>NW_027671221.1:0-474619 GCF_964165515.1 Mesoplodon bidens
CCCTAACCCTAACCCTACCCTAACCCTAACCCTAACCCCTAACCCTAACCCTAACCCTAACCCTAACCCTAACCCTAACCCTAACCCTAACCCTAACCTAACCCTAACCCTAACCCTAACCCTAACCCTAACCCTAACCCTAACCCTAACCCTAACCCTAACCCTAACCCTAACCCTAACCCTAACCCTAACCCTAACCCTAACCCTAACCCTAACCCTAACCCTAACCCTAACCCTAACCCTAACCCTAACCCTAACCCTAACCCTAACCCTAACCCTAACCCTAACCCTAACCCTAACCCTAACCCTAACCCTAACCCTAACCCTAACCCTAACCCTAACCCTAACCCTAACCCTAACCCTAACCCTAACCCTAACCCTAACCCTAACCCTAACCCTAACCCTAACCCTAACCCTAACCCTAACCCTAACCCTAACCCTAACCCTAACCCTAACCCTAACCCTAACCCTAACCTAACCCTAACCCTAACCCTAACCCTAACCCTAACCCTAACCCTAACCCTAACCCTAACCCTAACCCTAACCCTAACCCTAACCCTAACCCTAACCCTAACCCTAACCCTAACCCTAACCCTAACCCTAACCCTAACCCTAACCCTAACCCTAACCCTAACCCTAACCCTAACCCTAACCCTAACCCTAACCCTAACCCTAACCCTAACCCTAACCCTAACCCTAACCCTAACCCTAACCCTAACCCTAACCCTAACCCTAACCCTAACCCTAACCCTAACCCTAACCCTAACCCTAACCCTAACCCTAACCCTAACCCTAACCCTAACCCTAACCCTAACCCTAACCCTAACCCTAACCCTAACCCTAACCCTAACCCTAACCCTAACCCTAACCCTAACCCTAACCCTAACCCTAACCCTAACCCTAACCCTAACCCTAACCCTAACCCTAACCCTAACCCTAACCCTAACCCTAACCCTAACCCTAACCCTAACCCTAACCCTAACCCTAACCCTAACCCTAACCCTAACCCTAACCCTAACCCTAACCCTAACCCTAACCCTAACCCTAACCCTAACCCTAACCCTAACCCTAACCCTAACCCTAACCCTAACCCTAACCCTAACCCTAACCCTAACCCTAACCCTAACCCTAACCCTAACCCTAACCCTAACCCTAACCCTAACCCTAACCCTAACCCTAACCCTAACCCTAACCCTAACCCTAACCCTAACCCTAACCCTAACCCTAACCCTAACCCTAACCCTAACCCTAACCCTAACCCTAACCCTAACCCTAACCCTAACCCTAACCCTAACCCTAACCCTAACCCTAACCCTAACCCTAACCCTAACCCTAACCCTAACCCTAACCCTAACCCTAACCCTAACCCTAACCCTAACCCTAACCCTAACCCTAACCCTAACCCTAACCCTAACCCTAACCCTAACCCTAACCCTAACCCTAACCCTAACCCTAACCCTAACCCTAACCCTAACCCTAACCCTAACCCTAACCCTAACCCTAACCCTAACCCTAACCCTAACCCTAACCCTAACCCTAACCCTAACCCTAACCCTAACCCTAACCCTAACCCTAACCCTAACCCTAACCCTAACCCTAACCCTAACCCTAACCCTAACCCTAACCCTAACCCTAACCCTAACCCTAACCCTAACCCTAACCCTAACCCTAACCCTAACCCTAACCCTAACCCTAACCCTAACCCTAACCCTAACCCTAACCCTAACCCTAACCCTAACCCTAACCCTAACCCTAACCCTAACCCTAACCCTAACCCTAACCCTAACCCTAACCCTAACCCTAACCCTAACCCTAACCCTAACCCTAACCCTAACCCTAACCCTAACCCTAACCCTAACCCTAACCCTAACCCTAACCCTAACCCTAACCCTAACCCTAACCCTAACCCTAACCCTAACCCTAACCCTAACCCTAACCCTAACCCTAACCCTAACCCTAACCCTAACCCTAACCCTAACCCTAACCCTAACCCTAACCCTAACCCTAACCCTAACCCTAACCCTAACCCTAACCCTAACCCTAACCCTAACCCTAACCCTAACCCTAACCCTAACCCTAACCCTAACCCTAACCCTAACCTAACCCTAACCCTAACCCTAACCCTAACCCTAACCCTAACCCTAACCCTAACCCTAACCCTAACCCTAACCCTAACCCTAACCCTAACCCTAACCCTAACCCTAACCCTAACCCTAACCCTAACCCTAACCCTAACCCTAACCCTAACCCTAACCCTAACCCTAACCCTAACCCTAACCCTAACCCTAACCCTAACCCTAACCCTAACCCTAACCCTAACCCTAACCCTAACCCTAACCCTAACCCTAACCCTAACCCTAACCCTAACCCTAACCCTAACCCTAACCCTAACCCTAACCCTAACCCTAACCCTAACCCTAACCCTAACCCTAACCCTAACCCTAACCCTAACCCTAAACCCTAACCCTAACCCTAACCCTAACCCTAACCCTAACCCTAACCCTAACCCTAACCCTAACCCTAACCCTAACCCTAACCCTAACCCTAACCCTAACCCTAACCCTAACCCTAACCCTAACCCTAACCCTAACCCTAACCCTAACCCTAACCCCTAACCCTAACCCTAACCCTAACCCTAACCCTAACCCTAACCCTAACCCTAACCCTAACCCTAACCCTAACCCTAACCCTAACCCTAACCCTAACCCTAACCCTAACCCTAACCTAACCCTAACCCTAACCCTAACCCTAACCCTAACCCTAACCCTAACCCTAACCCTAACCCTAACCCTAACCCTAACCCTAACCCTAACCCTAACCCTAACCCTAACCCTAACCCTAACCCTAACCCTAACCCTAACCCTAACCCTAACCCTAACCCTAACCCTAACCCTAACCCTAACCCTAACCCTAACCCTAACCCTAACCCTAACCCTAACCCTAACCCTAACCCTAACCCTAACCCTAACCCTAACCCTAACCCTAACCCTAACCCTAACCCTAACCCTAACCCTAACCCTAACCCTAACCCTAACCCTAACCCTAACCCTAACCCTAACCCTAACCCTAACCCTAACCCTAACCCGAACCCTAACCCTAACCCTAACCCTAACCCTAACCCTAACCCTAACCCTAACCCTAACCCTAACCCTAACCCTAACCCTAACCCTAACCCTAACCCTAACCCTAACCCTAACCCTAACCCTAACCCTAACCCTAACCCTAACCCTAACCCTAACCCTAACCCTAACCCTAACCCTAACCCTAACCCTAACCCTAACCCTAACCCTAACCCTAACCCTAACCCTAACCCTAACCCTAACCCTAACCCTAACCCTAACCCTAACCCCTAACCCTAACCCTAACCCTAACCCTAACCCTAACCCTAACCCTAACCCTAACCCTAACCCTAACCCTAACCCTAACCCTAACCCTAACCCTAACCCTAACCCTAACCCTAACCCTAACCCTAACCCTAACCCTAACCCTAACCCTAACCCTAACCCTAACCCTAACCCTAACCCTAACCCTACACCCTAACCCTAACCCTAACCCTAACCCAACCCTAACCCTAACCCTAACCCTAACCCTAACCCTAACCCTAACCCTAACCCTAACCCTAACCCTAACCCTAACCCTAACCCTAACCCTAACCCTAACCCTAACCCTAACCCTAACCCTAACCCTAACCCTAACCCTAACCCTAACCCTAACCCTAACCCTAACCCTAACCCTAACCCTAACCCTAACCCTAACCCTAACCCTAACCCTAACCCTAACCCTAACCCTAACCCTAACCCTAACCCTAACCCTAACCCTAACCCTAACCCTAACCCTAACCCTAACCCTAACCCCTAACCCTAACCCTAACCCTAACCCTAACCCTAACCCTAACCCTAACCCTAACCCTAACCCTAACCCTAACCCTAACCCTAACCCTACCCCTAACCCTAACCCTAACCCTAACCCTAACCCTAACCCTAACCCTAACCCTAACCCTAACCCTAACCCTAACCCTAACCCTAACCCTAACCCTAACCCTAACCCTAACCCTAACCCTAACCCTAACCCTAACCCTAACCCTAACCCTAACCCTAACCCTAACCCTAACCCTAACCCTAACCCTAACCCTAACCCTAACCCTAACCCTAACCCTAACCCTAACCCTAACCCTAACCCTAACCCTAACCCTAACCCTAACCCTAACCCTAACCCTAACCCTAACCCTAACCCTAACCCTAACCCTAACCCTAACCCTAACCCTAACCCTAACCCTAACCCTAACCCTAACCCTAACCCTAACCCTAACCCTAACCCTAACCCTAACCCTAACCCTAACCCTAACCCTAACCCTAACCCTAACCCTAACCCTAACCCTAACCCTAACCCTAACCCTAACCCTAACCCTAACCCTAACCCTAACCCTAACCCTAACCCTAACCCTAACCCTAACCCTAACCCTAACCCTAACCCTAACCCTAACCCTAACCCTAACCCTAACCCTAACCCTAACCCTAACCCTAACCCTAACCCTAACCCTAACCCTAACCCTAACCCTAACCCTAACCCTAACCCTAACCCTAACCCTAACCCTAACCCTAAGCCTTGCCATTCCCTAACCCTAACCCTAGCCCGGAATAGTAACCCACCACCAGCCCTACACCATACCTTACGCCGTACGCTGCTACTGACCCGTACGCTGGCACTGACCCGTGCGTCAGCACGTAGCCGGACCCTCCCACGTTTCCGTACCCTCACCTGTGCCCTAAGCCTTGCCGTTCCCTAACCCTAACCCTAGGCCCAAACGGAAACCCACCACCAGCCCTACACCTTACCTTACGCCGTAACTTATTCCTGGCCCATACGCAGGCACTGAACCGTGCGTCAGCATGTAGCCTGACCCTCCCACGTTTCGGTACCCTCACCTGTGCCCTAAGCCTTGCCGTTCCCTTACCCTAACCCTAGCCTGGAACGGAAACCAACCACCAGCCCTACATCTTACCTTACGCCGATGCCTACCCCTGGCCCGTACGCTGGCACTGACACGTGCGTCAGCACGTAGCCTGACCGTCCCACGTTTCTGTAACCTCACCTGTGCCCTAAGCCTTGCCGTTCCCTAACCCTAACCCTAGCCCGGAACGGAAACCCACCACCAGCCGTACACCTTACCTTACGCCGTACCCTATTCCTGGCCCGTACGCTGGCACTGAACCGTGCGTCAGCACGTAGCCTGACCCTCCAACGTTTCCGTACCCTCTCCTTTGCCCTAAGACTTGCCGTTCCCTAACCCTAACCCTAGCCCGGATTAGAAACCCACCAACAGCCCTACACCTTACCTTACGCCGTACCCTATTCCTGGCCCGTACGCTGGCACTGAACCGTGTGTCAGCACGTAGCCTGACCCTCCTACGTTTCCGTACCCTCACCTGTGCCCTAAGCCGTGCCATTCCCTAACCCTAACCCTAGCCTGGAACGGAAACCAACCACCAGCCGTACACCTCACCTTACGTCGTTGCCTACTCCTGGCCCGTACGCTGGCATTGACCCATGCGTCAGCACGTAGCCTGACCCTCCCACGTTTACGTACCTCACCTGTGCCCTAAGCCTTGCCGTTCCCTAACCCTAACCCTAGCCCTGAACGGAAACCCACCACCAGCCCTACACCTTACCCTACGCCGTTGCCTAATCCTGGCCTGTACTCTGGCACTGAACCGTGCATCAGCACGTAGCCTTACCCTCACGCGTTTCCGTACTCTGACCTGTGCCCTAAGCCTTGCCGTTCCCTAACCCTAACCCTAGCCCGGAACGGAAACCCACCACCAGCCCTACACCTTACCCTACGCCGTTGCCTACTCCTGGCCTGTACTCTGGCACTGAACCGTGCATCAGCACGTAGCCTTACAATCCCGCGTTTCTGTACCCTGACCTGTGCCCTAAGCCTTGCCGTTCCCTAACCCTAACCCTAGCCCAGAACGCAAATCCACCACCATCCCTACACTTTATCCTACGCCGTTGCCTACTCCTGGCCCGTACGCTGGCACTGACCCGTGCGTCAGCACGTAGCCCGACACTCCCACGTTTCCGTACCCTCACCTGTGCCCTAAGCCTTGCCGTTCCCTAACCCTAACCCTAGCCTGGAACGGAAACCAACCACCAGCCCTACACCTTACCTTACGCCGTTGCCTACTCCTGGCCCGTACGCTGGCACTGACACGTGCGTCAGCACGTAGCCTGACCCTCCCACGTTTCCGTACCCTCACCTGTGCCCTAAGCCTTGCCATTCCCTAACCCTAACCCTAGCCCGGAATAGTAACCCACCACCAGCCCTACACCATACCTTACGCCGTACGCTGCTACTGACCCGTACGCTGGCACTGACCCGTGCGTCAGCACGTAGCCCGACCCTCCCATGTTTCCGTACCCTCACCTGTGCCCTAAGCCTTGCCGTTCCCTAACCCTAACCCTAGCCCGGAACGCAAATCCACCAACAGCCCTACACTGTATCCTATGCCGTTGCCTACTCCTGGCCCGTACGCTGGCACTGACCCGTGCGTCAGCACGTAGCCCGTCCCTCCCACGTTACCGTACCCTCTCCTGTGCCCTAAGCCTTGCCGTTCCCTAACCCTAAACCTAGCCTGGAAAGGAAATCAACCACAAGCCCTACACTTTACCTTACGCCGTACCCTACTCCTGGCCCGTATGCTGGCACTGACCCATGCGTCAGCACGTAGCCTGACGCTCCCACGTTTCAGTTCCCTCACCTGTGCCCTAAGCCTTGCCGTTCCCTAACCATAACCCTAGCCCGGAACGGAAACCCACCACCAGCCCTACACCTTACCTTACGCCGTAACCTATTCCTGGCCCGTACGCAGGCACTGAACCGTTCGTTTGCATGTAGCCTGACCCTCCCACGTTTCCGTAACCTCACCTGTGCCCTAAGCCTTGCCTTTCCCTAACCCTAACCCTAGCCCGGAATAGAATCCCACCACCAGCCCTACACCTTACCTTACGCCGTATCCTACTCCTGACCCGTACGCTGGCACTGAACCATGTGTCTGCACGTAGTCTGAGAATCCAACGTTTCCGTACCCTCACCTGTGCCCTAAGCCTTGCCATTCCCTAACCCTAACCCTAGCCCGGAATAGTAACCCACCACCAACCCTACACCATACCTTACGCCGTACGCTGCTACTGAACCGCACGCTGGCACTGACCCGTGCGTCAGCACGTAGCCTGACCCTCCCACGTTTCCGTACCCTCACCTGTGCCCTAAGCCTTGCCGTTCCCTAACCCTAACCCTAGCCCCGAACGGAAACCCACCACCAGCCCTACACCTTACCTTACGCCGTAAATTATTCCTGGCCCGTACGCTGGCACTGAACCGTGCGTCAGCATGTAGCCTGACTCTCCCACGTTTCGGTACCCTCACCTGTGCCCTAAGCCATGCCGTTCCCTTACCCTAACCCTAGCCTGGAACGGAAACCAACCACCAGCCCTACATCTTAACTTACGCCGTTGCCTACACCTGGCCCGTACGCTGGCACTGACACGTGCGTCAGCACGTAGCCTGACCCTCCCACGTTTCCGTTCCCTCAGCTGTGCCCTAAGCCTTGCCGTTCCCTAACCCTAACCCTAGCCAGGAACGCAAATCCACCACCAGCTCTACACTTTATCCTATGCCGTTGCCTACTCCTGGCCCGTACGCTGGCACTGACCAGTGCGTCAGCACGTAGCCCGACCCTCCCACGTTTCCGTACCCTCACCTGTGCCCTAAGCCTTGCCGTTCCCTAACACTCACCCTAGCCTGGAACGGAAACCAACAACCAGCCCTACACCTTACCTTACACCGTTGCCTACTACAGGCCTGTACTCCGGCACTGACCCGTGCATTAGCACGTGGCCTTACCCTCACGCGTTTCCGTACCCTGACCTGTGCCCTAAGACTTGCCGTTCCCTAACCCTAACCCTAGCCCGGAACGGAAAACCACCACCAGCCCTATACCTTACCTTACGCCTTTCCCTATTCCTGGCCCGTATGCTGGCACTGAACCGTGCGTCAGCACGTAGCCTGACCCTCCCACTTTTCCGTACCCTCACCTGTGCCCTAAGCCTTGCCGTTCCCTAACCCTAACCCTAGCCTGGAACGGAAAACAACCACCTGCCGTACACCTTACCTTATGCCGTTGCCTACTACTCGCCCGTACGCTGGCATTGACCCGTGCGTCAGCACGTAGCCTGACCCTCCCACGTTTTCGTACCCTCACCTGTGCCCTAAGCCTTGCCGTTCCCTAACCCTAACCCTAGCCCGGAACGGAAACCCACCACCAGCCCTACACCTTAACTTACGCCGTTCCCTATTCCTGGCCCGTACGCTGGCACTGAACAGTGCGTCAGCACGTATCCTGACCCTCCCACGTTTCCGTTCCCTCACCTGAGCCCTAAACCTTGCCGTTCCCTAACCCTAACCCTAGCCCGGAACGCAAATCCACCACCAGCCCTACACTTTATCCTACGCCGTTGCCTACTCCTGGCCCGTACGCTGGCACTGATCCGTGCATCAGCACGTAGCCCGACACTCCAACGTTTCCGTACCCTGACCTGTGCCCTAAGCCTTGCCGTTCCCTAACCCTAACCCTAGCCTGGAACAGAAACCTACCACCAGCCCTACACCTTACCTTACGCCGTTGCCTACTCCTGGCCCGTACGCTGGCAGTGACTCGTGCGTCAGCACGTAGCCTGACCCTCCCTGGTCTCCGTACCCTCACCTGTGCCCTAAGCCCTGCGGTTCCCTAACCCTAACCCTAGCCCGGAAAGGAATCCCAACACCTTACCCTACGCCGTGGCCTACTACAGGCCTGTACTCTGTTACTGACACGTGCATCAGCACGTAGCCTTACCCTCCCGCGTTTCCGTACCCTGACCTGTGCCCTAAGCCTTGCCGTTCCCTAACCCTAACCCTAGCCCGGAACGGAAACCCACCACCAGCCCTACACCTTACCTTACGCCGTTCCCTATTCCTGGCCCGTACGCTGGCACTGAACCATGCCTCAGCACGTAGCCTGACCCTCTCACGTTTCCGTACCATCACCTGTGCCCTAAGCCTTGCCGTTCCCTAACCCTAACCCTAGCCTGGAACGGAAACCAACCACCAGCCGTACACCTTACCTTACGCCGTTGCCTACTCCTCGCCCGTATGCTGGCATTGACACATGCGTCAGCACGTAGCCTGACCGTCCCACGTTTCTGTAACCTCACCTGTGCCCTAAGCCTTGCCGTTCCCTAACCCTAACCCTAGCCCAGAACGGAAACCCACCACCAGCCGTACACCTTACCTTACGCCGTACCCTATTCCTGGCCCGTACGCTGGCACTGAACCGTGCGTCAGCATGTAGCCTGACCCTCCCACGTTTCCGTACCCTCTCCTTTGCCCTAAGACTTGCCGTTCCATAACCCTAACCCTAGCCCGGATTAGAAACCCACCACCAGCCCTACACCTTACCGTACGCCGTACCCTATTCCTGGCCCGTACGCTGGCACTGAACATTGCGTCAGCATGTAGCCTGACCCACCCAAGTTTCTGTACCCTCACCTGTGCCCTAAGCCTTGCCTTTCCCTAACGCTAACCCTAGCCCGGAATAGAAACCCACCACCAGCCCTACACCTTACCTTACGCCGTATCCTACTCCTGACCCGTACGCTGGCACTGAACCATGCGTCAGCACGTAGTCTGAGCCTCCAACGTTTCCGTACCCTCACCTGTGCCCTAAGCCTTGACGTTCCCTAACCCTAACCCTAGCACGGAACGGAAACCCACCACCAGCCCTACACATTAACTTACGCCGTTCCCTATTCCTGGCCCGTACGCTGGCACTGAACCGTGTGTCAGCACGTAGCCTGACCCTCCCACGTTTCCGTTCCCTCACCTGTGCCCTAAGCCTTGCCGTTCCCTAACCCTAACCCTAGCCAGGAACGCAAATCCACCACCAGCCCTACACTTTATCCTACGCCGTTGCCTACTCCTGGCCCGTACGCTGGCACTGACCAGTCCGTCAGCACGTAGCCCGACCCTCCCACGTTTCCGTACCCTCACCTGTGCCCTAAGCCTTGCCGTTCCCTAACACTAACCCTAGCCTCGAACGGAAACCAACCACCAGCCCTACACCTTACCCTACGCCGTTGCCTATTCCTGGCCTGTACTCTGGCACTTAACCGTGCATCTGCACGTAGCCTTACCCTCCCGCGTTTCCGTACCCTGACCTGTGCCCTAAGCCTTGCCGTTCCCTAACCCTAACCCTAGCCCAGAACGCAAATCCACCACCAGCCTTAAACTTTATCCTACGCCGTTGCCTACTCCTGGCCCGTACGCTGGCACTGACCCGTGCGTCAGCACGTAGCCCGACCCTCCCACGTTTAGTACCCTCACCTGTGCCCTATGCCTTGCCGTTCCCTAACCCTAACCCTAGCCAGGAAAGGAAACCAACCACCAGCCCTACACCTTACCTTACGCCGTTGCCTATTCCTGGCCCGTACGCTGGCACTGACCCGTGCGTCAGCACGTAGCCTGACCCTCCCACGTTTCCGTACCCTCACCTGTGCCCTAAGCCTTGCCATTCCCTAACCCTAACCCTAGCCCTGAATAGTCACCCACCACCAGCCCTACACCATACCTTACGCCGTACGCTGCTACTGACCCGTACGCTGGCACTGACACGTGCGTCAGCACGTAGCCTGACCCTCCCACCTTTCCGTACCCTCACCTGTGCCCTAAGCCTTGCCGTTCCCTAACCCTAACCCTAGCCCCGAATGGAAACCCACCACCAGCCCTACACCTTACCTTACGCCGTAACTTATTCCTGGCCCATACGCTGGCACTGAAACATGCGTCAGCATGTAGCCTGACCCTCCCACGTTTCGGTACTCTCATCTGTGCCCTAAGCCTTGCCGTTCCCTTACCCTAACCCTAGCCTGGAACGGAAACCAACCACCAGCCCTACATCTTACCTTACGCAGTTGCCTACACCTGGCCCGTACGCTGGCACTGACACGTGCGTCAGCACGTAGCCTGACCGTCCCACGTTTCTGTAACCTCACCTGTGCCCTAAGACTTGCCGTTCCCTAACCCTAACCCTAGACCGGAACGGAAACCCACCACCAGCCGTACACCTTACCTTATGCCGTACCCTATTCCTGGCCCGTACGCAGGCACTGAACCGTGCGTCAGCACGTAGCCTGACCCTCCCACGTTTCCGTATCCTCTCCTTTGCCCTAAGCCTTGCCGTTCCCTAACCCTAACCCTAGCCCTGGTTAGAAACCCACCACCAGCCCTACACCTTACCTTACGCCGTACCCTATTCCTGGCCCGTATGCTGGCACTGAACCGTGCATCAGCACGTAGCCTTACCCTCCCGCGTTTCCGTACCCTGACCTGTGCCCTAAGCCTTGACGTTCCCTAACCCTAACCCTAGCCCGGAACGGAAAGCCACCACCAGCCCTACACCTTACCCTACGCCGTTGCCTACTCCTGGCCTGTACTCTGGCACTGAACCGTGCATCAGCACGTAGCCTTAGCCTCCCGCGTTTCCGTACCCTGTCCTGTGCCCTAAGCCTTGCCGTTCCCTAACCCTAACCCTAGCCCAGAACGCAAATCCACCACCAGCCCTACACTTTATCCTACGCCGTTGCCTACTCCTGGCCCGTACGTTGGCACTGACCCGTGCGTCAGCACGTAGCCCGACCCTCCCACGTTTCCGTACCCTCACCTGTGCCCTAAGCCTTGCCGTTCCCTAACCCTAACCCTAGCCTGGAACGGAAACCAACCACCAGCCCTACACCTTACCTTACGCCGTTGCCTACTCCTGGCCCGTACGCTGGCACTGACCCGTGCGTCAGCACATAGCCTGATCCTCCCACGTTTCCGTACCCTCACCTGTGCCCTAAGCCTTGCCATTCCCTAACCCTAACCCTAGCCCGGAATAGTAACCCACCACCAGCCCTACACCATACCTTACGCCGTACGCTGCTACTGACCCGTAGGCTGGCACTGACTCGTGCGTCAGCACGTAGCCTGACCCTCCCACGTTTCCGTACACTCAGCTGTGCCCTAAGCCTTGCCGTTCCCTAACCCTAAACCTAGCCCCGAACGGAAACCCACCACCAGCCCTAAACCTTACCTTACGCCGTAACCTATTCCTGGCCCGTACGCAGGCACTGAACCGTTCGTCTGCATGTAGCCTGACCCTCCCACGTTTCCGTAACCTCACCTGTGCCCTAAGCCTTGCCTTTCCCTAACCCTAACCCTAGCCCGGAATAGAATCCCACCACCAGCCCTACACCTTACCTTACGCCGTATCCTACTCCTGACCCGTACGCTGGCACTGAACCATGCGTCTGCACGTAGTCTGAGCCTCCAACGTTTCCGTACCCTCACCTGTGCCCTAAGCCTTGCCATTCCCTAACCCTAACCCTAGCCCGGAAGAGTAACCCACCACCAACCCTACACCATACCTTACGCCGTACGCTGCTACTGACCCGCACGCTGGCACTGACCCGTGCGTCAGCACGTAGCCTGACCCTCCCACGTTTCCGTACCCTCACCTGTGCCCTAAGCCTTGCAGTTCCCTAACCCTAACCCTAGCCCCGAACGGAAACCCACCACCAGCCCTACACCTTACCTTACGCCGTAACTTATTCCTGGCCCATACGCTGGCACTGAACCGTGCGTCAGCATGTAGCCTGACCCTCCCACTTTTGGGTACCCTCACCTGTGCCCTAAGCCTTGCCGTTCCCTTATCTTAACCCTAGCCTGGAAGGGAAACCCACCACCAGCCCTACATCTTACCTTATGCCGTTGCCTACCCCTGGCCCGTACGCTGGCACTGACACGTGCGTCAGCACGTAGCGTGACCGTCACACGTTTCGGTAACTTCACCTGTGCCCTAAGCCTTGCCGTTCCCTAACCCTAACCCTAGCCCGGAACGGAAACCCACCACCAGCCGTACACCTTACCTTACGCCGTACCCTATTCCTGGCCCGTACGCTAGCACTGAACCGTGCGTCAGCACGTAGCCTGACCCTCCCACGTTTCCGTACCCTCTCCTTTGCCCTAAGACTTGCCGTTCCCTAACCCTAACCCTAGCCCGGATTAGAAAACCACCACCAGCCCTACACCTTACCTTACGCCGTACCCTATTCCTGGCCCGTGCGCTGGCACTGAACCGTGCGTCAGCACGTAGCCGGACCTTCCCACGTTTCCGTACCCTCACCTGTGCCCTAAGCCTTGCCATTCCCTAACCCTAACCCTAGCCTGGAAAGGAAACCAACCACCAGCCGTACACCTTACCTTACGTCGTTGCCTACTCCTGCCCGTACGCTGGCATTGACCCGTGCATCAGCACGTAGCCTGACCCTCACGCGATTCCGTACCCTGACCTGTGCCCTAAGCCTTGCCGTTCCGTAACCCTAACCCTAGTCCGGAACGGAAACCCACCACCAGCCCTAAACCTTACCTTACGCCGTTGCCTACTCCTCGCCCGTACGCTGGCATTGACCCGTGCGTCAGCACGTAGCCTGACCCTCCCACGTTTACGTACCCTCACCTGTGCCCTAAGCCTTGCCGTTCCCTAACCCTAACCCTAGCCCGGAACGGAAACCCACCACCAGCCCTATACCTTACCCTATGCCGTTGCGTACTCCTGGCCTGTACTCTGGCACTGAACCGTGCATCAGCACATAGCCTTACCCTCCCGCGTTTCTGTTCCCTGACCTGTGCCCTAAGCCTTGCCGTTCCGTAACCCTAACCCTAGCCCAGAACGCAAATCCACCACCAGCCCTACACTTTATCCTACGCCGTTGCCTACTCCTGGCCCGTACGCTGGCACTGACCCGTGCGTCAGCACATAGCCCGACCCTCCCACGTTTCCGTACCCACACCTGTGCCCTAAGCCTTGCCGTTCCCTAACACTAACCCTAGCCTGGAACGGAAACCAACCACCAGCCCTACACCTTACCTTACGCCGTTGCCTACCCCTGGCCCGTACGCTGGCACTGACACGTGCGTCAGCACGTAGCCTTACCGTCCCACGTTTCCGTACCCTCACCTGTGCCCTAAGCCTTGCCATTCCCTAACCCTAACCCTAGCCCGGAATAGTAACCCACCACAAGCCCTACACCATACCTTACGACGTACGCTGCTACTGACCCGTACGCTGGCACTGACCCGTGCGTCAGCACGTAGCCTGACCCTCCCACGTTTCCGTACCCTCACCTGTGCCCTAAGCCTTGCCGTTCCCTAACCCTAACCCTAGCCCCGAACGGAAAGCCACCACCAGCCCTACACCTTACCTTACGCCGTAACTTATTCCTGGCCCGTACGCTGGCACTGAACCGTGCGTCAGCATGTAGCCTGACCCTCCCACGTTTCGGTACACTCACCTGTGCCCTAAGCCATGCCGTTCCCTTACCCTAACCCTAGCCTGGAACGGAAACCAACCACCAGCCCTACATCTTACCTTACGCCGTTGCCTACACCTGGCCCGTACGCTGGCACTGACACGTGCGTCAGCACGTAGCCTGACAGTCCCACGTTTCTGTAACCTCACCTGTGCCCTAAGCCTTGCCGTTCCCTAACCCTAACCCTAGCCCGGAATAGAAACCCACCACCAGCCGTACACCTTACCTTACGCCGTACCCTATTCCTGGCCCGTACACTGGCACTGAACCGTGCGTCAGCACGTAGCCTGACCCTCCCACGTTTCCGTACCCTCTCCTTTGCCCTAAGACTTGCCGTTCCCTAACCCTAACCCTAGCCCGGATTAGAAACCCACCACCAGCCCTACACCTTACCTTACGCCGTACCCTATTCCTGGCCCGTACGCTGGCACTGAACAGTGCGTCAGCATGTAGCCTGACCCTCCTACGTTTCCGTACCCTCACCTGTGCCCTAAGCCTTGCCGTTCCCTAACCCTAAACCTAGCCCGGAATAGAAACCCACCACCAGCCCTACACCTTACATTACGCCGTACCCTACTGCTGACCCGTACGCTGGCACTGACCCATGCGTCAGCACGTAGCCTGACCCTCCCACGTTTCCATACCCTCACCTGTGCCCTAAGCCTTGCCGTTCCCTAACCCTAACCCTAGCCCGGAACGGAAACCCACCACCAGCCCTACACCCTAACTTATGCCGTTTCCTATTCCTGGCCCGTACGCTGGTACTGAACCGTGCGTCAGCACGTAGCCTGACCCTCCCACGTTTCCGTTCCCACACCTGTGCCCTAAGCCTTACCGTTCCGTAACCCTAACCCTAGCCCGGAACACAAATCCACCACCAGCCCTACACTTTATCCTACGCCGTTGCCTACTCCTGGCCCGTACGCTGGCACTGACCCGTGCGTCAGCACGTAGCCCGACCCTCCCACGTTTCCGTACCCTCACCTGTGCCCTAAGCCTTGCCGTTCCCTTACCCTAACCCTAGCCTGGAACGGAAACCAACCACCAGCCCTACACCATACCTTACGCCTTTGCCTACTCCTGGCCCGTACGATGGCATTGACCCGTGCGTCAGCACGTAGCCTGACCCACCCACGTCTCCGTACCCTCACCTGTGCCCTAAGCCTTGCGGTTCCCTAACCCTAACACTAGCCCGGAATGGAAACCCACCACCAGCCCAAAACCTTACCCTACGCCGTTGCCTACTACTGGCTTGTACCCTGGCACTGACCTGCGCATCAGCACGTAGCCTTACCCTCCCGCGTTTCCGTACCCTGACCTGTACCCTAAGCCTTGCCATTCCCTAACCCTAACCCTAGCCCGGAACGGAAACCCACCACCAGCCCTACACCTTAACTTACGCCGTTCCCTATTCCTGGCCCGTACGCTGGCACTGAACCATGCGTCAGCACGTAGCCTTACCCTCCCACGTTTCCGTTCCCTCACCTGAGCCCTAAGCCTTGCCGTTCCCTAACCCTAACCCTAGCCCTGAACGCAAATCCACCACCAGCCCTACACTTTATCCTACGCCGTTGCCTACTCCTGGCCCGTACGCTGGCACTGTCCCGTGCATCAGCACGTAGCCCGACCCTCCAACGTTTCCGTACCCTCACCTGTGCCCTAAGCCTTGCCGTTCCCTAACCCTAACCCTAGCATGGAACAGAAACCAACCACCAGCCCTACACCTTACCTTACGCCGTTGCCTACTCCTGGCCCGTACGCTGGCATTGACCCGTGCGTCAGCACGTAGCCTGACCCTCCCTCGTCTCCGTACCCTCACCTGTGCGCTAAGCCCTGCGGTTCCCTAACCCTAACCCTAGCACGGAATGGAATCCCACCACCAGCCCAAAACCTTACCCTACGCCGTTGCCTACTACTGGCCTGTACCCTGGTACTGACCCGTGCATCAGCACGTAGCTTTACCCTCCCGCGTTTCCGTACCCTGACCTGTGCCCTAAGCCTTGCCGTTCCCTAACCCTAACCCTAGCCCGGAACGGAAACCCACCACCAGCCCTACACCTTACCTTACGCCGTTCCCTATTTCTGGCCCGTATGCTGGCACTGAACCGTGCGTCAGCACGTAGCCTGACCCTCCCACGTTTCCGTACCATCACCTGTGCCCTAAGCCTTGCCGTTCCCTAACCCTAACCTTAGCCTGGAACGGAAACCAACCACCAGCCGTACACCTTACCTTACGCAGTTGCCTACTCCTCGCCCGTATGCTGGCACTGACACGTGCGTCAGCACGTAGCCTGACCGTCCCACGTTTCTGTAACCTCACCTGTGCCCTAAGCCTTGCCGTTCCCTAACCCTAACCCTAGCCCGGAACGGAAACCCACCACCAGCCGTACACCTTACCTTACGCCGTACCCTATTCCTGGCCCGTACGCTGGCACTGAACCGTGCGTCAGCACGTAGCCTGACCCTCCCACGTTTCCGTACCCTCTCCTTTGCCCTAAGACTTGCCGTTCCCTAACCCTAACCCAAGGCCGGATTAGAAACCCACCACCAGCCCTACACCTTACCTTACGCCGTACCCTATTCCTGGCCCGTACGCTGGCACTGAACATTGCGTCAGCATGTAGCCTGACCCTCCCAAGTTTCCGTACCCTCACCTGTGCCCTAAGCCTTGCCGTTCCCTAACCCTAACCCTAGCCCGGAATAGAAACCCACCACCAGCCCTACACCTTACATTACGCCGTACCCTACTCCTGACCCGTACGCTGGCACTGACCCGTGCGTCAGCACGTAGCCTGACCCTCCCACGTTTCCATACCCTCACCTGTGCCCTAAGCCTTGCCATTCCCTAACCCTAACCCTAGCCCTGAACGCAAATCCACCACCAGCCCTACACTGTATCCTATGCCGTTGCCTACTCCTGTTCCGTACGCTGCCACTGACCCGTGCGTCAGCACGTAGCCCGTCCCTCTCACGTTTCCGTACCCTCACCTCTGCCCTAAGCCTTGCCGTTCCCTAACCCTAACGCTAGCCCGGAACGGAAACCCACCACCAGCCCTACACATTACCCTACGCCGTTGCCTACTCCTGGCCTGTACTCTGGCACTGAACCGTGCATCAGCACGTAGCCTTACCCTCCCGTGTTTTCGTTCCCTGACATGTGCCCTAAGCCTTGCCGTTCCCTAACCCTAACCCTAGCCCAGAACGCAAATCCACCACCAGCCCTACACTTTATCCTACGCCGTTGCCTACTCCTGGCCCGTACGCTGGCACTGACCCGTGCGTCAGCACGTAGCCCGACCCTCCCACGTTTCCGTACCCTCACCTGTGCCCTAAGCCTTGCCGTTCCCTAACCCTAACCCTAGCCTGGAACGGAAACCAACCACCAGCCCTACACCTTACCTTACGCCGTTGCCTATTCCTGGCCCGTACGCTGGCACTGACCTGTGCGTCAGCACATAGCCTGACCCTCCCACGTTTACGTACCCTCACCTGTGCCCTAAGCCTGGCCATTCCCTAACCCTAACCCTAGCCCGGAATAGTAACCCACCACCAGCCCTACACCATACCTTACGCCGTACGCTGCTACTGACCCGCACGCTGGCACTGACCCGTGCGTCAGCACGTAGCCTGAACCTCCCACGTTTCCGTACCCTCACCTGTGCCCTAAGCCTTGCCGTTCCCTAACCCTAACCCTAGCCCCGAATGGAAACCCACCACCAGCCCTACACCTTACCTTACGCCGTAACTTATTCCTGGCCCATACGCTGGCACTGAACCGTGCGTCAGCATGTAGCCTGACCCTCCCACGTTTCGGTACCCTCACCTGTGCCCTAAGCCTTGCCGTTCCCTTACCCTAACCCTGGCCTGGAACGGAAACCAACCACCAGCCCTACATCTTACCTTACGCCGTTGCCTACCCCTAGCCCGTACGCTGGCACTGACACGTGCGTCAGCACGTAGCCTGACCGTCCCACGTTTCCGTACCCTCACCTGTGCCCTAAGCCTTGCCATTCCCTAACCCTAACCCTAGCCCGGAACGCAAATCCACCACCAGCCCTACACTTTATCCTACGCCGTTGCCTACTCCTGGCCCGTACGCTGGCACTGACCCGTGCATCAGCACGTAGCCCGACCCTCCAACGTTTCCGTACCCTCACCTGTGCCCTAAGCCTTGCCGTTCCCTAACCCTAACCCTAGCCTGGAACAGAAACCAACCACCAGCCCTACACCTTACCTTACGCCGTTGCCTACTCCTGGCCCGTACGCTGGCATTGACCCGTGCATCAGCACGTAGCCTGACCCTCCCTCGTCTCCGTACCCTCACCTGTGCGCTAAGCCCTGCGGTTCCCTAACCCTAACCCTAGCCCGAAATGGAATCCCACCACCAGCCCAAAACTTTACCCTACGCCGTTGACTACTACTGGCCTGTACTCTGGTACTGACCCGTGCATCAGCACGTAGCCTTACCCTCCCGCGTTTCCGTACCCTGACCTGTGCCCTAAGCCTTGCCGTTCCCTTACCCTAACCCTAGCCTGGAACGGAAACCAACCACCAGCCCTACATCTTACCTTCCGCCATTGCCTACCCCTGGCCCGTACGCTGGCACTGACACGTGCGTCAGCACGTAGCCTGACCGTCCCACGTTCCTGTAACTTCACCTGTGCCCTAAGCCTTGCCGTTCCCTATCCCTAACCCTAGCCCGGAACGGAAACCCACCACCAGCCGTACACCTTACCTTACGCCGTTCCCTATTCCTGGCCCGTACGCTGGCACTGAACCGTGCGTCAGCACGTAGCCTGACCCTCCCACGTTTCCGTACCCTCTCCTTTGCCCTAAGACTTGCCGTTCCCTAACCCTAACCCTAGCCCGGATTAGAAACCCACCACCAGCCCTACACCTTACCTTACGCCGTACCCTATTCCTGGTCCATACGCTGGCACTGAACCGTGCGTCAGCACGTAGCCTGACCCTCCCACGTTTCCGTACCCTCACCTGTGCCCTAAGCCTTGCGGTTCCCTAACCCTAACCCTAGCCCGGAACGGAAACCCACCACCAGCCCTACACCTTACCCTACGCCGTTGCCTATCCTGGCCTGTACTCTGGCACTGAACCGTGCTTCAGCACGTAGCCTTACCCTCACGCGTTTCCGTACCCTGACCTGTGCCCTAAGCCTTGCCGTTCCCTAACCCTAACCCTAGTCCGGAACGGAAACCCACCACCAGCCCTAAACCTTACCTTACGCCGTTGCCTACTCCTCGCCCGTACGCTGGCATTGACCCGTGCGTCAGCACGTAGCCTGACCCTCCCACGTTTACGTACCCTCACCTGTGCCCTAAGCCTTGCCGTTCCCTTACCCTAACCCTAGCCTGGAACGGAAACCAACCACCAGCCCTACATCTTACCTTACGCCGTTGCCTACACCTGGCCCGTACGCTGGCACTGACACGTGCGTCAGCACGTAGCCTGACAGTCCCACGTATCTGTAACCTCACCTGTGCCCTAAGCCTTGCCGTTCCCTAACCCTAACCCTAGCCCGGAACGGAACCCACCACCAGCCGTACACCATACCTTACGCCGTACCCTATTCCTGGCCCGTACGCTGGCACTGAACCGTGGGTCAGCACGTAGCGTGACCCTCCCACGTTTCCGTAACCTCTCCTTTGCCCTAAGACTTGCCGTTCCCTAACCCTAAACCTAGCCCGGATTATTAACCTACCACCAGCCCTACACCTTACCTTACGCCGTAACCTATTCCTGGCCCGTACGCTGGCACTGAACAGTGCGTCAGCATGTAGCCTGACCCTCCCAAGTTTCCGTACCCTCACCTGTGCCCTAAGCCTTGCCGTTCCCTAACCCTAACCCTAGCCCGGAATAGAAACCCACCACCAGCCCTACACCTTACATTACGCCGTACCCTACTGCTGACCCGTATGCTGGCACTGAACCGTGCATCAGCACGTAGCCCGACCCTCCAACGTTTCCGTACCCTCACCTGTGCCCTAAGGCTTGCCGTTCCCTAACCCTACCCCTAGCCTGGAACAGAAACCAACCACCAGCCCTACACCTTACCTTACGCCGTTGCCTACTCCTGGCCCGTATGCTGGCATTGACCCGTGCGTCAGCACGTAGCCAGACCCTCCCTCGTCTCTGTACCCTCACCTGTGCCCTAAGCCCTGCGGTTCCCTAACCCTAACTCTAGCCCGGAATGGAATCTCACCACCAGCCCAAAACCTTACCCTACGCCGTTGCCTACTACTGGCCTGTACTCTGGTACTGACCCGTGCATCAGCACGTAGCCTTACACTCCCACGTTTCCGTACCCTGACCTGTGCCCTAAGCCTTGCCGTTCCCTAACCCTAACCCTAGCCCGGAACGGAAACCCACCACCAGCCCTACACCTTACCTTACGCCGTTCCCTATTCCTGGCCCGTACGCTGGCACTGAACCGTGCGTCAGCACGTAGCCTGACCCTCCCACGTTTCCGTACCATCACCTGTGCCCTAAGCCTTGCCGTTCGCTAACCCTAACCTTAGCCTGGAACGGAAACCAACCACCAGCCGTACACCTTACCTTACGCCGTTGCCTACTCCTCGCCCGTATGCTGGCATTGACACATGCGTCAGCACGTAGCCTGACCGTCCCACTTTTCTGTAACCTCACCTGTGCCCTAAGCCTTGCCGTTCCCTAACCCTAACCCTAGCCCGGAAAGGAAACCCACCACTAGCCGTACACCTTACCTTACGCCGTACCCTATTCCTGGCCCGTACGCTGGCACTGAACCGTGCGTCAGCATGTAGCATGACCCTCCCACGTTTCCGTAACCTCGCCTTTGCCCTAAGACTTGCCTTTCCCTAACCCTAACCCTAGCCCGGATTAGAAACCCACCACCAGCCCTACACCTTACCTTACGCCGTACCCTATTCCTGGCCCGTACGCTGGCACTGAACATTGCGTCAGCATGTAGCCTGACCCTCCCAAGTTTCCATACCCTCACCTGTGCCCTAAGCCTTGCCGTTCCCTAACCCTAACCCTAGCCCTGAACGCAAATCCACCACCAGCCCTACACTGTATCCTATGCCGTTGCCTACTCCTGTTCCGTACGCTGGCACTGACCCGTGCGTCAGCACGTAGCCCGTCCCTCTCACGTTTCCGTACCCTCACCTGTGCCCTATGCCTTGCCGTTCCCTAACCCTAAACCTAGCCTGGAAAGGAAATCAACCACAAGCGCTACACTTTACCTTACGCCGTACCCTACACCTGGCCCATACGCTGGCACTGACCCATGCGTCAGCACGTAGCCTGACCCTCCCACGTTTCAGTACCCTCACCTGTGCCCTAAGCCATGCCGTTCCCTAACCATAACCCTAGCCCGGAACGGAAACCCACCACCAGCCCTACACCTTACCTTACGCCGTAACCTATTCCTGGCCCGTACGCTGGCAATGAACCGTGCGTCAGCATGTAGCCTGACCCTCCCACGTTTCCGTAACCTCACCTGTGCCCTAAGCCTTGCCTTTCCCTAACCCTAACCCTAGCCCGGAATAGAAACCCACCACCAGCCCTACACCTTACCTTACGCCGTATACTACTCCTGACCCGTACGCTGGCACTGAACCATACGTCAGCACGTAGTTTGAGCCTCCAACGTTTCCGTACCCTCACCTGTGCCCTAAGCCTTGACGTTCCCTAACCCTAACCCTAGCCCGGAACGGAAACCCACCACCAGCCCTACACCTTAACTTACGCCGTTCCCTATTCCTGGCCCGTACGCTGGCACAGAACCATGTGTCAGCACGTAGCCTGACCCTCCCACGTTTCCGTTCCCTCACCTGTGCCCTAAGCCTTGCCGTTCCCTAACCCTAACCCTAGCCAGGAACGCAAATCCACCACCAGCCCTACACTTTATCCTATGCCGTTGCCTACTCCTGGCCCGTACGCTGGCACTGACCAGTGCGTCAGCACGTAGCCCGACCCTCCCACGTTTCCGTACCCTCACCTGTGCCCTAAGCCTTGCCGTTCCCTAACACTAACCCTAGCCTGGAACGGAAACCAACCACCAGCCCTACACCTTACCTTACGCCGTTGCCTACTACTGGCCTGTACTCCGGCACTGACCCGTGCATTAGCACGTGGCCTTACCCTCACGCGTTTCCGTACCCTGACCTGTGCCCTAAGCCTTGCCGTTCCCTAACCCTAACCCTAGCCCGGAACGGAAACCCAGCACCAGCCCTATACCTTACCTTACGCCTTTCCCTATTCCTGGCCCGTATGCTGGCACTGAACCGTGCGTCAGCACATAGCCTGACCCTCCCACTTTTCCGTACCCTCACCTGTGCCCTAAGCCTTGCCGTTCCCTAACCCTAACCCTAGCCTGGAATGGAAAACAACCACCTGCCGTACACCTTAACTTACGCCGTTGCCTACTCCTGGCCCGTACGCTGGCACTGACACGTGCGTCAGCACGTAGCCTGACCCTCCCACGTTTCCGTACCCTCACATGTGCCCTAAGCCTTGCCATTCCCTAACCCTAACCCTAGCCCGGAATAGTAACCCACCACCAGCCCTACACCATACCTTACGCCGTACGCTGCAACTGACCCGTACGCTGGCACTGACACGTGCGTCAGCACGTAGCCTGACCCTCCCACGTTTCCGTACCCTCACCTGTGCCCTAAGCCTTGCCGTTCCCTGACCCTAACCCTAGCCCGGAACGGAAACCCACCACCAGCCCTACACCTTACCCTATGCCGTTGCCTACTCCTGGCCTGTACTCTGGCACTGAACCGTGCATCAGCACATAGCCTTACCCTCCCGCGTTTCTGTACCCTGACCTGTGCCCTAAGCCTTGCCGTTCCCTAACCCTAACCCTAGTCCAGAACGCAAATCCACCACCAGCCCTACACTTTATCCTACGCCGTTGCCTAATCCTGGCCCGTACGCTGGCACTGACCCGTGCGTCAGCACATAGCCCGACCGTCCCACGTTTCCGTACCCTCACCTGTGCCCTAAGCCTTGCCGTTCCCTAACCCTAAGCCTAGCCTGGAACGGAAACCAACCACCAGCCCTACACCTTACCTTACGCCGTTGCCTACTCCTGGCCCGTACGCTGGCACTGACACGTGCGTCAGCACGTAGCCTGACCCTCCCACGTTTCCGTACCCTCACCTGTGCCCTAAGCCTTGCCATTCCCTAACCCTAACCCTAGCCCGGAATAGTAACCCACCACCAGCCCTACACCATACCTTACGCCGTACGCTGCTACTGACCCGTACGCTGGCACTGAACCGTGCGTCAGCACGTAGCCTGACCCTCCCACGTTTCCGTACCCTCTCCTTTGCCCTAAGACTTGCCGTTCCCTAACCCTAACCCTAGACCGGATTAGAAACCCACCACCAGCCCTACACCTTACCTTACGCCGTACCCTATTCCTGGCCCGTACGCTGGCACTGAACAGTGTGTCAGCATGTAGCCTGACCCTCCCAAGTTTCCGTACCCTCACCTGTGCCCTAAGCCTTGCCGTTCCCTTACACTAACCATAGCCTGGAACGGAAACCAACCACAAGCCCTACATCTTACCTTACGCCGTTGCCTACACCTGGCCCGTTCGCTGGCACTGAAACGTGCGTCAGCACGTAGCCTGACAGTCCCACGTTTCTGTAACCTCACCTGTGCCCTAAGCCTTGCCGTTCCCTAACCCTAACCCTAGCCCGGAACGGAAACCCACCACCAGACGTACACCTTACCTTACGCCGTACCCTATTCCTGGCCCGTACGCTGGCACTGAACCGTGCGTCAGCACGTAGCCTGACCCTCCCAGGTTTCCGTACCCTCTCCTTTGCCCTAAGACTTGCCGTTCCCTAACCCTAACCCAAGGCCGGATTAGAAACCCACCACCAGCCCTACACCTTACCTTACGCCGTACCCTATTCCTGGCCCGTACGCTGGCACTGAACAGTGCGTCAGCATGTAGCCTGACCCTCCCAAGTTTCCGTACCCTCACCTGTGCCCTAAGCCTTGCCGTTCCCTAACCCTAAACCTAGCCCGGAATAGAAACCCACCACCAGCCCTACACATTACATTACGCCGTACCCTACTGCTGACCCGTACGCTGGCACTGACCCATGCGTCAGCACGTAGCCTGACCCTCCCACGTTTCCATACCCTCACCTGTGCCCTAAGCCTTGCCGTTCCCTAACCCTAACCCTAGCCCGGATTAGAAACCCACCACCAGCCCTAAACCTTACCTTACGCCGTACCCTATTCCTGGCCCGTACGCTGGCACTGAACATTGCGTCAGCATGTAGCCTGACCCTCCCAAGTTTCCGTACCCTCACCTGTGCCCTAAGCCTTGCCGTTCCCTAACCCTAACCCTAGCCCGGAATAGAAACCCACCACCAGCCCTACACCTTACATTACGCCGTACCCTACTCCTGACCCGTACGCTGGCACTGACCCGTGCGTCAGCACGTAGCCTGTCCCTCCCACGTTTCCATACCCTCACCTATGCCCTAAGCCTTGCCGTTCCCTAACCCTAACCCTAGCCTGGAACAGAAACCAACCACCAGCCCTACACCTTACCTTACGCCGTTGCCTACTCCTGGCCCGTACGGTGGCATTGACCCGTGCGTCAGCACGTAGCCTGACCCTCCCTCGTCTCCGTACCCTCACCTGTGCGCTAAGCCCTGCGGTTCCCTAACCCTAACCCTAGCACGGAACGGAATCCCACCACCAGCCCAAAACCTTACCCTACGCCGTTGCCTACTACTGGCCTGTACCCTGGTACTGACCCGTGCATCAGCACGTAGCTTTACCCTCCCGCGTTTCCGTACCCTGACCTGTGCCCTAAGCCTTGCCGTTCCCTAACCCTAACCCTAGCCTGGAACGGAAACCCACCACCAGCCCTACACCTTACCTTACGCCGTTCCCTATTTCTGGCCCGTATGCTGGCACTGAACCGTGCGTCAGCACGTAGCCTGACCCTCCCACGTTTCCGTACCATCACCTGTGCCCTAAGCCTTGCCGTTCCCTAACCCTAACCTTAGCCTGGAACGGAAACCAACCACCAGCCGTACACCTTACCTTACGCAGTTGCCTACTCCTCGCCCGTATGCTGGCATTGACACATGCGTCAGCACGTAGCCTGACCGTCCCACGTTTCTGTAACCTCACCTGTGCCCTAAGCCTTGCCGTTCCCTAACCCTAACCCTAGCCCGGAACGGAAACCCACCACCAGCCGAACACCTTACCTTACGCCGTACCCTATTCCTGGCCCGTACCCTGGCACTGAACCGTGCGTCAGCATGTAGCCTGACCCTCCCACGTTTCCGTACCCTCTCCTTTGCCCTAAGACTTGCCGTTCCCTAACCCTAACCCTAGCCCGGATTAGAAACCCACCACCAGCCCTACACCTTACCTTACGCCGTACCCTATTCCTGGCCCGTACGCTGGCACTGAACATTGCGTCAGCATGTAGCCTGACCCTCCCAAGTTTCCGTACCCTCACCTGTGCCCTAAGCCTTGCCGTTCCCTAACCCTAACCCTAGCCCGGAATAGAAACCCACCACCAGCCCTACACCTTACATTACGCCGTACCCTACTCCTGACCCGTACGCTGGCACTGACCCGTGCGTCAGCACGTAGCCTGACCCTCCCACGTTTCCATACCCTCACCTGTGCCCTAAGCCTTGCCATTCCCTAACCCTAACCCTAGCCCTGAACGCAAATCCACCACCAGCCCTACACTGTATCCTATGCCGTTGCCTACTCCTGTTCCGTACGCTGCCACTGACCCGTGCGTCAGCACGTAGCCCGTCCCTCTCACGTTTCCGTACCCTCACCTCTGCCCTAAGCCTTGCCGTTCCCTAACCCTAACGCTAGCCCGGAACGGAAACCCACCACCAGCCCTACACATTACCCTACGCCGTTGCCTACTCCTGGCCTGTACTCTGGCACTGAACCGTGCATCAGCACGTAGCCTTACCCTCCCGTGTTTTCGTTCCCTGACATGTGCCCTAAGCCTTGCCGTTCCCTAACCCTAACCCTTGCCCAGAACGCAAATCCACCACCAGCCCTACACTTTATCCTACGCCGTTGCCTACTCCTGGCCCGTACGCTGGCACTGACCCGTGCGTCAGCACGTAGCCCGACCCTCCCACGTTTCCGTACCCTCACCTGTGCCCTAAGCCTTGCCGTTCCCTAACCCTAACCCTAGCCTGGAACGGAAACCAACCACCAGCCCTACACCTTACCTTACGCCGTTGCCTATTCCTGGCCCGTACGCTGGCACTGACCTGTGCGTCAGCACATAGCCTGACCCTCCCACGTTTACGTAACCTCACCTGTGCCCTAAGCCTGGCCATTCCCTAACCCTAACCCTAGCCCGGAATAGTAACCCACCACCAGCCCTACACCATACCTTACGCCGTACGCTGCTACTGACCCGCACGCTGGCACTGACCCGTGCGTCAGCACGTAGCCTGAACCTCCCACGTTTCCGTACCCTCACCTGTGCCCTAAGCCTTGCCGTTCCCTAACCCTAACCCTAGCCCCGAATGGAATGCTACCACCAGCCCTACACCTTACCTTACGCCGTAACTTATTCCTGGCCCATACGCTGGCACTGAACCGTGCGTCAGCATGTAGCCTGACCCTCCCACGTTTCGGTACCCTCACCTGTGCCCTAAGCCTTGCCGTTCCCTTACCCTAACCCTAGCCTGGAACGGAAACCAACCACCAGCCCTACATCTTACCTTACGCCGTTGCCTACCCCTAGCCCGTACGCTGGCACTGACACGTGCGTCAGCACGTAGCCTGACCGTCCCACGTTTCCGTACCCTCACCTGTGCCCTAAGCCTTGCCATTCCCTAACCCTAACCCTAGCCCGGAACGCAAATCCACCACCAGCCCTACACTTTATCCTACGCCGTTGCCTACTCCTGGCCCGTACGCTGGCACTGACCCGTGCATCAGCACGTAGCCCGACCCTCCAACGTTTCCGTACCCTCACCTGTGCCCTAAGCCTTGCCGTTCCCTAACCCTAACCCTAGCCTGGAACAGAAACCAACCACCAGCCCTACACCTTACCTTACGCCGTTGCCTACTCCTGGCCCGTACGCTGGCCTTGACCCGTGCATCAGCACGTAGCCTGACCCTCCCTCGTTTCCGTACCCTCACCTGTGCGCTAAGCCCTGCGGTTCCCTAACCCTAACCCTAGCCCGAAATGGAATCCCACCACCAGCCCAAAACCTTACCCTACGCCGTTGACTACTACTGGCCTGTACTCTGGTACTGACCCGTGCATCAGCACGTAGCCTTACCCTCCCGCGTTTCCGTACCCTGACCTGTGCCCTAAGCCTTGCCGTTCCCTTACCCTAACCCTAGCCCGGAACGGAAACCCACCACCAGCCGTACACCTTACCTTACGCCGTACCCTATTCCTGGCCCGTACGCTGGCACTGAACCGTGGGTCAGCACGTAGCGTGACCCTCCCACGTTTCCGTAACCTCTCCTTTGCCCTAAGACTTGCCGTTCCCTAACCCTAAACCTAGCCCGGATTAGAAACCTACCACCAGCCCTACACCTTACCTTACGCCGTAACCTATTCCTGGCCCGTACGCTGGCACTGAACAGTGCGTCAGCATGTAGCCTGACCCTCCCAAGTTTCCGTACCCTCACCTGTGCCCTAAGCCTTGCCGTTCCCTAACCCTAACCCTAGCCCGGAATAGAAACCCACCACCAGCCCTACACCTTACATTACGCCGTACCCTACTGCTGACCCGTACGCTGGCACTGAACCGTGCATCAGCACGTAGCCCGACCCTCCAACGTTTCCGTACCCTCACCTGTGCCCTAAGGCTTGCCGTTCCCTAACCCTACCCCTAGCCTGGAACAGAAACCAACCACCAGCCCTACACCTTACCTTACGCCGTTGCCTACTCCTGGCCCGTATGCTGGCATTGACCCGTGCGTCAGCACGTAGCCAGACCCTCCCTCGTCTCCGTACCCTCACCTGTGCCCTAAGCCCTGCGGTTCCCTAACCCTAACCCTAGCCCGGAATGGAATCTCACCACCAGCCCAAAACCTTACCCTACGCCGTTGCCTACTACTGGCCTGTACTCTGGTACTGACCCGTGCATCAGCACGTAGCCTTACACTCCCACGTTTCCGTACCCTGACCTGTGCCCTAAGCCTTGCCGTTCCCTAACCCTAACCCTAGCCCGGAACGGAAACCCACCACCAGCCCTACACCTTACCTTACGCCGTTCCATATTCCTGGCCCGTACGCTGGCACTGAACCGTGCGTCAGCACGTAGCCTGACCCTCCCACGTTTCCGTACCATCACCTGTGCCCTAAGCCTTGCCGTTCCCTAACCCTAACCTTAGCCTGGAACGGAAACCAACCACCAGCCGTACACCTTACCTTACGCCGTTGCCTACTCCTCGCCCGTATGCTGGCATTGACACATGCGTCAGCACGTAGCCTGACCGTCCCACTTTTCTGTAACCTCACCTGTGCCCTAAGCCTTGCCGTTCCCTAACCCTAACCCTAGCCCTGAACGCAAATCCACCACCAGCCCTACACTGTATCCTATGCCGTTGCCTACTCCTGTTCCGTACGCTGGAACTGACCCGTGCGTCAGCACGTAGCCCGTCCCTCTCACGTTTCCGTACCCTCACCTGTGCCCTATCCCTTGCCGTTCCCTAACCCTAAACCTAGCCTGGAAAGGAAATCAACCACAAGCGCTACACTTTACCTTACGCCGTACCCTACACCTGGCCCGTACGCTGGCACTGACCCATGCGTCAGCACGTAGCCTGACCCTCCCACGTTTCAGTACCCTCACCTGTGCCCTAAGCCTTGCCGTTCCCTAACCATAACCCTAGCCCGGAACGGAAACCCACCACCAGCCCTACACCTTACCTTACGCCGTAACCTATTCCTGGCCCGTACGCTGGCAATGAACCGTGCGTCAGCATGTAGCCTGACCCTCCCACGTTTCCGTAACCTCACCTGTGCCCTAAGCCTTGCCTTTCCCTAACCCTAACCCTAGCCCGGAATAGAAACCCACCACCAGCCCTACACCTTACCTTACGCCGTATCCTACTCCTGACCCGTACGCTGGCACTGAACCATACGTCAGCACGTAGTTTGAGCCTCCAACGTTTCCGTACCCTCACCTGTGCCCTAAGCTTTGACGTTCCCTAACCCTAACCCTAGCCCGGAACGGAAACCCACCACCAGCCCTACACCTTAACTTACGCCGTTCCCTATTCCTGGCCCGTACGCTGGCCCAGAACCATGTGTCAGCACGTAGCCTGACCCTCCCACGTTTCCGTTCCCTCACCTGTGCCCTAAGCCTTGCCGTTCCCTAACCCTAACCCTAGCCAGGAACGCAAATCCACCACCAGCCCTACACTTTATCCTATGCCGTTGCCTACTCCTGGCACGTACGCTGGCACTGACCAGTGCGTCAGCACTTAGCCCGACCCTCCCACGTTTCCGTACCCTCACCTGTGCCCTAAGCCTTGCCGTTCCCTAACACTAACCCTAGCCTGGAACGGAAACCAACCACCAGCCCTACACCTTACCTTACGCCGTTGCCTACTACTGGCCTGTACTCCGGCACTGACCCGTGCATTAGCACGTGGCCTTACCCTCACGCGTTTCCGTACCCTGACCTGTGCCCTAAGCCTTGCCGTTCCCTAACCCTAACCCTAGCCCGGAACGGAAACCCAGCACCAGCCCTATACCTTACCTTACGCCTTTCCCTATTCCTGGCCCGTATGCTGGCACTGAACCGTGCGTCAGCACATAGCCTGACCCTCCCACTTTTCCGTACCCTCACCTGTGCCCTAAGCCTTGCCGTTCCCTAACCCTAACCCTAGCCTGGAATGGAAAACAACCACCTGCCGTACACCTTAACTTACGCCGTTGCCTACTCCTGGCCCGTACGCTGGCACTGACACGTGCGTCAGCACGTAGCCTGACCCTCCCACGTTTCCGTACCCTCACATGTGCCCTAAGCCTTGCCGTTCCCTGACCCTAACCCTAGCCTGGAACGGAAACCCACCACCAGCCCTACACCTTACCCTATGCCGTTGCCTACTCCTGGCCTGTACTCTGGCACTGAACCGTGCATCAGCACATAGCCTTACCCTCCCGCGTTTCTGTACCCTGACCTGTGCCCTAAGCCTTGCCGTTCCCTAACCCTAACCCTAGCCCGGAAAGGAAACCCACCACCAGCCCTACACCTTAACTTACGCCGTTCCCTATTCCTGGCCCGTACGCTGGCCCAGAACCATGTGTCAGCACGTAGCCTGACCCTCCCACGTTTCCGTTCCCTCACCTGAGCCCTAAGCCTTGCCGTTCCCTAACCCTAACCCTAGCCCGGAACGCAAATCCACCACCAGCCCTACACTTTATCCTACGCCGTTGCCTACTCCTGGCCCGTACGCTGGCACTGACCCGTGCATCAGCACGTAGCCCGACCCTCCAACGTTTCCGTACCCTCACCTGTGCCCTAAGCCTTGCCGTTCCCTAACCCTAACCCTAGCCTGGAACAGAAACCAACCACCAGCCCTACACCTTACCTTACGCCGTTGCCTACTCCTGGCCCGTACGCTGGCATTGACCCGTGCGTCAGCACGTAGCCTGACCCACCCTCGTCTCCGTACCCTCACCTGTGCGCTAAGCCCTGCGGTTCCGTAAACCTAACACTAGCCCGGAATGGAATCCCAACACCAGCCCAAAACCTTACCCTACGCCGTTGCCTACTACTGGCCTGTACTCTGGTACTGACCCGTGCATCAGCACGTAGCCTTACCCTCCCGCGTTTCCGTACCCTGACCTGTGCCCTAAGCCTTGCCGTTCCCTAACCCTAACCCTAGACTGGAACGGAAACCCACCACCAGCCCTACACCTTACCTTACGCCGTTCCTTATTCCTGGCCCGTATGCTGGCACTGAACCGTGCGTCAGCACGTAGCCTGACCCTCCCACGTTTCCGTACCATCACCTGTGCCCTAAGCCTTGCCGTTCCCTAACCCTAACCTTAGCCTGGAACGGAAACCAACCACCAGCCGTACACCTTACCTTACGCCGTTGCCTACTCCTCGCCCGTATGCTGGCATTGACACATGCGTCAGCACGTAGCCTGACCGTCCCACGTTTCTGTAACCTCACCTGTGCCCTAAGCCTTGCCATTCCCTAACCCTAACCCTAGCCCGGAACGGAAACCCACCACCAGCCGTACACCTTACCTTACGCCGTACCCTATTCCTGGCCCGTACGCTGGCACTGAACCGTGCGTCAGCATGTAGCCTGACCCTCCCACGTTTCCGTACTGTCTCCTTTTCCCTAAGACTTGCCGTTCCCTAACCCTAACCCTAGCCCGGATTAGAAACCCACCACCAGCCCTACACCTTACCTTACGCCGTACCCTATTCCTGGCCCGTACGCTGGCACTGAACATTGCGTCAGCATGTAGCCTGACCCTCCCAAGTTTCCGTACCCTCACCTGTGCCCTAAGCCTTGCCGTTCCCTAACCCTAACCCTAGCCCGGAATAGAAACCCACCACCAGCCCTACACCTTACATTACGCCGTACCCTACTCCTGACCCGTACGCTGGCACAGAACCATGTGTCAGCACGTAGCCTGACCCTCCCACGTTTCCGTTCCCTCACCTGTGCCCTAAGCCTTGCCGTTCCCTAACCCTAACCCTAGCCAGGAACGCAAATCCACCACCAGCCCTACACTTTATGCTATGCCGTTGCCTACTCCTGGCCCGTACGCTGGCACTGACCAGTGCGTCAGCACGTAGCCCGACCCTCCCACGTTTCCGTACCCTCACCTGTGCCCTAAGCCTTGCCGTTCCCTAACACTAACCCTAGCCTGGAACGGAAACCAACCACCAGCCCTACACCTTACCTTACGCCGTTGCCTACTACTGGCCTGTACTCCGGCACTGACCCGTGCATTAGCACGTGGCCTTACCCTCACGCGTTTCCGTACCCTGACCTGTGCCCTAAGCCTTGCCGTTCCCTAACCCTAACCCTAGCCCGGAACGGAAACCCACCACCAGCCCTATACCTTACCTTACGCCTTTCCCTATTCCTGGCCCGTATGCTGGCACTGAACCGTGCGTCAGCACATAGCCTGACCCTCCCACTTTTCCGTACCCTCACCTGTGCCCTAAGCCTTCCGTTCCCTAACCCTAACCCTAGCCTGGAACGGAAAACAACCACCTGCCGTACACCTTACCTTACGCCGTTGCCTACTCCTGGCCCGTACGCTGGCACTGACACGTGCGTCAGCACGTAGCCTGACCCTCCCACGTTTCCGTACCATCACCTGTGCCCTAAGCCTTGCCATTCCCTAACCCTAACCCTAGCCCGGAATAGTTACCCACCACCAGCCCTACACCATACCTTATGCCGTACGCTGCAACTGACCCGTACGCTGGCACTGACACATGCGTCAGCACGTAGCCTGACCCTCCCACGTTTCCGTACCCTCACCTGTGCCCTAAGCCTTGCCGTTCCCTGACCGTAACCCTAGCCCGGAACGGAAACCCACCACCAGCCCTACACCTTACCCTATGCCGTTGCCTACTCCTGGCCTGACTCTGGCACTGAACCGTGCATCAGCACATAGCCTTACCCTCCCGCGTTTCTGTACCCTGACCTGTGCCCTAAGCCTTGCCGTTCCCTAACCCTAACCCTAGTCCAGAACGCAAATCCACCACCAGCCCTACACTTTATCCTACGCCGTTGCCTACTCCTGGCCCGTACGCTGGCACTGACCCGTGCGTCAGCACATAGCCCGACCGTCCCACGTTTCCGTACCCTCACCTGTGCCCTAAGCCTTGCCGTTCCCTAACCCTAACCCTAGCCTGGAACGGAAACCAACCACCAGCCCTACACCTTACCTTACGCCGTTGCCTACTCCTGGCCCGTACGCTGGCACTGACACGTGCGTCAGCACGTAGCCTGACCCTCCCACGTTTCCGTACCCTCACCTGTGCCCTAAGCCTTGCCGTTCCCTAACCCTAACCCTAGCCTGGAACGGAAACCAACCACCAGCCCTACACCTTACCTTACGCCGTACCCTATTCCTGGCCCGTACGCTGGCACTGAACAGTGCGTCAGCATGTAGCCCGACCCTCCCAAGTTTCCGTACCCTCACCTGTGCCCTAAGCCTTGCCGTTTCCTTACCGTAACCATAGCCTGGAACGGAAACCAACCACAAGCCCTACATCTTACCTTACGCCGTTGCCTACACCTGGCCCGTACGCTGGCACTGACACGTGCGTCAGCACGTAGCCTGACAGTCCCACGTTTCTGTAACCTCACCTGTGCCCTAAGCCTTGCCGTTCCCTAACCCTAACCCTAGCCCGGAACGGAAACCCACCACCAGCCGTACACCTTACCTTACGCCGTACCCTATTCCTGGCCCGTACGCTGGCACTGAACCGTGCGTCAGCACGTAGCCTGACCCTCCCACGTTTCCGTACCCTCTCCTTTGCCCTAAGACTTGCCGTTCCCTAACCCTAACCCAAGGCCGGATTAGAAACCCACCACCAGCCCTACACCTTACCTTACGCCGTACCCTATTCCTGGCCCGTACGCTGGCACTGAACAGTGCGTCAGCATGTAGCCTGACCCTCCCAAGTTTCCGTACCCTCACCTGTGCCCTAAGCCTTGCCTTTCCCTAACCCTAAACCTAGCCCGGAATAGAAACCCACCACCAGCCCTACACCTTACATTACGCCGTACCCTACTGCTGACCCGTACGCTGGCACTGACCCATGCGTCAGCACGTAGCCTGACCCTCCAACGTTTCCGTACCCTCACCTGTGCCCTAAGCCTTGCCGTTCCCTAACCCTAACCCTAGGCTGGTACGGAAACCAACCACCAGCCCTACACCTTACCTTACGCCGTTGCCTACTCCTGGCCCGTACGCTGGCACTGACACGTGCGTCAGCACGTAGCCTGACCCTCCCACGTTTCCGTACCCTCACCTGTGCCCTAAGCCTTGCCATTCCCTAACCCTAACCCTAGCCCGGAATAGTAACCCACCACCAGCCCTACACCATACCTTACGCCTTACGCTGCAACTGACCCGTACGCTGGCACTGACCCGTGCGTCAACACGTAGCCTGACCCTCCCACGTTTCCGTACCCTCACCTGTGCCCTAAGCCTTTCCGTTCCCTAACCCTAACCCTAGCCCCGAACGGAAACCCACCACCAGCCCTACACCTTACCTTACGCCGTAACTTATTCCTGGCCCATACGCTGGCACTGAACCGTGCGTCAGCATGTAGCCTGACCCTCCCACGTTTCGGTACCCTCACCTGTGCCCTAAGCCTTGCCGTTCCCTTACACTAACCCTAGCCTGGAACGGAAACCAACCACCAGCCCTACATCTTACCTTACGCCGTTGCCTACCCCTGGCCCGTACGCTGGCACTGACACGTGCGTCAGCACGTAGCCTGACCGTCCAACGTTTCGGTAACTTCACCTGTGCCCTAAGCCTTGCCGTTCCCTAACCCTAACCCTAGCCCGGAACGGAAACCCACCACCAGCCGTACACCTTACCTTACGCCGTACCCTATTCCTGGCCCGTACGCTGGCACTGAGCCGTGCGTCAGCACGTAGCCTGACCCTCCCACGTTTCCGTACCCTCTCCTTTGCCCTAAGACTTGCCGTTCCCTAACCCTAACCCTAGCCAGGATTAGAAAACCACCACCAGCCCTATACCTTACCTTACGCCGTACCCTATTCCTGGCCCGTACGCTGGCACTGTACCGTGCGTCAGCACGTAGCCTGACCCTCCCACGATTACGTACCCTCACCTGTGCCCTAAGCCTTGCCGTTCCCTAATCCTAACCCTAGCCCGGAACGGAAACCCACCACCAGCCCTACACCTTACCCTACGCCGTTGCCTACTCCTGGCCTGTACTCTGGCACTGAACCGTGCATCAGCACGTAGCCTTACCCTCACGCGTTTCTGTACCCTGACCTGTGCCCTAAGCCTTGCCGTTCCCTAACCCTAACCCTAGTCCGGAACGGAAACCCACGACCAGCCCTAAACCTTCCCTTACGCCGTTGCCTACTCCTCGCCCGTACGCTCTCTTTGACCCGTGCGTCAGCACGTAGCCTGACCCTCCCACGTTTACGTACCCTCACCTGTGCCCTAAGCCTTGCCGTTCCCTAACCCTAACCCTAGCCCGGAACGGAAACCCACCACCAGCCCTACACCTTACCCTATGCCGTTGCCTACTCCTGGCCTGTACTCTGGCACTGAACCGTGCATCAGCACATAGCCTTACCCTCCCGCGTTTCTGTACCCTGACCTGTGCCCTAAGCCTTGCCGTTCCCTAACCCTAACCCTAGCCCAGAACGCAAATCCACCACCAGCCCTACACTTTATCCTAGGCCGTTGCCTACTCCTGGCCCGTACGCTGGCACTGACCCGTGCGTCAGCACATAGCCCGACCCTCCCACGTTTCCGTACTCTCACCTGTGCCCTAAGCCTTGCCGTTCCCTAACCCTAACCCTAGCCTGGTACGGAAACCAACCACCAGCCCTACACCTTACCTTACGCCGTTGCCTACTCCTGGCCCGTACGCTGGCACTGACACGTGCGTCAGCACGTAGCCTGACCCTCCCACGTTTCCGTACCCTCACCTGTGCCCTAAGCCTTGCCATTCCCTAACCCTAACCCTAGCCCGGAATAGTAACCCACCACCAGCCCTACACCATACCTTACGCCGTACGCTGCTACTGACCCGTACGCTGGCACTGACCCGTGCGTCAGCACGTAGCCTGTCCCTCCCACGTTTCCGTACTCTCACCTGTGCCCTAAGCCTTGCCATTCCCTAACCCTAACCCTAGCCTGGTACGGAAACCAACCACCAGCCCTACACCTTACATTACGCCGTACCCTAATCCTGACCCGTACGCTGGCACTGACCCGTGCGTCAGCACGTAGCCTGTCCCTCCCACGTTTCCATACCCTCACCTGTGCCCTAAGCCTTGCCGTTCCCTAACCCTAACCCTAGCCCTGAACGCAAATCAACCACCAGCCCTACACTTTATCCTACGCCGTTGCCTACTCCTGGCCCGTACGCTGGCACTGACCCGTGCGTCAGCACGTAGCCCGACCCTCCCACGATTCCGTACCCTCACCTGTGCCCTAAGCCTTGCCGTTCCCTAACCCTAACCCTAGCCCGGAACGGAAACCAACCACCAGCCCTACACCTTACCTTACACCGTTGCCTACTCCTGGCCCGTACGCTGGCACTGACCCGTGCGTCAGCACGTAGCCTGACCCTCCCACGTTTCCATACCCTCACCTGTGCCCTAAGCCTTGCCGTTCCCTAACCCTAACCCTAGCCCTGAACGCAAATCCACCACCAGCCCTACACTGTATCCTATGCCGTTGCCTACTCCTGTTCCGTACGCTGGCACTGACCCGTGCGTCAGCACGTAGCCCGTCCCTCTCACGTTTCCGTACCCTCACCTGTGCCCTAAGCCTTGCCGTTCCCTAACCCTAAACCTAGCCTGGAAAGGAAATCAACCACAAGCGCTACACTTTACCTTACGCCGTACCCTACTCCTGGCCCGTACGCTGGCACTGACCCATGCGTCAGCCCGTAGCCAGACCCTCCCACGTTTCAGTACCCTCACTTGTGCCCTAAGCCTTGCCGTTCCCTAACCATAACCCTAGCCCGGAACGGAAACCCACCACCAGCCCTACACCTTACCTTACGCCGTAACCTATTCGTGGCCCGTACGCTGGCAATGAACCGTGCGTCAGCATGTAGCCTGACCCTCCCACGTTTCCGTATCCTCACCTGTGCCCTAAGCCTTGCCTTTCCCTAACCCTAACCCTAGCCCGGAATAGAAACCCACCACCAGCCCTACACCTTACCTTACGCCGTATCCTACTCCTGACCCGTACGCTGGCACTGAACCATGCGTCAGCACGTAGTCTGAGCCTCCAGCGTTTCCGTACCCTCACCTGTGCCCTAAGCCTTGACGTTCCCTAACCCTAACCCTAGCCCGGAACGGAAACCCACCACTAGCCCTACACCTTAACTTACGCCGTTCCCTATTCCTGGCCCGTACGCTGGCACTGAACCGTGTGTCAGCACGTAGCCTGACCCTCCCACGTTTCCGTTCCCTCACCTGTGCCCTAAGCCTTGCCGTTCCCTAACCCTAACCCTAGCCAGGAACGCAAATCCACCACCAGCCCTACACTTTATCCTACGCCGTTGCCTACTCCTGGCCCGTACGCTGGCACTGACCAGTCCATCAGCACATAGCCCGACCCTCCCAAGTTTCCGTACCCTCACCTGTGCCCTAAGCCTTGCCGTTCCCTAACACTAACCCTAGCCTCGAACGGAAACCAACCACCAGCCCTACACGTTACCCTACGCCGTTGCCTATTCCTGGCCTGTACTCTGGCACTTAACCGTGCATCTGCACGTAGCCTTACCCTCCGGCGTTTCCGTACCCTGACATGTGCCCTAAGCTTTGCCGTTCCCTAACCCTAACCCTAGCCCAGAACGCAAATCCACCACCAGCCTTAAACTTTATCCTACGCCGTTGCCTACTCCTGGCCCGTACGCTGGCACTGACCCGTGCGTCAGCACGTAGCCCGACCCTCCCACGTTTCCGTACCCTCACCTGTGCCCTATGCCTTGCCGTTCCCTAACCCTAACCCTAGCCAGGAAAGGAAACCAACCACCAGCCCTACACCTTACCTTACGCCGTTGCCTATTCCTGGCCCGTACGCTGGCACTGACCCGTGCGTCAGCACGTAGCCTGACCCTCCCACGTTTCCGTACCCTCACCTGTGCCCTAAGCCTTGCCATTCCCTAACCCTAACCCTAGCCCTGAATAGTCACCCACCACCAGCCCTACACCATACCTTACGCCGTACGCTGCTACTGACCCGTACGCTGGCACTGACCCGTGCGTCAGCACGTAGCCTGACCCTCCCACCTTTCCGTACCCTCACCTGTGCCCTAAGCCTTGCCGTTCCCTAACCCTAACCCTAGCCCCGAACGGAAACCCACCACCAGCCCTACACCTTACCTTACGCCGTAACTTATTCCTGGCCCATACGCTGGCACTGAAACATGCGTCAGCATGTAGCCTGACCCTCCCACGTTTCGGTACTCTCATCTGTGCCCTAAGCCTTGCCGTTCCCTTACCCTAACCCTAGCCTGGAATGGAAACCAACCACCAGCCCTACATCTTACCTTACGCCATTGCCTACCCCTGGCCCGTACGCTGGCACTGACACGTGCGTCAGCACGTAGCCTGACGGTCCCACGTTTCTGTAACCTCACCTGTGCCCTAAGACTTGCCGTTCCCTAACCCTAACCCTAGACCGGAACGGAAACCCACCACCAGCCGTACACCTTACCTTACGCCGTACCCTATTCCTGGCCAGTACGCAGGCACTGAACCGTGCGTCAGCACGTAGCCTGACCCTCCCACGTTTCCGTATCCTCTCCTTTGCCCTAAGCCTTGCCGTTCCCTAACCCTAACCCTAGTCCGGAACGGAAACCCACCACCATCCCTAAACCTTACCTTACGCCGTTGCCTACTCCTCGCCCGTACGCTGGCATTGACCCGTGCGTCAGCACGTAGTCTGACCCTCCCACGTTTACGTACCCTCACCTGTGCCCTAAGCCTTGCCGTTCCCTAACCCTAACCCTAGCCCGGAACGGAAAGCCACCACCAGCCCTACACCTTACCCTACGCCGTTGCCTACTCCTGGCCTGTACTCTGGCACTGAACCGTGCATCAGCACGTAGCCTTAGCCTCCCGCGTTTCCGTACCCTGACCTGTGCCCTAAGCCTTGCCGTTCCCTAACCCTAACCCTAGCCTAGAACGCAAATCCACCACCAGCCCTACACTTTATCCTACGCCGTTGCCTACTCCTGGCCCGTACGCTGGCACTGACCCGTGCGTCAGCACGTAGCCCGACCCTCCCACGTTTCCGTACCCTCACCTGTGCCCTAAGCCTTGCCGTTCCCTAACCCTAACCCTAGCCTGGAACGGAAACCAACCACCAGCCCTACACCTTACCTTACGCCGTTGCCTACTCCTGGCCCGTACGCTGGCACTGACCCGTGCGTCAGCACATAGCCTGATCCTCCCACGTTTCCGTACCCTCACCTGTGCCCTAAGCCTTGCCATTCCCTAACCCTAACCCTAGCCCGGAATAGTAACCCACCACCAGCCCTACACCATACCTTACGCCGTACGCTGCTACTGACCCGTACGCTGGCACTGACCCGTGCGTCAGCACGTAGCCTGACCCTCCCACGTTTCCGTACACTCAGCTGTGCCCGAAGCCTTGCCGTTCCCTAACCCTAACCCTAGCCCCGAACGGAAACCCACCACCAGCCCTACACCTTACCTTACGCCGTAACCTATTCCTGGCCCGTACGCAGGCACTGAACCGTTCGTCTGCATGTAGCCTGACCCTCCCACGTTTCCGTAACCTCACCTCTGCCCTAAGCCTTGCCTTTCCCTAACCCTAACCCTAGCCCGGAATAGAATCCCACCACCAGCCCTACACCTAACCTTACGCCGTATCCTACTCCTGACCCGTACGCTGGCACTGAACCATGCGTCTGCACGTAGTCTGAGCCTCCAACGTTTCCGTACCCTCACCTGTGCCCTAAGCCTTGCCATTCCCTAACCCTAACCCTAGCCCGGAAGAGTAACCCACCACCAACCCTACACCATACCTTACGCCGTACGCTGCTACTGACCCGCACGCTGGCACTGACCCGTGCGTCAGCACGTAGCCTGACCCTCCCACGTTTCCGTACCCTCAGCTGTGCCCTAAGCCTTGCCGTTCCCTAACCCTAACCCTAGCCCCGAACGGAAACCCACCACCAGCCCTACACCTTACCTTACGCCGTAACTTATTCCTGGCCCATACGCTGGCACTGAACCGTGCGTCAGCATGTAGCCTGACCCTCCCACGTTTCGGTACCCTCACCTGTGCCCTAAGCCTTGCCGTTCCCTTATCTTAACCCTAGCCTGGAACGGAAACCAACCACCAGCCCTACATCTTACCTTACGCCGTTGCCTACCCCTGGCCCGTACGCTGGCACTGACACGTGCGTCAGCACGTAGCGTGACCGTCACACGTTTCGGTAACTTCACCTGTGCCCTAAGCCTTGCCGTTCCCTAACCATAACCCTAGCCCGGAACGGAAACCCACCACCAGCCGTACACCTTACCTTACGCCGTACCCTATTCCTGGCCCGTACGCTAGCACTGAACCGTGCGTCAGCACGTAGCCTGACCCTCCCACGTTTCCGTACCCTCTCCTTTGCCCTAAGACTTGCCGTTCCCTAACCCTAACCCTAGCCCGGATTAGAAAACCACCACCAGCCCTACACCTTACCTTACGCCGTACCCTATTCCTGGCCCGTACGCTGGCACTGAACCGTGCGTCAGCACGTAGCCTGACCCTCCCACGTTTCCGTACCCTCACCTGTGCCCTGAGCCTTGCCATTCCCTAACCCTAACCCTAGCCTGGAAAGGAAACCAACCACCAGCCGTACACCTTACCTTACGTGGTTGCCTACTCCTGCCCGTACGCTGGCATTGACCCGTGCGTCAGCACGTAGCCTGACCCTCGCACGTTTACGTACCCTCACCTGTGCCCTAAGCCTCGCCGTTCCCTAATCCTAACCCTAGCCCGGAACGGAAACCCACCACCAGCCGTACACCTTACCCTACGCCGTTGCCTACTCCTAGCCTGTACTCTGGCACTGAACCGTGCATCAGCACGTAGCCTTACCCTCACGCGATTCCGTACCCTGACCTGTGCCCTAAGCCTTGCCGTTCCCTAACCCTAACCCTAGTCCGGAACGGAAACCCACCACCAGCCCTAAACCTTACCTTACGCCGTTGCCTACTCCTCGCCCATACGCTGGCATTGACCCGTGCGTCAGCACGTAGCCTGACCCTCCCACGTTTACGTACCCTCACCTGTGCCCTAAGCCTTGCCGTTCCCTAACCCTAACCCTAGCCCGGAACGGAAACCCACCACCAGCCCTATACCTTACCCTATGCCGTTGCGTACTCCTGGCCTGTACTCTGGCACTGAACCGTGCATCAGCACATAGCCTTACCCTCCCGCGTTTCTGTTCCCTGACCTGTGCCCTAAGCCTTGCCGTTCCGTAACCCTAACCCTATCCCAGAACGCAAATCCACCACCAGCCCTACACTTTATCCTACGCCGTTGCCTACTCCTGGCCCGTACGCTGGCACTGACCCGTGTGTCAGCACATAGCCCGACCCTCCCACGTTTCCGTACCCACACCTGTGCCCTAAGCCTTGCCGTTCCCTAACCCTAACCCTAGCCTGGAACGGAAACCAACCACCAGCCCTACACCTTACCTTACGCCGTTGCCTACCCCTGGCCCGTACGCTGGCACTGACACGTGCGTCAGCACGTAGCCTGACCCTCCCACGTTTCCGTACCCTCACCTGTGCCCTAAGCCTTGCCATTCCCTAACCCTAACCCTAGCCCGGAATAGTAACCCACCACCAGCCCTACACCATACCTTACGACGTACGCTGCTACTGACCCGAACGCTGGCACTGACCCGTGCGTCAGCACGTAGCCTGACCCTCCCACGTTTCCGTACCCTCACCTGTGCCCTAAGCCTTGCCGTTCCCTAACCCTAACCCTAGCCCCGAACGGAAAGCCACCACCAGCCCTACACCTTACCTTACGCCGTAACTTATTCCTGGCCCGTATGCTGGCACTGAACCGTGCGTCAGCATGTAGCCTGACCCTCCCACGTTTCGGTACACTCACCTGTGCCCTAAGCCATGCCGTTCCCTTACCCTAACCCTAGCCTGGAACGGAAACCAACCACCAGCCCTACATCTTACCTTACGCCGTTGCCTACACCTGGCCCGTACGCTGGCACTGACACGTGCGTCAGCACGTAGCCTGACAGTCCCACGTTTCTGTAACCTCACCTGTGCCCTAAGCCTTGCCGTTCCCTAACCCTAACCCTAGCCCGGAATAGAAACCCACCACCAGCCGTACACCTTACCTTACGCCGTACCATATTCCTGGCCCGTACGCTGGCACTGAACCGTGCGTCAGCACGTAGCCTGACCCTCCCACGTTTCCGTACCCTCTCCTTTGCCCTAAGACTTGCCGTTCCCTAACCCTAACCCTAGCCCGGATTAGAAACCCACCACCAGCCCTACACCTTACCTTACGCCGTACCCTATTCCTGGCCCGTACGCTGGCACTGAACAGTGCGTCAGCATGTAGCCTGACCCTCCCACGTTTCCGTACCCTCACCTGTGCCCTAAGCCTTGCCGTTCCCTAACCCTAACCCTAGCCCGGAATAGAAACCCACCACCAGCCCTACACCTTACATTACGCCGTACCCTACTGCTGAACCGTACGCTGGCACTGACCCATGCGTCAGCACGTAGCCTGACCCTCCCACGTTTCCATACCCTCACCTGTGCCCTAAGCCTTGCCGTTCCCTAACCCTAACCCTAGCCCGGAACGGAAACCCACCACCAGCCCTACACCCTAACTTATGCCGTTTCCTATTCCTGGCCCGTACGCTGGTACTGAACCGTGCGTCAGCACGTAGCCTGACCCTCCCACGTTTCCGTTCCCACACCTGTGCCCTAAGCCTTACCGTTCCGTAACCCTAACCCTAGCCCGGAACGCAAATCCACCACCAGCCCTACACTTTATCCTACGCCGTTGCCTACTCCTGGCCCGTACGCTGGCACTGACCCGTGCGTCAGCACGTAGCCCGACCCTCCCACGTTTCCGTACCCTCACCTGTGCCCTAAGCCTTGCCGTTCCCTTACCCTAACCCTAGACTGGAACGGAAACCAACCACCAGCCCTACACCATACCTTACGCCGTTGCCTAATCCTGGCCCGTACGCTGGCATTGACCCGTGCGTCAGCACGTAGCCTGACCCACCCACGTCTCCGTACCCTCACCTGTGCCCTAAGCCTTGCGGTTCCCTAACCCTAACACTAGCCCGGAATGGAAACCCACCACCAGCCCAAAACCTTACCCTACGCCGTTGCCTACTACTGGCGTGTACTCTGGCACTGACCTGCGCATCAGCACGTAGCCTTACCCTCCCGCGTTTCCGTACACTGACCTGTACCCTAAGCCTTGCCGTTCCCTAACCCTAACCCTAGCCCGGAACGGAAACCCACCACCAGCCCTACACCTTAACTTACGCCGTTCCCTATTCCTGGCCCGTACGCTGGCACTGAACCGTGCGTCAGCACGTAGCCTGACCCTCCCACGTTTCCGTTCCCTCACCTGAGCCCTAAGCCTTGCCGTTCCCTAACCCTAACCCTAGCCCTGAACGCAAATCCACCACCAGCCCTACACTTTATCCTACGCCGTTGCCTACTCCTGGCCCGTACGCTGGCACTGTCCCGTGCATCAGCACGTAGCCCGACCCTCCAACGTTTCCGTACCCTCACCTGTGCCCTAAGCCTTGCCGTTCCCTAACCCTAACCCTAGCCTGGAACAGAAACCAACCACCAGCCCTACACCTTACCTTACGCCGTTGCCTACTCCTGGCCCGTACGCTGGCATTGACCCGTGCGTCAGCACGTAGCCTGACCCTCCCTCGTCTCCGTACCCTCACCTGTGCGCTAAGCCCTGCGGTTCCCTAACCCTAACCCTAGCCCGGAATGGAATCCGACCACCAGCCCAAAACCTTACCCTACGCCGTTGCCTACTACTTGCCTGTACTCTGGCACTGAACCGTGCGTCAGCACGTAGCCTGACCCTCCCACGTTTCCGTACCATCACCTGTGCCCTAAGCCTTGCCGTTCCCTAACCCTAACCTTAGCCTGGAACGGAAACCAACCACCAGCCGTACACCTTACCTTACGCAGTTGCCTACTCCTCGCCCGTATGCTGGCATTGACACATGCGTCAGCACGTAGCCTGACCGTCCCACGTTTCTGTAACCTCACCTGTGCCCTAAGCCTTGCCGTTCCCTAACCCTAACCCTAGCCCGGAACGGAAACCCACCACCAGCCGTACACCTTACCTTACGCCGTACCCTATTCCTGGCCCGTACGCTGGCACTGAACCGTGCGTCAGCATGTAGCCTGACCCTCCCACGTTTCCGTACCCTCTCCTTTGCCCTAAGACTTGCCGTTCCCTAACCCTAACCCTAGCCCGGATTAGAAACCCACCACCAGCCCTACACCTTACCTTACGCCGTACCCTATTCCTGGCCCGTACGCTGGCACTGAACATTGCGTCAGCATGTAGCCTGACCCTCCCAAGTTTCCGTACCCTCACCTGTGCCCTAAGCCTTGCCGTTCCCTAACCCTAACCCTAGCCCGGAATAGAAACCCACCACCAGCCCTACACCTTACATTACGCCGTACCCTACTCCTGACCCGTACGCTGGCACTGACCCGTGCGTCAGCACGTAGCCTGACCCTCCCACGTTTCCATACCCTCACCTGTGCCCTAAGCCTTGCCATTCCCTAACCCTAACCCTAGCCCTGAACGCAAATCCACCACCAGCCCTAAACTGTATCCTATGCCGTTGCCTACTCCTGTTCCGTACGCTGCCACTGACCCGTGCGTCAGCACGTAGCCCGTCCCTCTCACGTTTCCGTACCCTCACCTCTGCCCTAAGCCTTGCCGTTCCCTAACCCTAACCCTAGCCCGGAACGGAAACCCACCACCAGCCCTACACATTACCCTACGCCGTTGCCTACTCCTGGCATGTACTCTGGCACTGAACCGTGCATCAGCACGTAGCCTTACCCTCCCGTGTTTTCGTTCCCTGACATGTGCCCTAAGCCTTGCCGTTCCCTAACCCTAACCCTAGCCCAGAACGCAAATCCACCACCAGCCCTACACTTTATCCTATGCCGTTGCCTACTCCTGGCCCGTACGCTGGCACTGACCCGTGCGTCAGCACGTAGCCCGACCCTCCCACGTTTCCGTACCCTCACCTGTGCCCTAAGCCTTGCCGTTCCCTAACCCTAACCCTAGCCTGGAACGGAAACCAACCACCAGCCCTACACCTTACCTTACGCCGTTGCCTACTCCTGGCCCGTACGCTGGCACTGACCTGTGCGTCAGCACATAGCCTGACCCTCCCACGTTTACGTACCCTCACCTGTGCCCTAAGCCTTGCCATTCCCTAACCCTAACCCTAGCCCGGAATAGTAACCCACCACCAGCCCTACACCATACCTTACGCCGTACGCTGCTACTGACCCGCACGCTGGCACTGACCCGTGCGTCAGCACGTAGCCTGAACCTCCCACGTTTCCGTACCCTCACCTGTGCCCTAAGCCTTGCCGTTCCCTAACCCTAACCCTAGCCCCGAATGGAAACCCACCACCAGCCCTACACCTTACCTTACGCCGTAACTTATTCCTGGCCCATACGCTGGCACTGAAACGTGCGTCAGCATGTAGCCTGACCCTCCCACGTTTCGGTACCCTCACCTGTGCCCTAAGCCTTGCCGTTCCCTTACCCTAACCCTAGCCTGGAACGGAAACCAACCACCAGCCCTACATCTTACCTTACGCCGTTGCCTACCCCTAGCCCGTACGCTGGCACTGACACGTGCGTCAGCACGTAGCCTGACCGTCCCACGTTTCCGTACCCTCACCTGTGCCCTAAGCCTTGCCATTCCCTAACCCTAACCCTAGTCCGGAACGCAAATCCACCACCAGCCCTACACTTTATCCTACGCCGTTGCCTACTCCTGGCCCGTACGCTGGCACTGACCCGTGCATCAGCACGTAGCCCGACCCTCCAACGTTTCCGTACGCTCACCTGTGCCCTAAGCCTTGCCGTTCCCTAACCCTAACCCTAGCCTGGAACAGAAACCAACCACCAGCCCTACACCTTACCTTACGCCGTTGCCTACTCCTGGCCCGTACGCTGGCATTGACCCGTGCATCAGCACGTAGCCTGACCCTCCCTCGTCTCCGTACCCTCACCTGTGCGCTAAGCCCTGCGGTTCCCTAACACTAACCCTAGCCCGAAATGGAATCCCACCACCAGCCCAAAACCTTACCCTACGCCGTTGCCTACTACTGGCCTGTACTCTGGTAATAACCCGTGCATCAACACGTAGCCTTACCCTCCCGCGTTTCCGAAACCCTCACCTGTGCCCTAAGCCTTGCCGTTCCCTAACCCTAACCCTAGCCTGGAACAGAAACCAACCACCAGCCCTACATCTTACCTTCCGCCATTGTCTAACGCTGGCCCGTACGCTGGCACTGACACGTGCGTCAGCACGTAGCCTGACCGTCCCACGTTCCTGTAACTTCACCTGTGCCCTAATCCTTGCCGTTCCCTAACACTAACCCTAGCCCGGAACGGAAACCCACCACCAGCCGTACACCTTACCTTACGCCGTTCCCTATTCCTGGCCCGTACGCTGGCACTGAACCGTGCGTCAGCACGTAGCCTGACCCTCCCACGTTTCCGTACCCTCTCCTTTGCCCTAAGACTTGCCGTTCCCTAACCCTAACCCTAGCCCGGATTAGAAACCCACCACCAGCCCTACACCTTACCTTACGCCGTACCCTATTCCTGGCCCATACGCTGGCACTGAACCGTGCGTCAGCACGTAGCCTGACCCTCCCACGTTTCCGTACCCTCACCTGTGCCCTAAGCCTTGCCGTTCCCTAACCCTAACCCTAGCCCGGAACGGAAACCCACCACCAGCCCTACACCTTACCCTACGCCGTTGCCTATCCTGGCCTGTACTCTGGCACTGAACCGTGCTTCAGCACGTAGCCTTACCCTCACGCGTTTCCGTACCCTGACCTGTGCCCTAAGCCTTGCCGTTCCCTAACCCTAACCCTAGTCCGGAACGGAAACCCACCACCAGCCCTAAACCTTACCATACGCCGTTGCCTACTCCTCGCCCGTACGCTGGCATTGACCCGTGCGTCAGCACGTAGCCAGACCCTCCCACGTTTACGTACCCTCACCTGTGCCCTAAGCCTTGCCGTTCCCTTACCCTAACCCTAGCCTGGAACGGAAACCAACCACCAGCCCTACATCTTACCTTACGCCGTTGCCTACACCTGGCCCGTACGCTGGCACTGACACGTGCGTCAGCACGTAGCCTGACAGTCCCACGTATCTGTAACCTCACCTGTGCCCTAAGCCTTGCCGTTCCCTAACCCTAACCCTAGCCCGCAACGGAAACCCACCACCAGCCGTACACCTTACCTTACGCCGTACCCTATTCCTGGCCCGTACGCTGGCACTGAACCGTGGGTCAGCACGTAGCCTGACCCTCCCACGTTTCCATAACCTCTCCTTTGCCCTAAGACTTGCCGTTCCCTAACCCTAAACCTAGCCCGGATTAGAAACCTACCACCAGCCCTACACCTTACCTTACGCCGTAACCTATTCCTGGCCCGTACGCTGGCACTGAACAGTGCGTCAGCATGTAGCCTGACCCTCCCAAGTTTTCGTACCCTCACCTGTGCCCTAAGCCTTGCCGTTCCCTAACCCTAACCCTAGCCCGGAATAGAAACCCACCACCAGCCCTACACCTTACATTACGCCGTACCCTACTGCTGACCCGTACGCTGGCACTGAACCGTGCATCAGCACGTAGCCCGACCCTCCAACGTTTCCGTACCCTCACCTGTGCCCTAAGGCTTGCCGTTCCCTAACCCTACCCCTAGCCTGGAACAGAAACCAACCACCAGCCCTACACCTTACCTTACGCCGTTGCCTACTCCTGGCCCGTATGCTGGCATTGACCCGTGCGTCAGCACGTAGCCAGACCCTCCCTCGTCTCCGTACCCTCACCTGTTCCCTAAGCCCTGCGGTTCTCTAACCCTAACCCTAGCCCGGAATGGAATCTCACCACCAGCCCAAAACCTTACCCTACGCCGTTGCCTACTACTGGCCTGTACTCTGGTACTGACCCGTGCATCAGCACGTAGCCTTACACTCCCACGTTTCCGTACCCTGACCTGTGCCCTAAGCCTTGCCGTTCCCTAACCCTAACCCTAGCCCGGAACGGAAACCCACCACCAGCCCTACACCTTACCTTACGCCGTTCCCTATTCCTGGCCCGTACGCTGGCACTGAACCGTGCGTCAGCACGTAGCCTGACCCTCCCACGTTTCCGTACCATCACCTGGGCCCTAAGCCTTGCCGTTCCCTAACCCTAACCTTAGCCTGGAACGGAAACCAACCACCAGCCGTACACCTTACCTTACGCCGTTGCCTACTCCTCGCCCGTATGCTGGCATTGACACATGCGTCAGCACGTAGCCTGACCGTCCCACTTTTCTGTAACCTCACCTGTGCCCTAAGCCTTGCCGTTCCCTAACCCTAACCCTAGCCCGGAAAGGAAACCCACCACTAGCCGTACACCTTACCTTACGCCGTACCCTATTCCTGGCCCGTACGCTGGCACTGAACCGTCCGTCAGCATGTAGCATGACCCTCCCACGTTTCCGTAACCTCTCCTTTGCCCTAAGACTTGCCTTTCCCTAACCCTAACCCAAGCCCGGATTAGAAACCCACCACCAGCCCTACACCTTACCTTATGCCGTACCCTATTCCTGGCCCGTACGCTGGCACTGAACATTGCGTCAGCATGTAGCCTGACCCTCCCAAGTTTCCATACCCTCACCTGTGCCCTAAGCCTTGCCGTTCCCTAACCTTAACCCTAGCCCTGAACGCAAATCCACCACCAGCCCTACACTGTATCCTATGCCGTTGCCTACTCCTGTTCCGTACGCTGGCACTGACCCGTGCGTCAGCACGTAGCCCGTCCCTCTCACGTTTCCGTACCCTCACCTGTGCCCTATGCCTTGCCGTTCCCTAACCCTAAACCTAGACTGGAAAGGAAATCAACCACAAGCGCTACACTTTACCTTACGCCGTACCCTACACCTGGCCCGTACGCTGGCACTGACCCATGCGTCAGCACGTAGCCTGACCCTCCCACGTTTCAGTACCCTCACCTGTGCCCTAAGCCTTGCCGTTCCCTAACCATAACCCTAGCCCGGAACGGAAACCCACCACCAGCCCTACACCTTACCTTACGCCGTAACCTATTCCTGGCCCGTACGCTGGCAATGAACCGTGCGTCAGCATGTAGCCTGACCCTCCCACGTTTCCGTAACCTCACCTGTGCCCTAAGCCTTGCCTTTCCCTAACCCTAACCCTAGCCCGGAATAGAAACCCACCACCAGCCCTACACCTTACCTTACGCCGTATCCTACTCCTGACCCGTACGCTGGCACTGAACCATACGTCAGCACGTAGTTTGAGCCTCCAACGTTTCCGTACCCTCACCTGTGCCCTAAGCCTTGACGTTCCCTAACCCTAACCCTAGCCCGGAACGGAAACCCACCACCAGCCCTGCACCTTAACTTACGCCGTTCCCTATTCCTGGCCCGTACGCTGGCACAGAACCATGTGTCAGCACGTAGCCTGACCCTCCCACGTTTCCGTTCCCTCACCTGTGCCCTAAGCCTTGCCGTTCCCTAACCCTAACCCTAGCCAGGAACGCAAATCCACCACCAGCCCTACACTTTATCCTATGCCGTTGCCTACTCCTGGCCCGTACGCTGGCACTGACCAGTGCGTCAGCACGTAGCCCGACCCTCCCACGTTTCCGTACCCTCACCTGTGCCCTAAGCCTTGCCGTTCCCTAACACTAACCCTAGCCTGGAACGGAAACCAACCACCAGCCCTACACCTTACCTTACGCCGTTGCCTACTACTGGCCTGTACTCCGGCACTGACCCGTGCATTAGCACTTGGCCTTACCCTCACGCGTTTCCGTACCCTGACCTGTGCCCTAAGCCTTGCCGTTCCCTAACCCTAACCCTAGCCCGGAACGGAAACCCACCACCAGCCCTATACCTTACCTTACGCCTTTCCCTATTCCTGGCCCGTATGCTGGCAATGAACCGTGCGTCAGCACATAGCCTGACCCTCCCACTTTTCCGTACCCTCACCTGTGCCCTAAGCCTTGCCGTTCCCTAACCCTCACCCTAGCCTGGAATGGAAAACAACCACCTGCCGTACACCTTAACTTACGCCGTTGCCTACTCCTGGCCCGTACGCTGGCACTGACACGTGCGTCAGCACGTAGCCTGACCCTCCCACGTTTCCGTACCATCACCTGTGCCCTAAGCCTTGCCATTCCCTAACCCTAACACTAGCCCGGAATAGTAACCCACCACCAGCCCTACACCATACCTTACGCCGTACGCTGCAACTGACCCGTACGCTGGCACTGACACGTGCGTCAGCACGTAGCCTGAACCTCCCACGTTTCCGTACCCTCACCTGTGCCCTAAGCCTTGCCGTTCCCTGACCCTAACCCTAGCCCGGAACGGAAACCCACCACCAGCCCAACACCTTACCCTATGCCGTTGCCTACTCCTGGCCTGTACTCTGGCACTGAACCGTGCATCAGCACATAGCCTTACCCTCCCGCGTTTCTGTACCCTGACCTGTGCCCTAAGCCTTGCCGTTCCCTAACCCTAACCCTAGTCCAGAACGCAAATCCACCACCAGCCCTACACTTTATCCTACGCCGTTGCCTACTCCTGGCCCGTACGCTGGCACTGACCCGTGCGTCAGCACATAGCCCGACCGTCCCACGTTTCCGTACCCTCACCTGTGCCCTAAGCCTTGCCGTTCCCTAACCCTAACCCTAGCCTGGAACGGAAACCAACCACCAGCCCTACACCTTACCTTACGCCGTTGCCTACTCCTGGCCCGTACGCTGGCACTGACACGTGCGTCAGCACGTAGCCTGACCCTCCCACGTTTCCGTACCCTCACCTGTGCCCTAAGCCTTGCCATTCCCTAACCCTAACCCTAGCCCGGAATAGTAACCCACCACCAGCCCTACACCATACCTTACGCTGTACGCTGCTACTGACCCGTACGCTGGCACTGAACCGTGTGTCAGCACGTAGCCTGACCCTCCCACTTTTCCGTACCCTCTCCTTTGCCCTAAGACTTGCCGTTCCCTAACCCTAACCCTAGACCGGATTAGAAACCCCCCACCAACCCTACACCTTACCTTACGCCGTACCCTATTCCTGGCCCGTACGCTGGCACTGAACAGTGTGTCAGCATGTAGCCTGACCCTCCCAAGTTTCCGTACCCTCACCTGTGCCCTAAGCCTTGCCGTTCCCTTACCCTAACCATAGCCTGGAACGGAAACCAACCACAAGCCCTACATCATACCTTACGCCGTTGCCTACACCTGGCCCGTACGCTGGCACTGACACGTGCGTCAGCACGTAGCCTGAGAGTCCCACGTTTCTGTAACCTCACCTGTGCCCTAAGCCTTGCCGTTCCCTAACCCTAACCCTAGCCCGGAACGGAAACCCACCACCAGCCGTACACCTTACCTTACGCCGTACCCTATTCCTGGCCCGTACGCTGGCACTGAACCGTGCGTCAGCACGTAGCCTGACCCTCCCACGTTTCCGTACCCTCTCCTTTGCCCTAAGACTTGCCGTTCCCTAACCCTAACCCAAGGCCGGATTAGAAACCCACCACCAGCCCTACACCTTACCTTACGCCGTACCCTATTCCTGGCCCGTACGCTGGCACTGAACAGTGCGTCAGCATGTAGCCTGACCCTCCCAAGTTTCCGTACCCTCACCTGTGCCCTAAGCCTTGCCGTTCCCTAACCCTAAACCTAGCCCGGAATAGAAACCCACCACCAGCCCTACACCTACATTACGCCGTACCCTACTGCTGACCCGTACGCTGGCACTGACCCATGCGTCAGCACGTAGCCTGACCCTCCCACGTTTCCATACCCTCACCGGTGCCCTAAGCCTTGCCGTTCCCTAACCCTAACCCTAGCCCGGAATAGAAACCCACCACCAGCCCTACACCTTACCTTACGCCGTATCCTACTCCTGACCCGTACGCTGGCACTGAACCATGCGTCAGCACGTAGTCTGAGCCTCCAACGTTTCCGTACCCTCACCTGTGCCCTAAGCCTTGACGTTCCCTAACCCTAACCCTAGCCCGGAACGGAAACCCACCACCAGCCCTACACCTTACCTTACGCCGTTCCCTATTCCTGGCCCGTACGCTGGCACTGAACCGTGTGTCAGCACGTAGCCTGACCCTCCCACGTTTCCGTTCCCTCACCTGTGCCCTAAGCCTTGCCGTTCCCTAACCCTAACCCTAGCCAGGAACGCAAATCCACCACCAGCCCTACACTTTATCCTACGCCGTTGCCTACTCCTGGCCCGTACGCTGGCACTGACCAGTCCATCAGCACATAGCCCGACCCTCCCAAGTTTCCGTACCCTCACCTGTGCCCTAAGCCTTGCCGTTCCCTAACACTAACCCTAGCCTCGAACGGAAACCAACCACCAGCCCTACACCTTACCCTACGCCGTTGCCTATTCCTGGCCTGTACTCTGGCACTTAACCGTGCATCTGCACGTAGCCTTACCCTCCCGCGTTTCCGTACCCTGACCTGTGCCCTAAGCCTTGCCGTTCCCTAACCCTAACCCTAGCCCAGAACGCAAATCCACCACCAGCCTTAAACTTTATCCTACGCCGTTGCCTACTCCTGGCCCGTACGCTGGCACAGACCCGTGCATCAGCACGTAGCCCGACCCTCCCACGTTTCCGTACCCTCACCTGTGCCCTATGCCTTGCCGTTCCCTAACCCTAACCCTAGCCAGGAAAGGAAACCAACCACCAGACCTACACCTTACCTTACGCCGTTGCCTATTCCTGGCCCGTACGCTGGCACTGACCCGTGCGTCAGCACGTAGCCTGACCCTCCCACGTTTCCGTACCCTCACCTGTGCCCTAAGCCTTGCCATTCCCTAACCCTAACCCTAGCCCTGAATAGTCACCCACCACCAGCCCTACACCATACCTTACGCCGTACGCTGCTACTGACCCGTACGCTGGCACTGACCCGTGCGTCAGCACGTAGCCTGACCCTTCCACCTTTCCGTACCCTCACCTGTGCCCTAAGCCTTGCCGTTCCCTAACCCTAACCCTAGCCCCGAACGGAAACCCACCACCAGCCCTACACCTTACCTTACGCCGTAACTTATTCCTGGCCCATACGCTGGCACTGAAACATGCGTCAGCATGTAGCCTGACCCTCCCACGTTTCGGTACTCTCATCTGTGCCCTAAGCCTTGCCGTTCCCTTACCCTAACCCTAGCCTGGAACGGAAACCAACCACCAGCCCTACATCTTACCTTACGCCGTTGCCTACCCCTGGCCCGTACGCTGGCACTGACACGTGCGTCAGCACGTAGCCTGACGGTCCCACGTTTCTGTAACCTCACCTGTGCCCTAAGACTTGCCGTTCCCTAACCCTAACCCTAGACCGGAACGGAAACCCACCACCAGCCGTACACCTTACCTTACGCCGTACCCTATTCCTGGCCAGTACGCAGGCACTGAACCGTGCGTCAGCACGTAGCCTGACCCTCCCACGTTTCCGTATCCTCTCCTTTGCCCTAAGCCTTGCCGTTCCCTAACCCTAACCCTAGTCCGGAACGGAAACCCACCACCATCCCTAATCCTTACCTTACGCCGTTGCCTACTCCTCGCCCGTACGCTGGCATTGACCCGTGCGTCAGCACGTAGTCTGACCCTCCCACGTTTACGTACCCTCACCTGTGCCCTAAGCCTTGCCGTTCCCTAACCCTAACCCTAGCCCGGAACGGAAAGCCACCACCAGCCCTACACCTTACCCTACGCCGTTGCCTACTCCTGGCCTGTACTCTGGCACTGAACCGTGCATCAGCACGTAGCCTTAGCCTCCCGCGTTTCCGTACCCTGACCTGTGCCCTAAGCCTTGCCGTTCCCTAACCCTAACCCTAGCCCAGAACGCAAATCCACCACCAGCCCTACACTTTATCCTACGCCGTTGCCTACTCCTGGCCCGTACGCTGGCACTGACCCGTGCGTCAGCACGTAGCCCGACCCTCCCACGTTTCCGTACCCTCACCTGTGCCCTAAGCCTTGCCGTTCCCTAACCCTAACCCTAGCCTGGAACGGAAACCAACCACCAGCCCTACACCTTACCTTACGCCGTTGCCTACTCCTGGCCCGTACGCTGGCACGGACCCGTGCGTCAGCACATAGCCTGATCCTCCCACGTTTCCGTACCCTCACCTGTGTCCTAAGCCTTGCCATTCCCTAACCCTAACCCTAGCCCGGAATAGTAACCCACCACCAGCCCTACACCATACCTTACGCCGTACGCTGCTACTGACCCGTACGCTGGCACTGACCCGTGCGTCAGCACGTAGCCTGACCCTCCCACGTTTCCGTACACTCAGCTGTGCCCGAAGCCTTGCCGTTCCCTAACCCTAACCCTAGCCCCGAACGGAAACCCACCACCAGCCCTACACCTTACCTTACGCCGTAACCTATTCCTGGCCCGTACGCAGGCACTGAACCGTTCGTCTGCATGTAGCCTGACCCTCCCACGTTTCCGTAACCTCACCTCTGCCCTAAGCCTTGCCTTTCCCTAACCCTAACCCTAGCCCGGAATAGAATCCCACCACCAGCCCTACACCTAACCTTACGCCGTATCCTACTCCTGACCCGTACGCTGGCACTGAACCATGCGTCTGCACGTAGTCTGAGCCTCCAACGTTTCCGTACCCTCACCTGTGCCCTAAGCCTTGCCATTCCCTAACCCTAACCCTAGCCCGGAAGAGTAACCCACCACCAACCCTACACCATACCTTACGCCGTACGCTGCTACTGACCCGCACGCTGGCACTGACCCGTGCGTCAGCACGTAGCCTGACCCTCCCACGTTTCCGTACCCTCACCTGTGCCCTAAGCCTTGCCGTTCCCTAACCCTAACCCTAGCCCTGAACGGAAACCCACCACCAGCCCTACACCTTACCTTACGCCGTAACTTATTCCTGGCCCATACGCTGGCACTGAACCGTGCGTCAGCATGTAGCCTGACCCTCCCACGTTTCGGTACCCTCACCTGTGCCCTAAGCCTTGCCGTTCCCTTATCTTAACCCTAGCCTGGAACGGAAACCAACCACCAGCCCTACATCTTACCTTACGCCGTTGCCTACCCCTGGCCCGTACGCTGGCACTGACACGTGCGTCAGCACGTAGCGTGACCGTCACACGTTTCGGTAACTTCACCTGTGCCCTAAGCCTTGCCGTTCCCTAACCCTAACCCTAGCCCGGAACGGAAACCCACCACCAGCCGAACACCTTACCTTACGCCGTACTCTATTCCTGGCCCGTACGCTAGCACTGAACCGTGCGTCAGCACGTAGCCTGACCCTCCCACGTTTCCGTACCCTCTCCTTTGCCCTAAGACTTGCCGTTCCCTAACCCTAACCCTAGCCCGGATTAGAAAACCACCACCAGCCCTACACCTTACCTTACGCCGTACCCTATTCCTGGCCCGTACGCTGGCACTGAACCGTGCGTCAGCACGTAGCCTGACCCTCCCACGTTTCCGTACCCTCACCTGTGCCCTAAGCCTTGCCATTCCCTAACCCTAACCCTAGCCTGGAAAGGAAACCAACCACCAGCCGTACACCTTACCTTACGTGGTTGCCTACTCCTGCCCGTACGCTGGCATTGACCCGTGCGTCAGCACGTAGCCTGACCCTCGCACGTTTACGTACCCTCACCTGTGCCCTAAGCCTCGCCGTTCCCTAATCCTAACCCTAGCCCGGAACGGAAACCCACCACCAGCCGTACACCTTACCCTACGCCGTTGCCTACTCCTAGCCTGTACTCTGGCACTGAACCGTGCATCAGCACGTAGCCTTACCCTCACGCGATTCCGTACCCTGACCTGTGCCCTAAGCCTTGCCGTTCCCTAACCCTAACCCTAGTCCGGAACGGAAACCCACCACCAGCCCTAAACCTTACCTTACGCCGTTGCCTACTCCTCGCCCGTACGCTGGCATTGACCCGTGCGTCAGCACGTAGCCTGACCCTCCCACGTTTACGTACCCTCACCTCTGCCCTAAGCCTTGCCGTTCCCTAACCCTAACCCTAGCCCGGAACGGAAACCCACCACCAGCCCTATACCTTACCCTATGCCGTTGCGTACTCCTGGCCTGTACTCTGGCACTGAACCGTGCATCAGCACATAGCCTTACCCTCCCGCGTTTCTGTTCCCTGACGTGTGCCCTAAGCCTTGCCGTTCCGTAACCCTAACCCTAGCCCAGAACGCAAATCCACCACCAGCCCTACACTTTATCCTACGCCGTTGCCTACTCCTGGCCCGTACGCTGGCACTGACCCGTGTGTCAGCACATAGCCCGACCCTCCCACGTTTCCGTACCCACACCTGTGCCCTAAGCCTTGCCGTTCCCTAACCCTAACCCTAGCCTGGAACGGAAACCAACCACCAGCCCTACACCTTAACTTACGCCGTTGCCTACCCCTGGCCCGTACGCTGGCACTGACACGTGCGTCAGCGCGTAGCCTGACCCTCCCACGTTTCCGTACCCTCACCTGTGCCCTAAGCCTTGCCATTCCCTAACCCTAACCCTAGCCCGGAATAGTAACCCACCACCAGCCCTACACCATACCTTACGACGTACGCTGCTACTGACCCGAACGCTGGCACTGACCCGTGCGTCAGCACGTAGCCTGACCCTCCCACGTTTCCGTACCCTCACCTGTGCCCTAAGCCTTGCCGTTCCCTAACCCTAACCCTAGCCCCGAACGGAAAGCCACCACCAGCCCTACACCTTACCTTACGCCGTAACTTATTCCTGGCCCGTATGCTGGCACTGAACCGTGCGTCAGCATGTAGCCTGACCCTCCCACGTTTCGGTACACTCACCTGTGCCCTAAGCCATGCCGTTCCCTTACCCTAACCCTAGCCTGGAACGGAAACCAACCACCAGCCCTACATCTTACCTTACGCCGTTGCCTACACCTGGCCCGTACGCTGGCACTGACACGTGCGTCAGCACGTAGCCTGACAGTCCCACGTTTCTGTAACCTCACCTGTGCCCTAAGCCTTGCCGTTCCCTAACCCTAACCCTAGCCCGGAATAGAAACCCACCACCAGCCGTACACCTTACCTTACGCCGTACCCTTTTCCTGGCCCGTACGCTGGCACTGAACCGTGCGTCAGCACGTAGCCTGACCCTCCCACGTTTCCGTACCCTCTCCTTTGCCCTAAGACTTGCCGTTCCCTAACCCTAACCCTAGCCCGGATTAGAAACCCACCACCAGCCCTACACCTTACCTTACGCCGTACCCTATTCCTGGCCCGTACGCTGGCACTGAACAGTGCGTCAGCATGTAGCCTGACCCTCCCACGTTTCCGTACCCTCACCTGTGCCCTAAGCCTTGGCGTTCCCTAACCCTAAACCTAGCCCGGAATAGAAACCCACCACCAGCCCTACACCTTACATTACGCCGTACCCTACTGCTGAACCGTACGCTGGCACTGACCCATGCGTCAGCACGTAGCCTGACCCTCCCACGTTTCCATACCCTCACCTGTGCCCTAAGCCTTGCCGTTCCCTAACCCTAACCCTAGCCCGGAACGGAAAACCACCACCAGCCCTACACCCTAACTTATGCCGTTTCCTATTCCTGGCCCGTACGCTGGTACTGAACCGTGCGTCAGCACGTAGCCTGACCCTCCCACGTTTCCGTTCCCACACCTGTGCCCTAAGCCTTACCGTTCCGTAACCCTAACCCTAGCCCGGAACGCAAATCCACCACCAGCCCTACACTTTATCCTACGCCGTTGCCTAATCCTGGCCCTTACGCTGGCACTGACCCGTGCGTCAGCACGTAGCCCGACCCTCCCACGTTTCCGTACCCTCACCTGTGCCCTAAGCCTTGCCGTTCCCTTACCCTAACCCTAGCCTGGAACGGAAACCAACCACCAGCCCTACACCATACCTTACGCCGTTGCCTAATCCTGGCCCGTACGCTGGCATTGACCCGTGCGTCAGCACGTAGCCTGACCCACCCACGTCTCCGTACCCTCACCTGTGCCCTAAGCCTTGCGGTTCCCTAACCCTAACACTAGCCCGGAATGGAAACCCACCACCAGCCCAAAACCTTACCCTACGCCGTTGCCTACTACTGGCGTGTACTCTGGCACTGACCTGCGCATCAGCACGTAGCCTTACCCTCCCGCGTTTCCGTACCCTGACCTGTACCCTAAGCCTTGCCGTTCCCTAACCCTAACCCTAGCCCGGAACGGAAACCCACCACCAGCCCTACACCTTAACTTACGCCGTTCCCTATTCCTGGCCCGTACGCTGGCACTGAACCGTGCGTCAGCACGTAGCCTGACCCTCCCACGTTTCCGTTCCCTCACCTGAGCCCTAAGCCTTGCCGTTCCCTAACCCTAACCCTAGCCCTGAACGCAAATCCACCACCAGCCCTACACTTTATCCTACGCCGTTGCCTACTCCTGGCCCGTACGCTGGCACTGTCCCGTGCATCAGCACGTAGCCCGACCCTCCAACGTTTCCGTACCCTCACCTGTGCCCTAAGCCTTGCCGTTCCCTAACCCTAACCCTAGACTGGAACAGAAACCAACCACCAGCCCTACACCTTACCTTACGCCGTTGCCTACTCCTGGCCCGTACGCTGGCATTGACCCGTGCGTCAGCACGTAGCCTGACCCTCCCTCGTCTCCGTACCCTCACCTGTGCGCTAAGCCCTGCGGTTCCCTAACCCTAACCCTAGCCCGGAATGGAATCCCACCACCAGCCCAAAACCTTACCCTACGCCGTGGTCTACTACTGGCCTGTACTCTGGCACTGAACCGTGCGTCAGCACGTAGCCTGACCCTCCCACGTTTCCGTACCATCACCTGTGCCCTAAGCCTTGCCGTTCCCTAACCCTAACCTTAGCCTGGAACGGAAACCAACCACCAGCCGTACACCTTACCTTACGCAGTTGCCTACTCCTCGCCCGTATGCTGGCATTGACACATGCGTCAGCACGTAGCCTGACCGTCCCACGTATCTGTAACCTCACCTGTGCCCTAAGCCTTGCCGTTCCCTAACCCTAACCCTAGCCCGGAACGGAAACCCACCACCAGCCGTACACCTTACCTTACGCCGTACCCTATTCCTGGCCCGTACGCTGGCACTGAACTGTGCGTCAGCATGTAGCCTGACCCTCCCACGTTTCCGTACCCTCTCCTTTGCCCTAAGACTTGCCGTTCCCTAACCCTAACCCTAGCCCTGATTAGAAACCCACCACCAGCCCTACACCTTACCTTACGCCGTACCCTATTCCTGGCCCGTACGCTGGCACTGAACATTGCGTCAGCATGTAGCCTGACCCTCCCAAGTTTCCGTACCCTCACCTGTGCCCTAAGCCTTGCCGTTCCCTAACCCTAACCCTAGCCCGGAATAGAAACCCACCACCAGCCCTACACCTTACATTACGCCGTACCCTACTCCTGACCCGTACGCTGGCACTGACCCGTGCGTCAGCACGTAGCCTGACCCTCCCACGTTTCCATACCCTCACCTGTGCCCTAAGCCTTGCCATTCCCTAACCCTAACCCTAGCCCTGAACGCAAATCCACCACCAGCCCTACACTGTATCCTATGCCGTTGCCTACTCCTGTTCCGTACGCTGCCACTGACCCGTGCGTCAGCACGTAGCCCGTCCCTCTCACGTTTCCGTACCCTCAACTCTGCCCTAAGCCTTGCCGTTCCCTAACCCTAACCCTAGCCCGGAACGGAAACCCACCACCAGCCCTACACATTACCCTATGCCGTTGCCTACTCCTGGCCTGTACTCTGGCACTGAACCGTGCATCAGCACGTAGCCTTACCCTCCCGTGTTTTCGTTCCCTGACATGTGCCCTAAGCCTTGCCGTTCCCTAACCCTAACCCTAGCCCAGAACGCAAATCCACCACCAGCCCTACACTTTATCCTACGCCGTTGCCTACTCCTGGCCCGTACGCTGGCACTGACCCGTGCGTCAGCACGTAGCCCGACCCTCCCACGTTTCCGTACCCTCACCTGTGCCCTAAGCCTTGCCGTTCCCTAACCCTAACCCTAGCCTGGAACGGAAACCAACCACCAGCCCTACACCTTACCTTACGCCGTTGCCTACTCCTGGCCCGTACGCTGGCACTGACCTGTGCGTCAGCACATAGCCTGACCCTCCCACGTTTACGTACCCTCACCTGTGCCCTAAGCCTTGCCATTCCCTAACACTAACCCTAGCCCGGAATAGTAACCCACCACCAGCCCTACACCATACCTTACGCCGTACGCTGCTACTGACCCGCACGCTGGCACTGACCCGTGCGTCAGCACGTAGCCTGAACCTCCCACGTTTCCGTACCCTCACCTGTGCCCTAAGCCTTGCCGTTCCCTAACCCTAACCCTAGCCCCGAATGGAAACCCACCACCAGCCCTACACCTTACCTTACGCCGTAACTTATTCCTGGCCCATACGCTGGCACTGAACCGTGCGTCAGCATGTAGCCTGACCCTCCCACGTTTCGGTACCCTCACCTGTGCCCTAAGTCTTGCCGTTCCCTTACCCTAACCCTAGCCTGGAACGGAAACCAACCACCAGCCCTACATCTTACCTTACGCCGTTGCCTACCCCTAGCCCGTACGCTGGCACTGACACGTGCGTCAGCACGTAGCCTGACCGTCCCACGTTTCCGTACCCTCACCTGTGCCCTAAGCCTTGCCATTCCCTAACCCTAACCCTAGTCCGGAACGCAAATCCACCACCAGCCCTACACTTTATCCTACGCCGTTGCCTACTCCTGGCCCGTACGCTGGCACTGACCCGTGCATCAGCACGTAGCCCGACCCTCCAACGTTTCCGTACCCTCACCTGTGCCCTAAGCCTTGCCGTTCCCTAACCCTAACCCTAGCCTGGAACAGAAACCAACCACCAGCCCTACACCTTACCTTACGCCGTTGCCTACTCCTGGCCCGTACGCTGGCATTGACCCGTGCATCAGCACGTAGCCTGACCCTCCCTCGTCTCCGTACCCTCACCTGTGCGCTAAGCCCTGCGGTTCCCTAACCCTAACCCTAGCCCGAAATGGAATCCCACCACCAGCCCAAAACCTTACCCTACGCCGTTGCCTACTACTGGCCTGTACTCTGGTACTAACCCGTGCATCAACACGTAGCCTTACCCTCCCGTGTTTCCGTACCCTCACCTGTGCCCTAAGCCTTGCCGTTCCCTAACCCTAACCCTAGCCTGGAACAGAAACCAACCACCAGCCCTACATCTTACCTTCCGCCATTGCCTACCCCTGGCCCGTACGCTGGCACTGACACGTGCGTCAGCACGTAGCCTGACCGTCCCACGTTCCTGTAACTTCACCTGTGCCCTAATCCTTGCCGTTCCCTAACCCTAACCCTAGCCCGGAACGGAAACCCACCACCAGCCGTACACCTTACCTTACGCCGTTCCCTATTCCTGGCCCGTACGCTGGCACTGAACCGTGCGTCAGCACGTAGCCTGACCCTCCCACGTTTCCGTACCCTCTCCTTTGCCCTAAGACTTGCCGTTCCCTAACCCTAACCCTAGCCCGGATTAGAAACCCACCACCAGCCCTACACCTTACCTTACGCCGTACCCTATTCCTGGCCCATACGCTGGCACTGAACCGTGCGTCAGCACGTAGCCTGACCCTCCCACGTTTCCGTACCCTCACCTGTGCCCTAAGCCTTGCCGTTCCATAACCCTAACCCTAGCCCGGAACGGAAACCCACCACCAGCCCTACACCTTACCCTACGCCGTTGCCTATCCTGGCCTGTACTCTGGCACTGAACCGTGCTTCAGCACGTAGCCTTACCCTCACGCTTTTCCGTACCCTGACCTGTGCCCTAAGCCTTGCCGTTCCCTAACCCTAACCCTAGTCCGGAACGGAAAACCACCACCAGCCCTAAACCTTACCTTACGCCGTTGCCTACTCCTCGCCCGTACGCTGGCATTGACCCGTGCGTCAGCACGTAGCCTGACCCTCCCACGTTTACGTACCCTCACCTGTGCCCTAAGCCTTGCCGTTCCCTTACCCTAACCCTAGCCTGGAACGGAAACCAACCACCAGCCCTACATCTTACCTTACGCCGTTGCCTACACCTGGCCCGTACGCTGGCACTGACACGTGCGTCAGCACGTAGCCTGACAGTCCCACGTATCTGTAACCTCACCTGTGCCCTAAGCCTTGCCGTTCCCTAACCCTAACCATAGCCCGCAACGGAAACCCACCACCAGCCGTACACCTTACCTTACGCCGTACCCTATTCCTGGCCCGTACGCTGGCACTGAACCGTGGGTCAGCACGTAGCCTGACCCTCCCACGTTTCCATAACCTCTCCTTTGCCCTAAGACTTGCCGTTCCCTAACCCTAAACCTAGCCCGGATTAGAAACCTACCACCAGCCCTACACCTTACCTTACGCCGTAACCTATTCCTGGCCCGTACGCTGGCACTGAACAGTGCGTCAGCATGTAGCCTGACCCTCCCAAGTTTCCGTACCCTCACCTGTGCCCTAAGCCTTGCCGTTCCCTAACCCTAACCCTAGCCCGGAATAGAAACCCACCACCAGCCCTACACCTTACATTACGCCGTACCCTACTGCTGACCCGTACGCTGGCAATGAACCGTGCATCAGCACGTAGCCCGACCCTCCAACGTTTCCGTACCCTCACCTGTGCCCTAAGGCTTGCCGTTCCCTAACCCTACCCCTAGCCTGGAACAGAAACCAACCACCAGCCCTACACCTTACCTTACGCCGTTGCCTACTCCTGGCCCGTATGCTGGCATTGACCCGTGCGTCAGCACGTAGCCAGACCCTCCCTCGTCTCCGTACCCTCACCTGTGCCCTAAGCCCTGCGGTTCCCTAACCCTAACCCTAGCCCGGAATGGAATCTCACCACCAGCCCAAAACCTTACCCTACGCCGTTGCCTACTACTGGCCTGTACTCTGGTACTGACCCGTGCATCAGCACGTAGCCTTACACTCCCACGTTTCCGTACCCTGACCTGTGCCCTAAGCCTTGCCGTTCCCTAACCCTAACCCTAGCCCGGAACGGAAACCCACCACCAGCCCTACACCTTACCTTACGCCGTTCCCTATTCCTGGCCCGTACGCTGGCACTGAACCGTGCGTCAGCATGTAGCATGACCCTCCCACGTTTCCGTAACCTCTCCTTTGCCCTAAGACTTGCCTTTCCCTAACCCTAACCCAAGCCCGGATTAGAAACCCACCACCAGCCCTACACCTTACCTTACGCCGTACCCTATTCCTGGCCCGTACGCTGGCACTGAACATTGCGTCAGCATGTAGCCTGACCCTCCCAAGTTTCCATACCCTCACCTGTGCCCTAAGCCTTGCCGTTCCCTAACCCTAACCCTAGCCCTGAACGCAAATCCACCACCAGCCCTACACTGTATCCTATGCCGTTGCCTACTCCTGTTCCGTACGCTGGCACTGACCCGTGCGTCAGCACGTAGCCCGTCCCTCTCACGTTTCCGTACCCTCACCTGTGCCCTAAGCCTTGCCGTTCCCTAACCCTAAACCTAGCCTGGAAAGGAAATCAACCACAAGCGCTACACTTTACCTTAGGCCGTACGCTACTCCTGGCCCGTACGCTGGCACTGACGCATGCGTCAGCACGTAGCCTGACCCTCCCACGTTTCCGTACCCTCACCTGTGCCCTAAGCCTTGCCGTTCCCTAACCCTAACCCTAGCCCCGAACGGAAACCAACCACAAGCCCTACACCATACCTTACGCCGTTGCCTACTCCTGGCCCGTACGCTGGCATTCACACGTGCGTCAGCACGTAGCCTGACCCACCCACGTCTCCGTACCCTCACCTGTGCCCTAAGTCTTTCGGTTCCCTAACCCTAACACTAGCCCGGAATTGAAACCCACCACCATCCCAAAACCTTACCCTACGCCGTTGCCTACTACTGGCGTGTACTCTGGCACTGACCTGCGCATCAGCACGTAGCCTTACCCTCCCGCGTTTCCGTACCCTGACCTGTACCCTAAGCCTTGCCGTTCCCTAACCCTAACCCTAGCCCGGAACGGAAACCCACCACCAGCCCTACACCTTAACTTACGCCGTTCCCTATTCCTGGCCCGTACGCTGGCACTGAACCGTGCGTCAGCACGTAGCCTGACCCTCCCACGTTTCCGTTCCCTCACCTGAGCCCTAAGACTTGCCGTTCCCTAACCCTAACCCTAGCCCGGAACGCAATTCCACCACCAGCCCTACACTTTATCCTACGCCGTTGCCTACTCCTGGCCCGTACGCTGGCACTGACCCGTGCATCAGCACTTAGCCCGACCCTCCAACGTTTCCGTACCCTCACCTGTGCCCTAAGCCTTGCCGTTCCCTAACCCTAACCCTAGCCTGGAACAGAAACCAACCACCAGCCCTACACCTTACCTTACGCCGTTGCCTACTCCTGGCCCGTACGCTGGCATTGACCCGTGCGTCAGCACGTAGCCTGACCCTCCCTCGTCTCCGTACCCTCACCTGTGCGCTAAGCCCTGCGGTTCCCTAAACCTAACCTTAGCCCAGAATGGAATCCCACCACCAGCCCAAAACCTTACCCTACGCCGTTGCCTACTACTGGCCTGTACTCTGGTACTGACCCGTGCATCAGCACGTAGCCTTACCCTCCCGCGTTTCCGTACCCTGACCTGTGCCCTAAGCCTTGCCGTTCCCTAACCCTAACCCTAGCCTGGAACGGAAACCCACCACCAGCCCTACACCTTACCTTACGCCGTTCCCTATTCCTGGCCCGTATGCTGGCACTGAACCGTGCGTCAGCACGTAGCCTGACCCTCCCACGTTTCCGTACCCTCACCTGTGCCCTAAGCCTTGCCATTCCCTAACCCTAACCCTAGCCTGGAAAGGAAACCAACCACCAGCCGTACACCTTACCTTACGTGGTTGCCTACTCCTGCCCGTACGCTGGCATTGACCCGTGCGTCAGCACGTAGCCTGACCCTCGCACGTTTACGTACCCTCACCTGTGCCCTAAGCCTCGCCGTTCCCTAATCCTAACCCTAGCCCGGAACGGAAACCCACCACCAGCCGTACACCTTACCCTACGCCGTTGCCTACTCCTAGCCTGTACTCTGGCACTGAACCGTGCATCAGCACGTAGCCTTACCCTCACGCGATTCCGTACCCTGACCTGTGCCCTAAGCCTTGCCGTTCCCTAACCCTAACCCTAGTCCGGAACGGAAACCCACCACCAGCCCTAAACCTTACCTTACGCCGTTGCCTACTCCTCGCCCGTACGCTGGCATTGACCCGTGCGTCAGCACGTAGCCTGACCCTCCCACGTTTACGTACCCTCACCTCTGCCCTAAGCCTTGCCGTTCCCTAACCCTAACCCTAGCCCGGAACGGAAACCCACCACCAGCCCTATACCTTACCCTATGCCGTTGCGTACTCCTGGCCTGTACTCTGGCACTGAACCGTGCATCAGCACATAGCCTTACCCTCCCGCGTTTCTGTTCCCTGACCTGTGCCCTAAGCCTTGCCGTTCCGTAACCCTAACCCTAGCCCAGAACGCAAATCCACCACCAGCCCTACACTTTATCCTACGCCGTTGCCTACTCCTGGCCCGTACGCTGGCACTGACCCGTGTGTCAGCACATAGCCCGACCCTCCCACGTTTCCGTACCCACACCTGTGCCCTAAGCCTTGCCGTTCCCTAACCCTAACCCTAGCCTGGAACGGAAACCAACCACCAGCCCTACACCTTAACTTACGCCGTTGCCTACCCCTGGCCCGTACGCTGGCACTGACACGTGCGTCAGCGCGTAGCCTGACCCTCCCACGTTTCCGTACCCTCACCTGTGCCCTAAGCCTTGCCATTCCCTAACCCTAACCCTAGCCCGGAATAGTAACCCACCACCAGCCCTACACCATACCTTACGACGTACGCTGCTACTGACCCGAACGCTGGCACTGACCCGTGCGTCAGCACGTAGCCTGACCCTCCCACGTTTCCGTACCCTCACCTGTGCCCTAAGCCTTGCCGTTCCCTAACCCTAACCCTAGCCCCGAACGGAAAGCCACCACCAGCCCTACACCTTACCTTACGCCGTAACTTATTCCTGGCCCGTATGCTGGCACTGAACCGTGCGTCAGCATGTAGCCTGACCCTCCCACGTTTCGGTACACTCACCTGTGCCCTAAGCCATGCCGTTCCCTTACCCTAACCCTAGCCTGGAACGGAAACCAACCACCAGCCCTACATCTTACCTTACGCCGTTGCCTACACCTGGCCCGTACGCTGGCACTGACACGTGCGTCAGCACGTAGCCTGACAGTCCCACGTTTCTGTAACCTCACCTGTGCCCTAAGCCTTGCCGTTCCCTAACCCTAACCCTAGCCCGGAATAGAAACCCACCACCAGCCGTACACCTTACCTTACGCCGTACCCTTTTCCTGGCCCGTACGCTGGCACTGAACCGTGCGTCAGCACGTAGCCTGACCCTCCCACGTTTCCGTACCCTCTCCTTTGCCCTAAGACTTGCCGTTCCCTAACCCTAACCCTAGCCCGGATTAGAAACCCACCACCAGCCCTACACCTTACCTTACGCCGTACCCTATTCCTGGCCCGTACGCTGGCACTGAACAGTGCGTCAGCATGTAGCCTGACCCTCCCACGTTTCCGTACCCTCACCTGTGCCCTAAGCCTTGGCGTTCCCTAACCCTAAACCTAGCCCGGAATAGAAACCCACCACCAGCCCTACACCTTACATTACGCCGTACCCTACTGCTGAACCGTACGCTGGCACTGACCCATGCGTCAGCACGTAGCCTGACCCTCCCACGTTTCCATACCCTCACCTGTGCCCTAAGCCTTGCCGTTCCCTAACCCTAACCCTAGCCCGGAACGGAAAACCACCACCAGCCCTACACCCTAACTTATGCCGTTTCCTATTCCTGGCCCGTACGCTGGTACTGAACCGTGCGTCAGCACGTAGCCTGACCCTCCCACGTTTCCGTTCCCACACCTGTGCCCTAAGCCTTACCGTTCCGTAACCCTAACCCTAGCCCGGAACGCAAATCCACCACCAGCCCTACACTTTATCCTACGCCGTTGCCTAATCCTGGCCCGTACGCTGGCACTGACCCGTGCGTCAGCACGTAGCCCGACCCTCCCACGTTTCCGTACCCTCACCTGTGCCCTAAGCCTTGCCGTTCCCTTACCCTAACCCTAGCCTGGAACGGAAACCAACCACCAGCCCTACACCATACCTTACGCCGTTGCCTAATCCTGGCCCGTACGCTGGCATTGACCCGTGTGTCAGCACGTAGCCTGACCCACCCACGTCTCCGTACCCTCACCTGTGCCCTAAGCCTTGCGGTTCCCTAACCCTAACACTAGCCCGGAATGGAAACCCACCACCAGCCCAAAACCTTACCCTACGCCGTTGCCTACTACTGGCGTGTACTCTGGCACTGACCTGCGCATCAGCACGTAGCCTTACCCTCCCGCGTTTCCGTACCCTGACCTGTACCCTAAGCCTTGCCGTTCCCTAACCCTAACCCTAGCCCGGAACGGAAACCCACCACCAGCCCTACACCTTAACTTACGCCGTTCCCTATTCCTGGCCCGTACGCTGGCACTGAACCGTGCGTCAGCACGTAGCCTGACCCTCCCAAGTTTCCGTTCCCTCACCTGAGCCCTAAGCCTTGCCGTTCCCTAACCCTAACCCTAGCCCTGAACGCAAATCCACCACCAGCCCTACACTTTATCCTACGCCGTTGCCTACTCCTGGCCCGTACGCTGGCACTGTCCCGTGCATCAGCACGTAGCCCGACCCTCCAACGTTTCCGTACCCTCACCTGTGCCCTAAGCCTTGCCGTTCCCTAACCCTAACCCTAGACTGGAACAGAAACCAACCACCAGCCCTACACCTTACCTTACGCCGTTGCCTACTCCTGGCCCGTACGCTGGCATTGACCCGTGCGTCAGCACGTAGCCTGACCCTCCCTCGTCTCCGTACCCTCACCTGTGCGCTAAGCCCTGCGGTTCCCTAACCCTAACCCTAGCCCGGAATGGAATCCCACCACCAGCCCAAAACCTTACCCTACGCCGTGGTCTACTACTGGCCTGTACTCTGGCACTGAACCGTGCGTCAGCACGTAGCCTGACCCTCCCACGTTTCCGTACCATCACCTGTGCCCTAAGCCTTGCCGTTCCCTAACCCTAACCTTAGCCTGGAACGGAAACCAACCACCAGCCGTACACCTTACCTTACGCAGTTGCCTACTCCTCGCCCGTATGCTGGCATTGACACATGCGTCAGCACGTAGCCTGACCGTCCCACGTATCTGTAACCTCACCTGTGCCCTAAGCCTTGCCGTTCCCTAACCCTAACCCTAGCCCGGAACGGAAACCCACCACCAGCCGTACACCTTACCTTACGCCGTACCCTATTCCTGGCCCGTACGCTGGCACTGAACCGTGCGTCAGCATGTAGCCTGACCCTCCCACGTTTCCGTACCCTCTCCTTTGCCCTAAGACTTGCCGTTCCCTAACCCTAACCCTAGCCCGGATTAGAAACCCACAACCAGCCCTACACCTTACCTTACGCCGTACCCTATTCCTGGCCCGTACGCTGGCACTGAACATTGCGTCAGCATGTAGCCTGACCCTCCCAAGTTTCCGTACCCTCACCTGTGCCCTAAGCCTTGCCGTTCCCTAACCCTAACCCTAGCCCGGAATAGAAACCCACCACCAGCCCTACACCTTACATTACGCCGTACCCTACTCCTGACCCGTACGCTGGCACTGACCCGTGCGTCAGCACGTAGCCTGACCCTCCCACGTTTCCATACCCTCACCTGTGCCCTAAGCCTTGCCATTCCCTAACCCTAACCCTAGCCCTGAACGCAAATCCACCACCAGCCCTACACTGTATCCTATGCCGTTGCCTACTCCTGTTCCGTACGCTGCCACTGACCCGTGCGTCAGCACGTAGCCCGTCCCTCTCACGTTTCCGTACCCTCACCTCTGCCCTAAGCCTTGCCGTTCCCTAACCCTAACCCTAGCCCGGAACGGAAACCCACCACCAGCCCTACACATTACCCTATGCCGTTGCCTACTCCTGGCCTGTACTCTGGCACTGAACCGTGCATCAGCACGTAGCCTTACCCTCCCGTGTTTTCGTTCCCTGACATGTGCCCTAAGCCTTGCCGTTCCCTAACCCTAACCCTAGCCCAGAACGCAAATCCACCACCAGCCCTACACTTTATCCTACGCCGTTGCCTACTCCTGGCCCGTACGCTGGCACTGACCCGTGCGTCAGCACGTAGCCCGACCCTCCCACGTTTCCGTACCCTCACCTGTGCCCTAAGCCTTGCCGTTCCCTAACCCTAACCCTAGCCTGGAACGGAAACCAACCACCAGCCCTACACCTTACCTTACGCCGTTGCCTACTCCTGGCCCGTACGCTGGCACTGACCTGTGCGTCAGCACATAGCCTGACCCTCCCACGTTTACGTACCCTCACCTGTGCCCTAAGCCTTGCCATTCCCTAACACTAACCCTAGCCCGGAATAGTAACCCACCACCAGCCCTACACCATACCTTACGCCGTACGCTGCTACTGACCCGCACGCTGGCACTGACCCGTGCGTCAGCACGTAGCCTGAACCTCCCACGTTTCCGTACCCTCACCTGTGCCCTAAGCCTTGCCGTTCCCTAACCCTAACCCTAGCCCCGAATGGAAACCCACCACCAGCCCTACACCTTACCTTACGCCGTAACTTATTCCTGGCCCATACGCTGGCACTGAACCGTGCGTCAGCATGTAGCCTGACCCTCCCACGTTTCGGTACCCTCACCTGTGCCCTAAGTCTTGCCGTTCCCTTACCCTAACCCTAGCCTGGAACGGAAACCAACCACCAGCCCTACATCTTACCTTACGCCGTTGCCTACCCCTAGCCCGTACGCTGGCACTGACACGTGCGTCAGCACGTAGCCTGACCGTCCCACGTTTCCGTACCCTCACCTGTGCCCTAAGCCTTGCCATTCCCTAACCCTAACCCTAGTCCGGAACGCAAATCCACCACCAGCCCTACACTTTATCCTACGCCGTTGCCTACTCCTGGCCCGTACGCTGGCACTGACCCGTGCATCAGCACGTAGCCCGACCCTCCAACGTTTCCGTACCCTCACCTGTGCCCTAAGCCTTGCCGTTCCCTAACCCTAACCCTAGCCTGGAACAGAAACCAACCACCAGCCCTACACCTTACCTTACGCCGTTGCCTACTCCTGGCCCGTACGCTGGCATTGACCCGTGCATCAGCACGTAGCCTGACCCTCCCTCGTCTCCGTACCCTCACCTGTGCGCTAAGCCCTGCGGTTCCCTAACCCTAACCCTAGCCCGAAATGGAATCCCACCACCAGCCCAAAACCTTACCCTACGCCGTTGCCTACTACTGGCCTGTACTCTGGTACTAACCCGTGCATCAACACGTAGCCTTACCCTCCCGTGTTTCCGTACCCTCACCTGTGCCCTAAGCCTTGCCGTTCCCTAACCCTAACCCTAGCCTGGAACAGAAACCAACCACCAGCCCTACATCTTACCTTCCGCCATTGCCTACCCCTGGCCCGTACGCTGGCACTGACACGTGCGTCAGCACGTAGCCTGACCGTCCCACGTTCCTGTAACTTCACCTGTGCCCTAATCCTTGCCGTTCCCTAACCCTAACCCTAGCCCGGAACGGAAACCCACCACCAGCCGTACACCTTACCTTACGCCGTTCCCTATTCCTGGCCCGTACGCTGGCACTGAACCGTGCGTCAGCACGTAGCCTGACCCTCCCACGTTTCCGTACCCTCTCCTTTGCCCTAAGACTTGCCGTTCCCTAACCCTAACCCTAGCCCGGATTAGAAACCCACCACCAGCCCTACACCTTACCTTACGCCGTACCCTATTCCTGGCCCATACGCTGGCACTGAACCGTGCGTCAGCACGTAGCCTGACCCTCCCACGTTTCCGTACCCTCACCTGTGCCCTAAGCCTTGCCGTTCCCTAACCCTAACCCTAGCCCGGAACGGAAACCCACCACCAGCCCTACACCTTACCCTACGCCGTTGCCTATCCTGGCCTGTACTCTGGCACTGAACCGTGCTTCAGCACGTAGCCTTACCCTCACGCTTTTCCGTACCCTGACCTGTGCCCTAAGCCTTGCCGTTCCCTAACCCTAACCCTAGTCCGGAACGGAAAACCACCACCAGCCCTAAACCTTACCTTACGCCGTTGCCTACTCCTCGCCCGTACGCTGGCATTGACCCGTGCGTCAGCACGTAGCCTGACCCTCCCACGTTTACGTACCCTCACCTGTGCCCTAAGCCTTGCCGTTCCCTTACCCTAACCCTAGCCTGGAACGGAAACCAACCACCAGCCCTACATCTTACCTTACGCCGTTGCCTACACCTGGCCCGTACGCTGGCACTGACACGTGCGTCAGCACGTAGCCTGACAGTCCCACGTATCTGTAACCTCACCTGTGCCCTAAGCCTTGCCGTTCCCTAACCCTAACCATAGCCCGCAACGGAAACCCACCACCAGCCGTACACCTTACCTTACGCCGTACCCTATTCCTGGCCCGTACGCTGGCACTGAACCGTGGGTCAGCACGTAGCCTGACCCTCCCACGTTTCCATAACCTCTCCTTTGCCCTAAGACTTGCCGTTCCCTAACCCTAAACCTAGCCCGGATTAGAAACCTACCACCAGCCCTACACCTTACCTTACGCCGTAACCTATTCCTGGCCCGTACGCTGGCACTGAACAGTGCGTCAGCATGTAGCCTGACCCTCCCAAGTTTCCGTACCCTCACCTGTGCCCTAAGCCTTGCCGTTCCCTAACCCTAACCCTAGCCCGGAATAGAAACCCACCACCAGCCCTACACCTTACATTACGCCGTACCCTACTGCTGACCCGTACGCTGGCACTGAACCGTGCATCAGCACGTAGCCCGACCCTCCAACGTTTCCGTACCCTCACCTGTGCCCTAAGGCTTGCCGTTCCCTAACCCTACCCCTAGCCTGGAACAGAAACCAACCACCAGCCCTACACCTTACCTTACGCCGTTGCCTACTCCTGGCCCGTATGCTGGCATTGACCCGTGCGTCAGCACGTAGCCAGACCCTCCCTCGTCTCCGTACCCTCACCTGTGCCCTAAGCCCTGCGGTTCCCTAACCCTAACCCTAGCCCGGAATGGAATCTCACCACCAGCCCAAAACCTTACCCTACGCCGTTGCCTACTACTGGCCTGTACTCTGGTACTGACCCGTGCATCAGCACGTAGCCTTACACTCCCACGTTTCCGTACCCTGACCTGTGCCCTAAGCCTTGCCGTTCCCTAACCCTAACCCTAGCCCGGAACGGAAACCCACCACCAGCCCTACACCTTACCTTACGCCGTTCCCTATTCCTGGCCCGTACGCTGGCACTGAACCGTGCGTCAGCATGTAGCATGACCCTCCCACGTTTCCGTAACCTCTCCTTTGCCCTAAGACTTGCCTTTCCCTAACCCTAACCCAAGCCCGGATTAGAAACCCACCACCAGCCCTACACCTTACCTTACGCCGTACCCTATTCCTGGCCCGTACGCTGGCACTGAACATTGCGTCAGCATGTAGCCTGACCCTCCCAAGTTTCCATACCCTCACCTGTGCCCTAAGCCTTGCCGTTCCCTAACCCTAACCCTAGCCCTGAACGCAAATCCACCACCAGCCCTACACTGTATCCTATGCCGTTGCCTACTCCTGTTCCGTACGCTGGCACTGACCCGTGCGTCAGCACGTAGCCCGTCCCTCTCACGTTTCCGTACCCTCACCTGTGCCCTAAGCCTTGCCGTTCCCTAACCCTAAACCTAGCCTGGAAAGGAAATCAACCACAAGCGCTACACTTTACCTTAGGCCGTACGCTACTCCTGGCCCGTACGCTGGCACTGACGCATGCGTCAGCACGTAGCCTGACCCTCCCACGTTTCCGTACCCTCACCTGTGCCCTAAGCCTTGCCGTTCCCTAACCCTAACCCTAGCCACGAACGGAAACCAACCACAAGCCCTACACCATACCTTACGCCGTTGCCTACTCCTGGCCCGTACGCTGGCATTCACACGTGCGTCAGCACGTAGCCTGACCCACCCACGTCTCCGTACCCTCACCTGTGCCCTAAGTCTTTCGGTTCCCTAACCCTAACACTAGCCCGGAATTGAAACCCACCACCATCCCAAAACCTTACCCTACGCCGTTGCCTACTACTGGCGTGTACTCTGGCACTGACCTGCGCATCAGCACGTAGCCTTACCCTCCCGCGTTTCCGTACCCTGACCTGTACCCTAAGCCTTGCCGTTCCCTAACCCTAACCCTAGCCCGGAACGGAAACCCACCACCAGCCCTACACCTTAACTTACGCCGTTCCCTATTCCTGGCCCGTACGCTGGCACTGAACCGTGCGTCAGCACGTAGCCTGACCCTCCCACGTTTCCGTTCCCTCACCTGAGCCCTAAGACTTGCCGTTCCCTAACCCTAACCCTAGCCCGGAACGCAATTCCACCACCAGCCCTACACTTTATCCTACGCCGTTGCCTACTCCTGGCCCGTACGCTGGCACTGACCCGTGCATCAGCACTTAGCCCGACCCTCCAACGTTTCCGTACCCTCACCTGTGCCCTAAGCCTTGCCGTTCCCTAACCCTAACCCTAGCCTGGAACAGAAACCAACCACCAGCCCTACACCTTACCTTACGCCGTTGCCTACTCCTGGCCCGTACGCTGGCATTGACCCGTGCGTCAGCACGTAGCCTGACCCTCCCTCGTCTCCGTACCCTCACCTGTGCGCTAAGCCCTGCGGTTCCCTAAACCTAACCTTAGCCCGGAATGGAATCCCACCACCAGCCCAAAACCTTACCCTACGCCGTTGCCTACTACTGGCCTGTACTCTGGTACTGACCCGTGCATCAGCACGTAGCCTTACCCTCCCGCGTTTCCGTACCCTGACCTGTGCCCTAAGCCTTGCCGTTCCCTAACCCTAACCCTAGCCTGGAACGGAAACCCACCACCAGCCCTACACCTTACCTTACGCCGTTCCCTATTCCTGGCCCGTATGCTGGCACTGAACCGTGCGTCAGCACGTAGCCTGACCCTCCCACGTTTCCGTACCATCACCTGTGCCCTAAGCCTTGCCGTTCCCTAACCCTAACCTTAGCCTGGAATGGAAACCAACCACCAGCCGTACACCTTACCTTACGCCGTTGCCTACTCCTCGCCCGTATGCTGGCATTGACACATGCGTCAGCACGTAGCCTGACCGTCACACGTTTCTGTAACCTCACCTGTGCCCTAAGCCTTGCCGTTCCCTAAACCTAACCCTAGCCCGGAACGGAAACCCACCACCAGCCGTACACCATACCTTACGCCGTACCCTATTCCTGGCCCGTACGCTGGCACTGAACCGTGCGTCAGCATGTAGCCTGACCCTCCCACGTTTCCGTACCGTCTCCTTTTCCCTAAGACTTGCCGTTCCCTAACCCTAACCCTAGCCCGGATTAGAAACCCACCACCAGCCCTACACCTTACCTTACGCCGTACCCTATTCCTGGCCCGTACGCTGGCACTGAACATTGCGTCAGCATGTAGCCTGACCCTCCCAAGTTTCCGTACCCTCACCTGTGCCCTAAGCCTTGCCGTTCCCTAACCCTAACCCTAGCCCGAAATAGAAACCCACCACCAGCCCTACACCTTACATTACGCCGTACCCTACTCCTGACCCGTACGCTGGCACAGAACCATGTGTCAGCACGTAGCCTGACCCTCCCACGTTTCCGTTCCCTCACCTGTGCCCTAAGCCTTGCCGTTCCCTAACCCTAACCCTAGCCAGGAACTCAAATCCACCACCAGCCCTACACTTTATCCTATGCCGTTGCCTACTCCTGGCCCGTACGCTGGCACTGACCAGTGCGTCAGCACGTAGCCCGACCCTCCCACGTTTCCGTACCCTCACCTGTGCCCTAAGCCTTGCCGTTCCCTAACACTAACCCTAGCCTGGAACGGAAACCAACCACCAGCCCTACACCTTACCTTACGCCGTTGCCTACTACTGGCCTGTACTCCGGCACTGACCCGTGCATTAGCACGTGGCCTTACCCTCACGCGTTTCCGTACCCTGACCTGTGCCCTAAGCCTTGCCGTTCCCTTACCCTAACCCTAGCCCGGAACGGAAACCCACCACCAGCCCTATACCTTACCTTACGCCTTTCCCTATTCCTGGCCCGTATGCTGGCACTGAACCGTGCGTCAGCACATAGCCTGACCCTCCCACTTTTCCGTACCCTCACCTGTGCCCTAAGCCTTGCCGTTCCCTAACCCTAACCCTAGCCTGGAACGGAAAACAACCACCTGCCGTACACCTTACCTTACGCCGTTGCCTACTCCTGGCCCGTATGCTGGCACTGACACGTGCGTCAGCACGTAGCCTGACCCTCCCACGTTTCCGTACCATATCCTGTGCCCTAAGCCTTGCCATTCCCTAACACTAACCCTAGCCCGGAATAGTAACCCACCACCAGCCCTACACCATACCTTATGCCGTACGCTGCAACTGACCCGTACGCTGGCACTGACACGTGCGTCAGCACGTAGCCTGACCCTCCCACGTTTCCGTACCATCACCTGTGCCCTAAGCCTTGCCGTTCCCTGACCCTAACCCTAGCCCGGAACGGAAACCCACCACCAGCCCTACACCTTACCCTATGCCGTTGCCTACTCCTGGCCTGTACTCTGGCACTGAACCGTGCATCAGCACATAGCCTTACCCTCCCGCGTTTCTGTACCCTGACCTGTGCCCTAAGCCTTGCCGTTCCCTAACCCTAACCCTAGTCCAGAACGCAAATCCACCACCAGCCCTACACTTTATCCTACGCCGTTGCCTACTCCTGGCCCGTACGCTGGCACTGACCCATGCGTCAGCACATAGCCCGACCGTCCCACGTTTCCGTACCCTCACCTGTGCCCTAAGCCTTGCCGTTCCCTAACCCTAACCCTAGCCTGGAACGGAAACCAACCACCAGCCCTACACCTTACCTCACGCCGTTGCCTACTCCTGGCCCGTAAGCTGGCACTGACACGTGCGTCAGCACGTAGCCTGACCCTCCCACGTTTCCGTACCCTCACCTGTGCCCTAAGCCTTGCCATTCCCTAACCCTAACCCTAGCCCGGAATAGTAACCCACCACCAGCCCTACACCATACCTTACGCCGTACGCTGCTACTGACCCGTACGCTGGCACTGAACCGTGCGTCAGCACGTAGCCTGACCCTCCCACGTTTCCGTACCCTCTCCTTTGCCCTAAGACTTGCCGTTCCCTAACCCTAACCCTAGACCGGATTAGAAACCCACCACCAGCCCTACACCTTACCTTACGCCGTACCCTATTCCTGGCCCGTACGCTGGCACTGAACAGTGCGTCAGCATGTAGCCTGACCCTCCCAAGTTTCCGTACCCTCACCTGTGCCCTAAGCCTTGCCGTTCCCTTACCCTAACCATAGCCTGGAACGGAAACCAACCACAAGCCCTACATCTTACCTTACGCCGTTGCCTACACCTGGCCCGTACGCTGGCACTGACACGTGCGTCAGCACGTAGCCTGACAGTCCCACGTGTCTGTAACCTCACCTGTGCCCTAAGCCTTGCCGTTCCCTAACCCTAACCGTAGCCCGGAACGGAAACCCACCACCAGCCGTACACCTTACCTTACGCCGTACCCTATTCCTGGCCCGTACGCTGGCACTGAACCGTGCGTCAGCACGTAGCCTGACCCTCCCACGTTTCCGTACCCTCTCCTTTGCCCTAAGACTTGCCGTTCCCTAACCCTAACCCAGGGCCGGATTAGAAACCCACCACCAGCCCTACACCTTACCTTACGCCGTACCCTATTCCTGGCCCGTACGCTGGCACTGAACAGTGCGTCAGCATGTAGCCTGACCCTCCCAAGTTTCCGTACCCTCACCTGTGCCCTAAGCCTTGCCGTTCCCTAACCCTAAACCTAGCCCGGAATAGAAACCCACCACCAGCCCTACACCTTACATTACGCCGTACCCTACTGCTGACCCGTACGCTGGCACTGACCCATGCGTCAGCACGTAGCCTGACCCTCCAACGTTTCCGTACCCTCACCTGTGCCCTAAGCCTTGCCGTTCCCTAACCCTAACCCTAGCCTTGTACGGAAACCAACCACCAGCCCTACACCTTACCTTACGCCGTTGCCTACTCCTGGCCTGTACGCTGGCACTGACACGTGCGTCAGCACGTAGCCTGACCCTCCCACGTTTCCGTACCCTCACCTGTGCCCTAAGCCTTGCCATTCCCTAACCCTAACCCTAGCCCGGAATAGTAACCCACCACCAGCCCTACACCATACCTTACGCCTTACGCTGCAACTGACCCGTACGCTGGCACTGACCCGTGCGTCAACACGTAGCCTGACCCTCCCACGTTTCCGTACCCTCACCTGTGCCCTAAGCATTGCCGTTCCCTAACCCTAACCCTAGCCCCGAACGGAAACCCACCACCAGCCCTACACCTTACCTTACGCCGGAACTTATTCCTGGCCCATACGCTGGCACTGAACCGTGCGTCAGCATGTAGCCTGACCCTCCCACGTTTCGGTACCCTCACCTGTGCCCTAAGCCTTGCCGTTCCCTTACCCTAACCCTAGCCTGGAACGGAAACCAACCACCAGCCCTACATCTTACCTTACGCCGTTGCCTACCCCTGGCCCGTACGCTGGCACTGACACGTGCGTCAGCACGTAGCCTGACCGTCCCACGTTTCGGTAACTTCACCTGTGCCCTAAGCCTTGCCGTTCCCTAACCCTAACCCTAGCCCGGAACGGAAACCCACCACCAGCCGTACACCTTACCTTACGCCGTACCCTATTCCTGGCCCGTACGCTGGCACTGAACCGTGGGTCAGCACGTAGCCTGACCCTCCCACGTTTCCGTACCCTCTCCTTTGCCCAAAGACTTGCCGTTCCCTAACCCTAACCCTAGCCAGGATTAGAAAACCACCACCAGCCCTACACCTTACCTTACGCCGTACCCTATTCCTGGCCCGTACGCTGGCACTGAACCGTGCGTCAGCACGTAGCCTGACCCTCCCACGTTTCCGTACCCTCACCTGTGCCCTAAGCCTTGCCATTCCCTATCCCTAACCCTAGCCTGGAACGGAAACCAACCACCAGCCGTACACCTTACCTTACGTCGTTGTCTACTCCTCGCCCGTACGCTGGCATTGACCCGTGCGTCAGCACGTAGCCTGACCCTCCCACGTTTACGTACCCTCACCTGTGCCCTAAGCCTTGCCGTTCCCTAATCCTAACCCTAGGCCGGAACGGAAACCCACCACCAGCCCAACACCTTACCCTACGCCGTTGCCTACTCCTGGCCTGTACTCTGGCACTGAACCGTGCATCAGCACGTAGCCTTACCCTCACGCGTTTCCGTACCCTGACCTGTGCCCTAAGCCTTGCCGTTCCCTAACCCTAACCCTAGTCCGGAACGGAAACCCACCACCAGCCCTAAACCTTACCTTACGCCGTTGCCTACTCCTCGCCCGTACGCTCTCTTTGACCCGTGCGTCAGCACGTAGCCTGACCCTCCCACGTTTACGTACCCTCACCTGTGCCCTAAGCCTTGCCGTTCCCTAACCCTAACCCTAGCCCGGAACGGAAACCCACCACCAGCCCTACACCTTACCCTATGCCGTTGCCTACTCCTGGCCTGTACTCTGGCACTGAACCGTGCATCAGCACATAGCCTTACCCTCCCGCGTTTCTGTACCCTGACCTGTGCCCTAAGCCTTGCCGTTCCCTAACCCTAACCCTAGCCCAGAACGCAAATCCACCACCAGCCCTACACTTTATCCTAGGCCGTTGCCTACTCCTGGCCCGTACGCTGGCACTGACACGTGCGTCAGCACGTAGCCTGACCCTCCCACGTTTCCGTACCCTCACCTGTGCCCTAAGCCTTGCCATTCCCTAACCCTAACCCTAGCCCGGAATAGTAACCCACCACCAGCCCTACACCATACCTTACGCCGTACGGTGCTACTGACCCGTACGCTGGCACTGACCCGTGCGTCAGCACGTAGCCTGACCCTCCCACGTTTCCGTACCCTCACCTGTGCCCTAAGCCTTGCCGTTCCCTAACCCTAATCCTAGCCCCGAACGGAAACCCACCACCAGCCCTACACCTTACCTTACGCCGTAACTTATTCCTGGCCCGTACGCTGGCACTGAACCGTGCGTCAGCATGTAGCCTGACCCTCCCACGTTTCGGTACCCTCACCTGTGCCCTAAGCCTTGCCGTTCCCTTATCCTAACCCTAGCCTGGAACGGAAACCAACCACCAGCCCTACATCTTACCTTACGCGGTTGCCTACACCTGGCCCGTACGCTGGCACTGACACGTGCGTCAGCACGTAGCCTGACAGTCCCACGTTTCTGTAACCTCACCTGTGCCCTAAGCCTTGCCGTTCCCTATCCCTAACCCTAGCCCGGAACGGAAACCCACCACCAGCCGTACACCTTACCTTACGCCGTACCCTATTCCTGGCCCGTACGCTGGCACTGAACCGTGCGTCAGCACGTAGCTTTACCCTCCCACGTTTCCGTACCCTCTCCTTTGCCCTAAGACTTGCCGTTCCCTAACCCTAACCCTAGCCCGTATTAGAAACCCACCACGAGACCTACACCTTACCTTACGCCGTATCCTACTCCTGACCCGTACGCTGGCACTGAACCATGCGTCAGCACGTAGTCTGAGCCTCCAACGTTTCCGTACCCTCACCTGTGCCCTAAGCCTTGACGTTCCCTAACCCTAACCCTAGCCCGGAACGGAAACCCACCACCAGCCCTACACCTTAACTTATGCCGTTCCCTATTCCTGGCCCGTACGCTGGCACTGAACCGTGTGTCAGCACGTAGCCTGACCCTCCCACGTTTCCGTTCCCTCACCTGTGCCCTAAGCCTTGCCGTTCCCTAACCCTAACCCTAGCCAGGAACGCAAATCCACCACCAGCCCTACACTTTATCCTACGCCGTTGCCTACTCCTGGCCCGTACGCTGGCACTGACCAGTCCGTCAGCACGTAGCCCGACCCTCCCACGTTTCCGTACCCTCACCTGTGCCCTAAGCCTTGCCGTTCCCTAACACTAACCCTAGCCTGGAACGGAAACCAACCACCAGCCCTACACCTTACCCTACGCCGTTGCCTATTCCTGGCCTGTACTCTGGCACTTAACCGTGCATCAGCACGTAGCCTTACCTTCCCGCGTTTCCGTACCCTGACCTGTGCCCTAAGCCTTGCCGTTCCCTAACCCTAACCCTAGCCCAGAACGCAAATCCACCACCAGCCTTACACTTTATCCTACGCCGTTGCCTACTCCTGGCCCGTACGCTGGCACTGACCCGTGCGTCAGCACGTAGCCCGACCCTCCCACGTTTCCGTACCCTCACCTGTGCCCTATGACTTGCCGTTCCCTAACCCTAACCCTAGCCAGGAACGGAAACCAACCACCAGCCCTAAACCTTACCTTACGCCGTTGCCTATTCCTGGCCCGTACGCTGGCACTGACCCGTGCGTCAGCACGTAGCCCGACCCTCCCACGTTTCCGTACCCTCACCTGTGCCCAATGACTTGCCGTTCCCTAACCCTAACCCTAGCCCAGAATAGTAACCCACCACCAGCCCTACACCATACCTTACGCCGTACGCTGCTACTGACCCGTACGCTGGCACTGACCCGTGCGTCAGCACGTAGCCTGACCCTCCCACCTTTCCGTACCCTCACCTGTGCCCTAAGCCTTGCCGTTCCCTAACCCTAACCCTAGCCCCGAACGGAAACCCACCACCAGCCCTACACCTTACCTTAAGCCGTAACTTATTCCTGGCCCATACGCTGGCACTAAAACATGCGTCAGCATGTAGCCTGACCCTCCCACGTTTCGGTACTCTCACCTGTGCCCTAAGCCTTGCCGTTCCCTTACCCTAACCCTAGCCTGGAACGGAAACCAACCACCAGCCCTACATCTTACCTTACGCCGTTGCCTACCCCTGGCCCGTACGCTGGCACTGACACGTGCGTCAGCACGTAGTTTGAGCGTCCCACGTTTCTGTAACCTCACCTGTGCCCTAAGCCTTGCCGTTCCCTAACCCTAACCCTAGAACGGAACGGAAACCCACCACCAGCCGTACACCTTACCTTACGCCGTACCCTATTCCTGGCCCGTACGCAGGCACTGAACCGTGCGTCAGCACGTAGCCTGACCCTCCCACGTTTCCGTATCCTCTCCTTTGCCCTAAGACTTGCCGTTCCCTAACCCTAACCCTAGCCCTGATTAGAAACCCACCACCAGCCCTACACCTTACCTTACGCCGTACCATATTCCTGGCCCGTACCCTGGCACTGAACCGTGCGTCAGCACGTAGCCTGACCCTCCCACGTTTACGTACCCTCACCTGTGCCCTAAGCCTTGCCATTCCCTAACCCTAACCCTAGCCTGGAACGGAAACCAACCACCAGCCGTACACCTTACCTTACGTCGTTGCCTACTCCTCGCCCGTACGCTGGCATTGACCCATGCGTCAGCACGTAGCCTGACCCTCCCACGTTTACGTACCCTCACCTGTGCCCTAAGCCTTGCGTTACCTAACCCTAACCATAGCCCGGAACGGAAACCCACCACCAGCCCTACACCTTACCCTACGCCGTTGCCTACTCCTGGCCTGTACTCTGGCACTGAACCGTGCATCAGCACGTAGCCTTACCCTCCCACGTTTCCATACCCTGACCTGTGCCCTAAGCCGTGACGTTCCCAAACCCTAACCCTAGTCCGGAACGGAAACCCACCACCAGCCCTAAACATTACCTTACGCCGTTGCCTACTCCTCGCCCGTACGCTGGCATTGACCCGTGCGTCAGCACGTAGTCTGACCCTCCCACGTTTACGTACCCTCACCTGTGCCCTAAGCCTTGCCGTTCCCTAACCCTAACCCTAGCTCAGAACGGAAAGCCACCACCAGCCCTACACCTTACCCTACGCCGTTTCCTACACCTGGCCTGTACTCTGGCACTGAACCGTGCAACAGCACGTAGCCTTAGCCTCCCGCGTTTCCGTACCCTGACCTGTGCCCTAAGCCTTGCCGTTCCCTAACCCTAACCCTAGCCCAGAACGCAAATCCACCACCAGCCCTACACTTTATCCTACGCCGTTGCCTACTCCTGGCCCGTACGCTGGCACTGACCCGTGCGTCAGCACGTAGCCCGACCCTCCCACGTTTCCGTACCCTCACCTCTGCCCTAAGCCTTGCCGTTCCCTAAACCTAACCCTAGCCTGGAAAGGAAACCAACCACCAGCCCTACATCTTACCTTACGCCGTTGCCTACTCCTGGCCCGTACGCTGGCACTGACCCGTGCGTCAGCACGTAGCCTTACCCTCCCACGTTTCCGTACCCTCTCCTTTGCCCTAAGACTTGCCGTTCCCTAACCCTAACCCTAGCCCGGATTAGAAACCCACCACGAGACCTACACCTTACCTTACGCCGTATCCTACTCCTGACCCGTACGCTGGCACTGAACCATGCGTCAGCACGTAGTCTGAGCCTCCAACGTTTCCGTACCCTCACCTGTGCCCTAAGCCTTGACGTTCCCTAACCCTAACCCTAGCCCGGAACGGAAACCCACCACCAGCCCTACACCTTACCTTACGCCGTTCCCTATTCCTGGCCCGTACGCTGGCACTGAACCGTGTGTCAGCACGTAGCCTGACCCTCCCACGTTTCCGTTCCCTCACCTGTGCCCTAAGCCTTGCCGTTCCCTAACCCTAACCCTAGCCAGGAACGCAAATCCACCACCAGCCCTACACTTTATCCTACGCCGTTGCCTACTCCTGGCCCGTACGCTGGCACTGACCAGTCCGTCAGCACGTAGCCCGACCCTCCCACGTTTCCGTACCCTCACCTGTGCCCTAAGCCTTGCCGTTCCCTAACACTAACCCTAGCCTGGAACGGAAACCAACCACCAGCCCTACACTTTACCCTACGCCGTTGCCTATTCCTGGCCTGTACTCTGGCACTTAACCGTGCATCAGCACGTAGCCTTACCTTCCCGCGTTTCCGTACCCTGACCTGTGCCCTAAGCCTTGCCGTTCCCTAACCCTAACCCTAGCCCAGAACGCAAATCCACCACCAGCCTTACACTTTATCCTACGCCGTTGCCTACTCCTGGCCCGTACGCTGGCACTGACCCGTGCGTCAGCACGTAGCCCGACCCTCCCACGTTTCCGTACCCTCACCTGTGCCCTATGACTTGCCGTTCCCTAACCCTAACCCTAGCCAGGAACGGAAACCAACCACCAGCCCTAAACCTTACCTTACGCCGTTGCCTATTCCTGGCCCGTACGCTGGCACTGACCCGTGCGTCAGCACGTAGCCCGACCCTCCCACGTTTCCGTACCCTCACCTGTGCCCTATGACTTGCCGTTCCCTAACCCTAACCCTAGCCCAGAATAGTAACCCACCACCAGCCCTACACCATACCTTACTCCGTACGCTGCTACTGACCCGTACGCTGGCACTGACCCGTGCGTCAGCACGTAGCCTGACCCTCCCACCTTTCCGTACCCTCACCTGTGCCCTAAGCCTTGCCGTTCCCTAACCCTAACCCTAGCCCCGAACGGAAACCCACCACCAGCCCTACACCTTACCTTAAGCCGTAACTTATTCCTGGCCCATACGCTGGCACTAAAACATGCGTCAGCATGTAGCCTGACCCTCCCACGTTTCGGTACCCTCACCTGTGCCCTAAGCCTTGCCGTTCCCTTACCCTAACCCTAGCCTGGAACGGAAACCAACCACCAGCCCTACATCTTACCTTACGCCGTTGCCTACCCCTGGCCCGTACGCTGGCACTGACACGTGCGTCAGCACGTAGTTTGAGCGTCCCACGTTTCTGTAACCTCACCTGTGCCCTAAGCCTTGCCGTTCCCTAACCCTAACCCTAGAACGGAACGGAAACCCACCACCAGCCGTACACCTTACCTTACGCCGTACCCTATTCCTGGCCCGTACGCAGGCACTGAACCGTGCGTCAGCACGTAGCCTGACCCTCCCACGTTTCCGTATCCTCTCCTTTGCCCTAAGACTTGCCGTTCCCTAACCCTAACCCTAGCCCTGATTAGAAACCCACCACCAGCCCTACACCTTACCTTACGCCGTATCCTACTCCTGACCCGTACGCTGGCACTGAACCATACGTCAGCACGTAGTTTGACCCTCCCACGTTTCCGTACCCTCTCCTTTGCCCTAAGACTTGCTGTTCCCTAACCCTAACCCTAGACCGGATTAGAAACCCACCAACAGCCCTACACCTTACCTTACGCCGTACCCTATTCCTGGCCCGTACGCTGGCACTGAACCGTGCGTCAGCACGTAGCCTGACCCTCCCACGTTTACGTACCCTCACCTGTGCCCTAAGCCTTGCCATTCCCTAACCCTAACCCTAGCCTGGAACGGAAACCAACCACCAGCCGTACACCTTACCTTACGTCGTTGCCTACTCCTCGCCCGTACGCTGGCATTGACCCATGCGTCAGCACGTAGCCTGACCCTCCCACGTTTACGTACCCTCACCTGTGCCCTAAGCCTTGCGTTACCTAACCCTAACCCTAGCCCGGAACGGAAACCCACCACCAGCCCTACACATTACCCTACGCCGTTGCCTACTCCTGGCCTGTACTCTGGCACTGAACCGTGCATCAGCACGTAGCCTTACCCTCCCGCGTTTCCATACCCTGACCTGTGCCCGAAGCCGTGACGTTCCCAAACCCTAAACCTAGCCCGGAACGGAAACCCACCACCAGCCCTACACCTTACCCTACGCCGTTGCCTACTCCTGGCCTGTACTCTGGCACTGAACCGTGCATCAGCACGTAGCCTTACAATCCCGCGTTTCTGTACCCTGACCTGTGCCCTAAGCCTTGCCGTTCCCTAACCCTAACCCTAGCTCAGAACGCAAATCCACCACCATCCCTACACTTTATCCTACGCCGTTGCCTACTCCTGGCCCGTACGCTGGCACTGACCCGTGCGTCAGCACGTAGCCCGACCCTCCCACGTTTCCGTACCCTCACCTGTGCCCTAAGCCTTGCCGTTCCCTATCCCTAACCCTAGCCTGGAACGGAAACGAACCACTAGCCCTACACCTTACCTTACGCCGTTGCCTACTCCTGGCCCGTACGCTGGCACTGACCCGTGCGTCAGCACATAGCCTGACCCTCCCACGTTTCCGTACCCTCACCTGTGCCCTAAGCCTTGCCATTCCCTAACCCTAACCCTAGCCCGGAATAGTAACCCACCACCAGCCCTACACCATACATTACGCCGTACGCTGCTACTGACCCGTACGCTGGCACTGACCCGTGCGTCAGCACGTAGCCCGACCCTCCCACGTTTCCGTACCCTCACCTGTGCCCTAAGCCTTGCCGTTCCCTAACCCTAACCCTAGCCCGGAACGCAAATCCACCAACAGCCCTACACTGTATCCTATGCTGTTGCCTACTCCTGGCCCGTACGCTGGCAGTGACCCGTGCGTCAGCACGTAGCCCGTCCCTCCCACGTTACCGTACCCTCTCCTGTGCCCTAAGCCTTGCCATTCCCTAACCCTAAACCTAGCCTGGAAAGGAAATCAACCACAAGCCCTACACTTTACCTTACGCCGTACCCTACTCCTGGCCCGTATGCTGGCACTGACCCATGCGTCAGCACGTAGCCTGACCCTCCCACGTTTCAGTTCCCTCACCTGTGCCCTAAGCCTTGCCGTTCCCTAACCATAACCCTAGCCCGGAACGGAAACCCACCACCAGCCCTACACCTTACCTTACGCCGTAACCTATTCCTGGCCCGTACGCAGGCACTGAACCGTTCGTTTGCATGTAGCCTGACCCTCCCACGTTTCCGTAACCTCACCTGTGCCCTAAGCCTTGCCTTTCCCTAACCCTAACCCTAGCCCGGAATAGAATCCCACCACCAGCCCTACACCTTACCTTACGCCGTATCCTACTCCTGACCCGTACGCTGGCACTGAACCATGTGTCTGCACGTAGTCTGAGCATCCAACGTTTCCGTACCCTCACCTGTGCCCTAAGCCTTGCCATTCCCTAACCCTAACCCTAGCCCGGAATAGTAACCCACCACCAACCCTACACCATACCTTACGCCGTACGCTGCTACTGAACCGCACGCTGGCACTGACCCGTGCGTCAGCACGTAGCCTGACCCTCCCACGTTTCCGTACCCTCACCTGTGCCCTAAGCCTTGCCGTTCCCTAACCCTAACCCTAGCCCCGAACGGAAACCCACCACCAGCCCTACACCTTACCTTACGCCGTAACTTATTCCTGGCCCGTACGCTGGCACTGAACCGTGCGTCAGCATGTAGCCTGACCCTCCCACGTTTCGGTACCCTCACCTGTGCCCTAAGCCATGCCGTTCCCTTACCCTAACCCTAGCCTGGAACGGAAACCAACCACCAGCCCTACATCTTAACTTACGCCGTTGCCTACACCTGGCCCGTACGCTGGCACTGACACGTGCGTCAGCACGTAGCCTGACCCTCCCACGTTTCCGTTCCCTCACCTGTGCCCTAAGCCTTGCCGTTCCCTAACCCTAACCCTAGCCAGGAACGCAAATCCACCACCAGCTCTACACTTTATCCTATGCCGTTGCCTACTCCTGGCCCGTACGCTGGCACTGACCAGTGCGTCAGCACGTAGCCCGACCCTCCCACGTTTCCGTACCCTCACCTGTGCCCTAAGCCTTGCCGTTCCCTAACACTCACCCTAGCCTGGAACGGAAACCAACAACCAGCCCTACACCTTACCTTACGCCGTTGCCTACTACTGGCCTGTACTCCGGCACTGACCCGTGCATTAGCACGTGGCCTTACCCTCACGCGTTTCCGTACCCTGACCTGTGCCCTAAGACTTGCCGTTCCCTAACCCTAACCCTAGCCCGGAACGGAAAACCACCACCAGCACTATACCTTACCTTACGCCTTTCCCTATTCCTGGCCCGTATGCTGGCACTGAACCGTGCGTCAGCACGTAGCCTGACCCTCCCACTTTTCCGTACCCTCACCTGTGCCCTAAGCCTTGCCGTTCCCTAACCCTAACCCTAGCCTGGAACGGAAAACAACCACCTGCCGTACACCTTACCTTATGCCGTTGCCTACTACTCGCCCGTACGCTGGCATTGACCCGTGCGTCAGCACGTAGCCTGACCCTCCCACGTTTACGTACCCTCACCTGTGCCCTAAGCCTTGCCGTTCCCTAACCCTAACCCTAGCCCGGAACGGAAACCCACCACCAGCCCTACACCTTAACTTACGCCGTTCCCTATTCCTGGCCCGTACGCTGGCACTGAACCGTGCGTCAGCACGTAGCCTGACCCTCCCACGTTTCCGTACCATCACCTGTGCCCTAAGCCTTGCCGTTCCCTAACCCTAACCTTAGCCTGGAACGGAAACCAACCACCAGCCGTACACCTTACCTTACGCCGTTGCCTACTCCTCGCCCGTATGCTGGCATTGACACATGCGTCAGCACGTAGCCTGACCGTCACACGTTTCTGTAACCTCACCTGTGCCCTAAGCCTTGCCGTTCCCTAAACCTAACCCTAGCCCGGAACGGAAACCCACCACCAGCCGTACACCATACCTTACGCCGTACCCTATTCCTGGCCCGTACGCTGGCACTGAACCGTGCGTCAGCATGTAGCCTGACCCTCCCACGTTTCCGTACCGTCTCCTTTTCCCTAAGACTTGCCGTTCCCTAACCCTAACCCTAGCCCGGATTAGAAACCCACCACCAGCCCTACACCTTACCTTACGCCGTACCCTATTCCTGGCCCGTACGCTGGCACTGAACATTGCGTCAGCATGTAGCCTGACCCTCCCAAGTTTCCGTACCCTCACCTGTGCCCTAAGCCTTGCCGTACCCTAACCCTAACCCTAGCCCGAAATAGAAACCCACCACCAGCCCTACACCTTACATTACGCCGTACCCTACTCCTGACCCGTACGCTGGCACAGAACCATGTGTCAGCACGTAGCCTGACCCTCCCACGTTTCCGTTCCCTCACCTGTGCCCTAAGCCTTGCCGTTCCCTAACCCTAACCCTAGCCAGGAACTCAAATCCACCACCAGCCCTACACTTTATCCTATGCCGTTGCCTACTCCTGGCCCGTACGCTGGCACTGACCAGTGCGTCAGCACGTAGCCCGACCCTCCCACGTTTCCGTACCCTCACCTGTGCCCTAAGCCTTGCCGTTCCCTAACACTAACCCTAGCCTGGAACGGAAACCAACCACCAGCCCTACACCTTACCTTACGCCGTTGCCTACTACTGGCCTGTACTCCGGCACTGACCCGTGCATTAGCACGTGGCCTTACCCTCACGCGTTTCCGTACCCTGACCTGTGCCCTAAGCCTTGCCGTTCCCTAACCCTAACCCTAGCCCGGAACGGAAACCCACCACCAGCCCTATACCTTACCTTACGCCTTTCCCTATTCCTGGCCCGTATGCTGGCACTGAACCGTGTGTCAGCACATAGCCTGACCCTCCCACTTTTCCGTACCCTCACCTGTGCCCTAAGCCTTGCCGTTCCCTAACCCTAACCCTAGCCTGGAACGGAAAACAACCACCTGCCGTACACCTTACCTTACGCCGTTGCCTACTCCTGGCCCGTATGCTGGCACTGACACGTGCGTCAGCACGTAGCCTGACCCTCCCACGTTTCCGTACCATCACCTGTGCCCTAAGCCTTGCCATTCCCTAACACTAACCCTAGCCCGGAATAGTAACCCACCACCAGCCCTACACCATACCTTATGCCGTACGCTGCAACTGACCCGTACGCTGGCACTGACACGTGCGTCAGCACGTAGCCTGACCCTCCCACGTTTCCGTACCATCACCTGTGCCCTAAGCCTTGCCGTTCCCTGACCCTAACCCTAGCCCGGAACGGAAACCCACCACCAGCCCTACACCTTACCCTATGCCGTTGCCTACTCCTGGCCTGTACTCTGGCACTGAACCGTGCATCAGCACATAGCCTTACCCTCCCGCGTTTCTGTACCCTGACCTGTGCCCTAAGCCTTGCCGTTCCCTAACCCTAACCCTAGTCCAGAACGCAAATCCACCACCAGCCCTACACTTTATCCTACGCCGTTGCCTACTCCTGGCCCGTACGCTGGCACTGACCCATGCATCAGCACATAGCCCGACCGTCCCACGTTTCCGTACCCTCACCTGTGCCCTAAGCCTTGCCGTTCCCTAACCCTAACCCTAGCCTGGAACGGAAACCAACCACCAGCCCTACACCTTACCTTACGCCGTTGCCTACTACTGGCCTGTACTCCGGCACTGACCCGTGCATTAGCACGTGGCCTTACCCTCACGCGTTTCCGTACCCTGACCTGTGCCCTAAGCCTTGCCGTTCCCTAACCCTAACCCTAGCCCGGAACGGAAACCCACCACCAGCCCTATACCTTACCTTACGCCTTTCCCTATTCCTGGCCCGTATGCTGGCACTGAACCGTGTGTCAGCACATAGCCTGACCCTCCCACTTTTCCGTACCCTCACCTGTGCCCTAAGCCTTGCCGTTCCCTAACCCTAACCCTAGCCTGGAACGGAAAACAACCACCTGCCGTACACCTTACCTTACGCCGTTGCCTACTCCTGGCCCGTATGCTGGCACTGACACGTGCGTCAGCACGTAGCCTGACCCTCCCACGTTTCCGTACCATCACCTGTGCCCTAAGCCTTGCCATTCCCTAACACTAACCCTAGCCCGGAATAGTAACCCACCACCAGCCCTACACCATACCTTATGCCGTACGCTGCAACTGACCCGTACGCTGGCACTGACACGTGCGTCAGCACGTAGCCTGACCCTCCCACGTTTCCGTACCATCACCTGTGCCCTAAGCCTTGCCGTTCCCTGACCCTAACCCTAGCCCGGAACGGAAACCCACCACCAGCCCTACACCTTACCCTATGCCGTTGCCTACTCCTGGCCTGTACTCTGGCACTGAACCGTGCATCAGCACATAGCCTTACCCTCCCGCGTTTCTGTACCCTGACCTGTGCCCTAAGCCTTGCCGTTCCCTAACCCTAACCCTAGTCCAGAACGCAAATCCACCACCAGCCCTACACTTTATCCTACGCCGTTGCCTACTCCTGGCCCGTACGCTGGCACTGACCCATGCGTCAGCACATAGCCCGACCGTCCCACGTTTCCGTACCCTCACCTGTGCCCTAAGCCTTGCCGTTCCCTAACCCTAACCCTAGCCTGGAACGGAAACCAACCACCAGCCCTACACCTTACCTTACGCCGTTGCCTACTCCTGGCCCGTACGCTGGCACTGACACGTGCGTCAGCACGTAGCCTGACCCTCCCACGTTTCCGTACCCTCACCTGTGCCCTAAGCCTTGCCATTCCCTAACCCTAACCCTAGCCCGGAATAGTAACCCACAACCAGCCCTACACCATACCTTACGCCGTACGCTGCTACTGACCCGTACGCTGGCACTGAACCGTGCGTCAGCACGTAGCCTGACCCTCCCACGTTTCCGTACCCTCTCCTTTGCCCTAAGACTTGCCGTTCCCTAACCCTAACCCTAGACCGGATTAGAAACCCACCACCAGCCCTACACCTTACCTTACGCCGTACCCTATTCCTGGCCCGTACGCTGGCACTGAACAGTGCGTCAGCATGTAGCCTGACCCTCCCAAGTTTCCGTACCCTCACCTGTGCCCTAAGCCTTGCCGTTCCCTTACCCTAACCATAGCCTGGAACGGAAACCAACCACAAGCCCTACATCTTACCTTACGCCGTTGCCTACACCTGGCCCGTACGCTGGCACTGACACGTGCGTCAGCACGTAGCCTGACAGTCCCACGTTTCTGTAACCTCACCTGTGCCCTAAGCCTTGCCGTTCCCTAACACTAACCGTAGCCCGGAACGGAAACCCACCACCAGCCGTACACCTTACCTTACGCCGTACCCTATTCCTGGCCCGTACGCTGGCACTGAACCGTGCGTCAGCACGTAGCCTGACCCTCCCACGTTTCCGTACCCTCTCCTTTGCCCTAAGACTTGCCGTTCCCTAACCCTAACCCAGGGCCGGATTAGAAACCCACCACCAGCCCTACACCTTACCTTACGCCGTACCCTATTCCTGGCCCGTACGCTGGCACTGAACAGTGCGTCAGCATGTAGCCTGACCCTCCCAAGTTTCCGTACCCTCACCTGTGCCCTAAGCCTTGCCGTTCCCTAACCCTAAACCTAGCCCGGAATAGAAACCCACCACCAGCCCTACACCTTACATTACGCCGTACCCTACTGCTGACCCGTACGCTGGCACTGACCCATGCGTCAGCACGTAGCCTGACCCTCCAACGTTTCCGTACCCTCACCTGTGCCCTAAGCCTTGCCGTTCCCTAACCCTAACCCTAGCCTGGTACGGAAACCAACCACCAGCCCTACACCTTACCTTACGCCGTTGCCTACTCCTGGCCTGTACGCTGGCACTGACACGTGCGTCAGCACGTAGCCTGACCCTCCCACGTTTCCGTACCCTCACCTGTGCCCTAAGCCTTGCCATTCCCTAACCCTAACCCTAGCCCGGAATAGTAACCCACCACCAGCCCTACACCATACCTTACGCCTTACGCTGCAACTGACCCGTACGCTGGCACTGACCCGTGCGTCAACACGTAGCCTGACCCTCCCACGTTTCCGTACCCTCACCTGTGCCCTAAGCATTGCCGTTCCCTAACCCTAACCCTAGCCCCGAACGGAAACCCACCACCAGCCCTACACCTTACCTTACGCCGTAACTTATTCCTGGCCCATACGCTGGCACTGAACCGTGCGTCAGCATGTAGCCTGACCCTCCCACGTTTCGGTACCCTCACCTGTGCCCTAAGCCTTGCCGTTCCCTTACCCTAACCCTAGCCTGGAACGGAAACCAACCACCAGCCCTACATCTTACCTTACGCCGTTGCCTACCCCTGGCCCGTACGCTGGCACTGACACGTGCGTCAGCACGTAGCCTGACCGTCCCACGTTTCGGTAACTTCACCTGTGCCCTAAGCCTTGCCGTTCCCTAACCCTAACCCTAGCCCGGAACGGAAACCCACCACCAGCCGTACACCTTACCTTACGCCGTACCCTATTCCTGGCCCGTACGATGGCACTGAACCGTGCGTCAGCACGTAGCCTGACCCTCCCACGTTTCCGTACCCTCTCCTTTGCCCAAAGACTTGCCGTTCCCTAACCCTAACCCTAGCCAGGATTAGAAAACCACCACCAGCCCTACACCTTACCTTACGCCGTACCCTATTCCTGGCCCGTACGCTGGCACTGAACCGTGCGTCAGCACGTAGCCTGACCCTCCCACGTTTCCGTACCCTCACCTGTGCCCTAAGCCTTGCCATTCCCTATCCCTAACCCTAGCCTGGAACGGAAACCAACCACCAGCCGTACACCTTACCTTACGTCGTTGTCTACTCCTCGCCCGTACGCTGGCATTGACCCGTGCGTCAGCACGTAGCCTGACCCTCCCACGTTTACGTACCCTCACCTGTGCCCTAAGCCTTGCCGTTCCCTAATCCTAACCCTAGGCCGGAACGGAAACCCACCACCAGCCCAACACCTTACCCTACGCCGTTGCCTACTCCTGGCCTGTACTCTGGCACTGAACCGTGCATCAGCACGTAGCCTTACCCTCACGCGTTTCCGTACCCTGACCTGTGCCCTAAGCCTTGCCGTTCCCTAACCCTAACCCTAGTCCGGAACGGAAACCCACCACCAGCCCTAAACCTTACCTTACGCCGTTGCCTACTCCTCGCCCGTACGCTCTCTTTGACCCGTGCGTCAGCACGTAGCCTGACCCTCCCACGTTTACGTACCCTCACCTGTGCCCTAAGCCTTGCCGTTCCCTAACCCTAACCCTAGCCCGGAACGGAAACCCACCACCAGCCCTACACCTTACCCTATGCCGTTGCCTACTCCTGGCCTGTACTCTGGCACTGAACCGTGCATCAGCACATAGCCTTACCCTCCCGCGTTTCTGTACCCTGACCTGTGCCCTAAGCCTTGCCGTTCCCTAACCCTAACCCTAGCCCAGAACGCAAATCCACCACCAGCCCTACACTTTATCCTAGGCCGTTGCCTACTCCTGGCCCGTACGCTGGCACTGACACGTGCGTCAGCACGTAGCCTGACCCTCCCACGTTTCCGTACCCTCACCTGTGGCCTAAGCCTTGCCATTCCCTAACCCTAACCCTAGCCCGGAATAGTAACCCACCACCAGCCCTACACCATACCTTACGCCGTACGCTGCTACTGACCCGTACGCTGGCACTGACCCGTGCGTCAGCACGTAGCCTGACCCTCCCACGTTTCCGTACCCTCACCTGTGCCCTAAGCCTTGCCGTTCCCTAACCCTAACCCTAGCCCCGAACGGAAACCCACCACCAGCCCTACACCTTACCTTACGCCGTAACTTATTCCTGGCCCGTACGCTGGCACTGAACCGTGCGTCAGCATGTAGCCTGACCCTCCCACGTTTCGGTACCCTCACCTGTGCCCTAAGCCTTGCCGTTCCCTTATCCTAACCCTAGCCTGGAACGGAAACCAACCACCAGCCCTACATCTTACCTTACGCGGTTGCCTACACCTGGCCCGTACGCTGGCACTGACACGTGCGTCAGCACGTAGCCTGACAGTCCCACGTTTCTGTAACCTCACCTGTGCCCTAAGCCTTGCCGTTCCCTATCCCTAACCCTAGCCCGGAACGGAAACCCACCACCAGCCGTACACCTTACCTTACGCCGTACCCTATTCCTGGCCCGTACGCTGGCACTGAACCGTGCGTCAGCACGTAGCTTTACCCTCCCACGTTTCCGTACCCTCTCCTTTGCCCTAAGACTTGCCGTTCCCTAACCCTAACCCTAGCCCGGATTAGAAACCCACCACGAGACCTACACCTTACCTTACGCCGTATCCTACTCCTGACCCGTACGCTGGCACTGAACCATGCGTCAGCACGTAGTCTGAGCCTCCAACGTTTCCGTACCCTCACCTGTGCCCTAAGCCTTGACGTTCCCTAACCCTAACCCTAGCCCGGAACGGAAACCCACCACCAGCCCTACACCTTAACTTATGCCGTTCCCTATTCCTGGCCTGTACGCTGGCACTGAACCGTGTGTCAGCACGTAGCCTGACCCTCCCACGTTTCCGTTCCCTCACCTGTGCCCTAAGCCTTGCCGTTCCCTAACCCTAACCCTAGCCAGGAACGCAAATCCACCACCAGCCCTACACTTTATCCTACGCCGTTGCCTACTCCTGGCCCGTACGCTGGCACTGACCAGTCCGTCAGCACGTAGCCCGACCCTCCCACGTTTCCGTACCCTCACCTGTGCCCTAAGCCTTGCCGTTCCCTAACACTAACCCTAGCCTGGAACGGAAACCAACCACCAGCCCTACACCTTACCCTACGCCGTTGCCTATTCCTGGCCTGTACTCTGGCACTTAACCGTGCATCAGCACGTAGCCTTACCTTCCCGCGTTTCCGTACCCTGACCTGTGCCCTAAGCCTTGCCGTTCCCTAACCCTAACCCTAGCCCAGAACGCAAATCCACCACCAGCCTTACACTTTATCCTACGCCGTTGCCTACTCCTGGCCCGTACGCTGGCACTGACCCGTGCGTCAGCACGTAGCCCGACCCTCCCACGTTTCCGTACCCTCACCTGTGCCCTATGACTTGCCGTTCCCTAACCCTAACCCTAGCCAGGAACGGAAACCAACCACCAGCCCTAAACCTTACCTTACGCCGTTGCCTATTCCTGGCCCGTACGCTGGCACTGACCCGTGCGTCAGCACGTAGCCCGACCCTCCCACGTTTCCGTACCCTCACCTGTGCCCAATGACTTGCCGTTCCCTAACCCTAACCCTAGCCCAGAATAGTAACCCACCACCAGCCCTACACCATACCTTACGCCGTACGCTGCTACTGACCCGTACGCTGGCACTGACCCGTGCGTCAGCACGTAGCCTGACCCTCCCACCTTTCCGTACCCTCACCTGTGCCCTAAGCCTTGCCGTTCCCTAACCCTAACCCTAGCCCCGAACGGAAACCCACCACCAGCCCTACACCTTACCTTAAGCCGTAACTTATTCCTGGCCCATACGCTGGCACTAAAACATGCGTCAGCATGTAGCCTGACCCTCCCACGTTTCGGTACTCTCACCTGTGCCCTAAGCCTTGCCGTTCCCTTACCCTAACCCTAGCCTGGAACGGAAACCAACCACCAGCCCTACATCTTACCTTACGCCGTTGCCTACCCCTGGCCCGTACGCTGGCACTGACACGTGCGTCAGCACGTAGTTTGAGCGTCCCACGTTTCTGTAACCTCACCTGTGCCCTAAGCCTTGCCGTTCCCTAACCCTAACCCTAGAACGGAACGGAAACCCACCACCAGCCGTACACCTTACCTTACGCCGTACCCTATTCCTGGCCCGTACGCAGGCACTGAACCGTGCGTCAGCACGTAGCCTGACCCTCCCACGTTTCCGTATCCTCTCCTTTGCCCTAAGACTTGCCGTTCCCTAACCCTAACCCTAGCCCTGATTAGAAACCCACCACCAGCCCTACACCTTACCTTACGCCGTACCATATTCCTGGCCCGTACCCTGGCACTGAACCGTGCGTCAGCACGTAGCCTGACCCTCCCACGTTTACGTACCCTCACCTGTGCCCTAAGCCTTGCCATTCCCTAACCCTAACCCTAGCCTGGAACGGAAACCAACCACCAGCCGTACACCTTACCTTACGTCGTTGCCTACTCCTCGCCCGTACGCTGGCATTGACCCATGCGTCAGCACGTAGCCTGACCCTCCCACGTTTACGTACCCTCACCTGTGCCCTAAGCCTTGCGTTACCTAACCCTAACCCTAGCCCGGAACGGAAACCCACCACCAGCCCTACACATTACCCTACGCCGTTGCCTACTCCTGGCCTGTACTCTGGCACTGAACCGTGCATCAGCACGTAGCCTTACCCTCCCGCGTTTCCATACCCTGACCTGTGCCCTAAGCCGTGACGTTCCCAAACCCTAACCCTAGTCCGGAACGGAAACCCACCACCAGCCCTAAACATTACCTTACGCCGTTGCCTACTCCTCGCCCGTACGCTGGCATTGACCCGTGCGTCAGCACGTAGTCTGACCCTCCCACGTTTACGTACCCTCACCTGTGCCCTAAGCCTTGCCGTTCCCTAACCCTAACCCTAGCTCAGAACGGAAAGCCACCACCAGCCCTACACCTTACCCTACGCCGTTGCCTACACCTGGCCTGTACTCTGGCACTGAACCGTGCAACAGCACGTAGCCTTAGCCTCCCGCGTTTCCGTACCCTGACCTGTGCCCTAAGCCTTGCCGTTCCCTAACCCTAACCCTAGCCCAGAACGCAAATCCACCACCAGCCCTACACTTTATCCTACGCCGTTGCCTACTCCTGGCCCGTACGCTGGCACTGACCCGTGCGTCAGCACGTAGCCCGACCCTCCCACGTTTCCGTACCCTCACCTCTGCCCTAAGCCTTGCCGTTCCCTAAACCTAACCCTAGCCTGGAAAGGAAACCAACCACCAGCCCTACATCTTACCTTACGCCGTTGCCTACTCCTGGCCCGTACGCTGGCACTGACCCGTGCGTCAGCACGTAGCCTTACCCTCCCACGTTTCCGTACCCTCTCCTTTGCCCTAAGACTTGCCGTTCCCTAACCCTAACCCTAGCCCGGATTAGAAACCCACCACGAGACCTACACCTTACCTTACGCCGTATCCTACTCCTGACCCGTACGCTGGCACTGAACCATGCGTCAGCACGTAGTCTGAGCCTCCAACGTTTCCGTACCCTCACCTGTGCCCTAAGCCTTGACGTTCCCTAACCCTAACCCTAGCCCGGAACGGAAACCCACCACCAGCCCTACACCTTACCTTACGCCGTTCCCTATTCCTGGCCCGTACGCTGGCACTGAACCGTGTGTCAGCACGTAGCCTGACCCTCCCACGTTTCCGTTCCCTCACCTGTGCCCTAAGCCTTGCCGTTCCCTAACCCTAACCCTAGCCAGGAACGCAAATCCACCACCAGCCCTACACTTTATCCTACGCCGTTGCCTACTCCTGGCCCGTACGCTGGCACTGACCAGTCCGTCAGCACGTAGCCCGACCCTCCCACGTTTCCGTACCCTCACCTGTGCCCTAAGCCTTGCCGTTCCCTAACACTAACCCTAGCCTGGAACGGAAACCAACCACCAGCCCTACACTTTACCCTACGCCGTTGCCTATTCCTGGCCTGTACTCTGGCACTTAACCGTGCATCAGCACGTAGCCTTACCTTCCCGCGTTTCCGTACCCTGACCTGTGCCCTAAGCCTTGCCGTTCCCTAACCCTAACCCTAGCCCAGAACGCAAATCCACCACCAACCTTACACTTTATCCTACGCCGTTGCCTACTCCTGGCCCGTACGCTGGCACTGACCCGTGCGTCAGCACGTAGCCCGACCCTCCCACGTTTCCGTACCCTCACCTGTGCCCTATGACTTGCCGTTCCCTAACCCTAACCCTAGCCAGGAACGGAAACCAACCACCAGCCCTAAACCTTACCTTACGCCGTTGCCTATTCCTGGCCCGTACGCTGGCACTGACCCGTGCGTCAGCACGTAGCCCGACCCTCCCACGTTTCCGTACCCTCACCTGTGCCCTATGACTTGCCGTTCCCTAACCCTAACCCTAGCCCAGAATATTAACCCACCACCAGCCCTACACCATACCTTACGCCGTACGCTGCTACTGACCCGTACGCTGGCACTGACCCGTGCGTCAGCACGTAGCCTGACCCTCCCACCTTTCCGTACCCTCACCTGTGCCCTAAGCCTTGCCGTTCCCTAACCCTAACCCTAGCCCCGAACGGAAACCCACCACCAGCCCTACACCTTACCTTAAGCCGTAACTTATTCCTGGCCCATACGCTGGCACTAAAACATGCGTCAGCATGTAGCCTGACCGTCCCACGTTTCGGTACCCTCACCTGTGCCCTAAGCCTTGCCGTTCCCTTACCCTAACCCTAGCCTGGAACGGAAACCAACCACCAGCCCTACATCTTACCTTACGCCGTTGCCTACCCCTGGCCCGTACGCTGGCACTGACACGTGCGTCAGCACGTAGTTTGAGCGTCCCACGTTTCTGTAACCTCACCTGTGCCCTAAGCCTTGCCGTTCCCTAACCTTAACCCTAGAACGGAACGGAAACCCACCACCAGCCGTACACCTTACCTTACGCCGTACCCTATTCCTGGCCCGTACGCAGGCACTGAACCGTGCGTCAGCACGTAGCCTGACCCTCCCACGTTTCCGTATCCTCTCCTTTGCCCTAAGACTTGCCGTTCCCTAACCCTAACCCTAGCCCTGATTAGAAACCCACCACCAGCCCTACACCTTACCTTACGCCGTACCATATTCCTGGCCCGTACCCTGGCACTGAACCGTGCGTCAGCACGTAGCCTGACCCTCCCACGTTTACGTACCCTCACCTGTGCCCTAAGCCTTGCCATTCCCTAACCCTAACCCTAGCCTGGAACGGAAACCAACCACCAGCCGTACACCTTACCTTACGTCGTTGCCTACTCCTCGCCCGTACGCTGGCATTGACCCATGCGTCAGCACGTAGCCTGACCCTCCCACGTTTACGTACCCTCACCTGTGCCCTAAGCCTTGCGTTACCTAACCCTAACCCTAGCCCGGAACGGAAACCCACCACCAGCCCTACACATTACCCTACGCCGTTGCCTACTCCTGGCCTGTACTCTGGCACTGAACCGTGCATCAGCACGTAGCCTTACCCTCCCGCGTTTCCATACCCTGACCTGTGCCCTAAGCCGTGACGTTCCCAAACCCTAACCCTAGTCCGGAACGGAAACCCACCACCAGCCCTAAACATTACCTTACGCCGTTGCCTACTCCTCGCCCGTACGCTGGCATTGACCCGTGCGTCAGCACGTAGTCTGACCCTCCCACGTTTACGTACCCTCACCTGTGCCCTAAGCCTTGCCGTTCCCTAACCCTAACCCTAGCTCAGAACGGAAAGCCACCACCAGCCCTACACCTTACCCTACGCCGTTGCCTACTCCTGGCCTGTACTCTGGCACTGAACCGTGCAACAGCACGTAGCCTTAGCCTCCCGCGTTTCCGTACCCTGACCTGTGCCCTAAGCCTTGCCGTTCCCTAACCCTAACCCTAGCCCAGAACGCAAATCCACCACCAGCCCTACACTTTATCCTACGCCGTTGCCTACTCCTGGCCCGTACGCTGGCACTGACCCGTGCGTCAGCACGTAGCCCGACACTCCCACGTTTCCGTACCCTCACCTCTGCCCTAAGCCTTGCCGTTCCCTAAACCTAACCCTAGCCTGGAACGGAAACCAACCACCAGCCCTACACCTTACCTTACGCCGTTGCCTACTCCTGGCCCGTACGCTGGCACTGACCCGTGCGTCAGCACATAGCCTGACCCTCCCACGTTTCCGTACTCTCACCTGTGCCCTAAGCCTTGCCATTCCCTAACCCTAACCCTAGCCCGGAATAGTAACCCACCACCAGCCCTACACCATACCTTACGCCGTACGCTGCTACTGACCCGTACGCTGGCACTGACCCGTGCGTCAGCACGTAGCCGGACCCTCCCACGTTTCCGTACCCTCACCTGTGCCCTAAGCCTTGCCGTTCCCTAACCCTAACCCTAGGCCCAAACGGAAACCCACCACCAGCCCTACACCTTACCTTACGCCGTAACTTATTCCTGGCCCATACGCAGGCACTGAACCGTGCGTCAGCATGTAGCCTGACCCTCCCACGTTTCGGTACCCTCACCTGTGCCCTAAGCCTTGCCGTTCCCTTACACTAACCCTAGCCTGGAACGGAAACCAACCACCAGCCCTACATCTTACCTTACGCCGATGCCTACCCCTGGCCCGTACGCTGGCACTGACACGTGCGTCAGCACGTAGCACGACCGTCCCACGTTTCTGTAACCTCACCTGTGCCCTAAGCCTTGCCGTTCCCTAACCCTAACCCTAGCCCGGAACGGAAACCCACCACCAGCCGTACACCTTACCTTACGCCGTACCCTATTCCTGGCCCGTACGCTGGCACTGAACCGTGCGTCAGCACGTAGCCTGACCCTCCAACGTTTCCGTACCCTCTCCTTTGCCCTAAGACTTGCTGTTCCCTAACCCTAACCCTAGACCGGATTAGAAACCCACCAACAGCCCTACACCTTACCTTACGCCGTACCCTATTCCTGGCCCGTACGCTGGCACTGAACCGTGCGTCAGCACGTAGCCTGACCCTCCTACGTTTCCGTACCCTCACCTGTGCCCTAAGCCGTGCCATTCCCTAACCCTAACCCTAGCCTGGAACGGAAACCAACCACCAGCCGTACACCTCACCTTACGTCGTTGCCTACTCCTCGCCCGTACGCTGGCATTGACCCGTGCGTCAGCACGTAGCCTGACCCTCCCACGTTTACGTACCTCACCTGTGCCCTAAGCCTTGCCGTTCCCTAACCCTAACCCTAGCCCTGAACGGAAACCCACCACCAGCCCTACACCTTACCCTACGCCGTTGCCTAATCCTGGCCTGTACTCTGGCACTGAACCGTGCATCAGCACGTAGCCTTACCCTCACGCGTTTCCGTACTCTGACCTGTGCCCTAAGCCTTGCCGTTCCCTAACCCTAAACCTAGCCCGGAACGGAAACCCACCACCAGCCCTACACCTTACCCTACGCCGTTGCCTACTCCTGGCCTGTACTCTGGCACTGAACCGTGCATCAGCACGTAGCCTTACAATCCCGCGTTTCTGTACCCTGACCTGTGCCCTAAGCCTTGCCGTTCCCTAACCCTAACCCTAGCCCAGAACGCAAATCCACCACCATCCCTACACTTTATCCTACGCCGTTGCCTACTCCTGGCCCGTACGCTGGCACTGACCCGTGCGTCAGCACGTAGCCCGACCCTCCCACGTTTCCGTACCCTCACCTGTGCCCTAAGCCTTGCCGTTCCCTAACCCTAACCCTAGCCTGGAACGGAAACCAACCACCAGCCCTACACCTTACCTTACGCCGTTGCCTACTCCTGGCCCGTACGCTGGCACTGACACGTGCGTCAGCACGTAGCCTGACCCTCCCACGTTTCCGTACCCTCACCTGTGCCCTAAGCCTTGCCATTCCCTAACCCTAACCCTAGCCCGGAATAGTAACCCACCACCAGCCCTACACCATACATTACGCCGTACGCTGCTACTGACCCGTACGCTGGCACTGACCCGTGCGTCAGCACGTAGCCCGACCCTCCCACGTTTCCGTACCCTCACCTGTGCCCTAAGCCTTGCCGTTCCCTAACCCTAACCCTAGCCCGGAACGCAAATCCACCAACAGCCCTACACTGTATCCTATGCTGTTGCCTACTCCTGGCCCGTACGCTGGCAGTGACCCGTGCGTCAGCACGTAGCCCGTCCCTCCCACGTTACCGTACCCTCTCCTGTGCCCTAAGCCTTGCCATTCCCTAACCCTAAACCTAGCCTGGAAAGGAAATCAACCACAAGCCCTACACTTTACCTTACGCCGTACCCTACTCCTGGCCCGTATGCTGGCACTGACCCATGCGTCAGCACGTAGCCTGACCCTCCCACGTTTCAGTTCCCTCACCTGTGCCCTAAGCCTTGCCGTTCCCTAACCATAACCCTAGCCCGGAACGGAAACCCACCACCAGCCCTACACCTTACCTTACGCCGTAACCTATTCCTGGCCCGTACGCAGGCACTGAACCGTTCGTTTGCATGTAGCCTGACCCTCCCACGTTTCCGTAACCTCACCTGTGCCCTAAGCCTTGCCTTTCCCTAACCCTAACCCTAGCCCGGAATAGAATCCCACCACCAGCCCTACACCTTACCTTACGCCGTATCCTACTCCTGACCCGTACGCTGGCACTGAACCATGTGTCTGCACGTAGTCTGAGCATCCAACGTTTCCGTACCCTCACCTGTGCCCTAAGCCTTGCCATTCCCTAACCCTAACCCTAGCCCGGAATAGTAACCCACCACCAACCCTACACCATACCTTACGCCGTACGCTGCTACTGAACCGCACGCTGGCACTGACCCGTGCGTCACCACGTAGCCTGACCCTCCCACGTTTCCGTACCCTCACCTGTGCCCTAAGCCTTGCCGTTCCCTAACCCTAACCCTAGCCCCGAACGGAAACCCACCACCAGCCCTACACCTTACCTTACGCCGTAACTTATTCCTGGCCCGTACGCTGGCACTGAACCGTGCGTCAGCATGTAGCCTGACCCTCCCACGTTTCGGTACCCTCACCTGTGCCCTAAGCCATGCCGTTCCCTTACCCTAACCCTAGCCTGGAACGGAAACCAACCACCAGCCCTACATCTTAACTTACGCCGTTGCCTACACCTGGCCCGTACGCTGGCACTGACACGTGCGTCAGCACGTAGCCTGACCCTCCCACGTTTCCGTTCCCTCACCTGTGCCCTAAGCCTTGCCGTTCCCTAACCCTAACCCTAGCCAGGAACGCAAATCCACCACCAGCTCTACACTTTATCCTATGCCGTTGCCTACTCCTGGCCCGTACGCTGGCAATGACCAGTGCGTCAGCACGTAGCCCGACCCTCCCACGTTTCCGTACCCTCACCTGTGCCCTAAGCCTTGCCGTTCCCTAACACTCACCCTAGCCTGGAACGGAAACCAACAACCAGCCCTACACCTTACCTTACGCCGTTGCCTACTACTGGCCTGTACTCCGGCACTGACCCGTGCATTAGCACGTGGCCTTACCCTCACGCGTTTCCGTACCCTGACCTGTGCCCTAAGACTTGCCGTTCCCTATCCCTAACCCTAGCCCGGAACGGAAAACCACCACCAGCCCTATACCTTACCTTACGCCTTTCCCTATTCCTGGCCCGTATGCTGGCACTGAACCGTGCGTCAGCACGTAGCCTGACCCTCCCACTTTTCCGTACCCTCACCTGTGCCCTAAGCCTTGCCGTTCCCTAACCCTAACCCTAGCCTGGAACGGAAAACAACCACCTGCCGTACACCTTACCTTATGCCGTTGCCTACTACTCGCCCGTACGCTGGCATTGACCCGTGCGTCAGCACGTAGCCTGACCCTCCCACGTTTACGTACCCTCACCTGTGCCCTAAGCCTTGCCGTTCCCTAACCCTAACCCTAGCCCGGAACGGAAACCCACCACCAGCCCTACACCTTAACTTACGCCGTTCCCTATTCCTGGCCCGTACGCTGGCACTAAACAGTGCGTCAGCACGTATCCTGACCCTCCCACGTTTCCGTTCCCTCACCTGAGCCCTAAACCTTGCCGTTCCCTAACCCTAACCCTAGCCCGGAACGCAAATCCACCACCAGCCCTACACTTTATCCTACACCGTTGCCTACTCCTGGCCCGTACGCTGGCACTGATCCGTGCATCAGCACGTAGCCCGACACTCCAACGTTTCCGTACCCTGACCTGTGCCCTAAGCCTTGCCGTTCCCTAACCCTAACCCTAGCCTGGAACAGAAACCTACCACCAGCCCTACACCTTACCTTACGCCGTTGCCTACTCCTGGCCCGTACGCTGGCAGTGACTCGTGCGTCAGCACGTAGCCTGACCCTCCCTGGTCTCCGTACCCTCACCTGTGCCCTAAGCCCTGCGGTTCCCTAACCCTAACCCTAGCCCGGAAAGGAATCCCAACACCTTACCCTACGCCGTTGCCTACTACAGGCCTGTACTCTGGTACTGACACGTGCATCAGCACGTAGCCTTACCCTCCCGCGTTTCCGTACCCTGACCTGTGCCCTAAGCCTTGCCGTTCCCTAACCCTAACCCTAGCCCGGAACGGAAACCCACCACCAGCCCTACACCTTACCTTACGCCGTTCCCTATTCCTGGCCCGTACGCTGGCACTGAACCATGCCTCAGCACGTAGCCTGACCCTCTCACGTTTCCGTACCATCACCTGTGCCCTAAGCCTTGCCGTTCCCTAACCCTAACCCTAGCCTGGAACGGAAACCAACCACCAGCCGTACACCTTACCTTACGCCGTTGCCTACTCCTCGCCCGTATGCTGGCATTGACACATGCGTCAGCACGTAGCCTGACCGTCCCACGTTTCTGTAACCTCACCTGTGCCCTAAGCCTTGCCGTTCCCTAACCCTAACCCTAGCCCAGAACGGAAACCCACCACCAGCCGTACACCTTACCTTACGCCGTATCCTATTCCTGGCCCGTACGCTGGCACTGAACCGTGCGTCAGCATGTAGCCTGACCCTCCCACGTTTCCGTACCCTCTCCTTTGCCCTAAGACTTGCCGTTCCATAACCCTAACCCTAGCCCGGATTAGAAACCCACCACCAGCCCTACACCTTACCGTACGCCGTACCCTATTCCTGGCCCGTACGCTGGCACTGAACATTGCGTCAGCATGTAGCCTGACCCACCCAAGTTTCTGTACCCTCACCTGTGCCCTAAGCCTAGCCGTTCCCTAACCCTAACCCTAGCCCGGAATAGAAACCCACCACCAGCCCTACACCTTACATTACACCGTACCCTAATCCTGACCCGTACGCTGGCACTGACCCGTGCGTCAGCACGTAGCCTGTCCCTCCCACGTTTCCATACCCTCACCTGTGCCCTAAGCCTTGCCGTTCCCTAACCCTAACCCTAGCCCTGAACGCAAATCAACCACCAGCCCTACACTTTATCCTACGCCGTTGCCTACTCCTGGCCCGTACGCTGGCACTGACCCGTGCGTCAGCACGTAGCCCGACCCTCCCACGATTCCGTACCCTCACCTGTGCCCTAAGCCTTGCCGTTCCCTAACCCTAACCCTAGCCCGGAACGGAAACCAACCACCATCCCTACACCTTACATTACACCGTTGCCTACTCCTGGCCCGTACGCTGGCACTGAACCGTGCGTCAGCACGTAGCCTGACCCTCCCACGTTTACATACCCTCACCTGTGCCCTAAGCCTTGCCGTTCCCTAACCCTAATCCTAGCCCTGAACGCAAATCCACCACCAGCCCTACACTGTATCCTATGCCGTTGCCTACTCCTGTTCCGTACGCTGGCACTGACCCGTGCGTCAGCACGTAGCCCGTCCCTCTCACGTTTCCGTACCCTCACCTGTGAGCTAAGCCTTGCCGTTCCCTAACCCTAAACCTAGCCTGGAAAGGAAATCAACCACAAGCGCTACACTTTACCTGACGCCGTACCCTACTCCTGGCCCGTACGCTGGCACTGACCCATGCGTCAGCACGTAGCCTGACCCTCCCACGTTTCAGTACCCTCACTTGTGCCCTAAGCCTTGCCGTTCCCTAACCATAACCCTAGCCCGGAACGGAAACCCACCACCAGCCCTACACCTTACCTTACGCCGTAACCTATTCCTGGCCCGTACGCTGGCAATGAACCGTGCGTCAGCATGTAGCCTGACCCTCCCACGTTTCCGTATCCTCACCTGTGCCCTAAGCCTTGCCTTTCCCTAACGTTAACCCTAGCCCGGAATAGAAACCCACCACCAGCCCTACACCTTACCTTACGCCGTATCCTACTCCTGACCCGTACGCTGGCAGTGAACCATGCGTCAGCACGTAGTCTGAGCCTCCAACGTTTCCGTACCCTCACCTGTGCCCTAAGCCTTGACGTTCCCTAACCCTAACCCTAGCACGGAACGGAAACCCACCACCAGCCCTACACATTAACTTACGCCGTTCCCTATTCCTGGCCCGTACGCTGGCACTGAACCGTGTGTCAGCACGTAGCCTGACCCTCCCACGTTTCCGTTCCCTCACCTGTGCCCTAAGCCTTGCCGTTCCCTAACCCTAACCCTAGCCAGGAACGCAAATCCACCACCAGCCCTACACTTTATCCTACGCCGTTGCCTACTCCTGGCCCGTACGCTGGCACTGACCAGTCCGTCAGCACGTAGCCCGACCCTCCCACGTTTCCGTACCCTCACCTGTGCCCTAAGCCTTGCCGTTCCCTAACACTAACCCTAGCCTCGAACGGAAAAAAACCACCAGCCCTACACCTTACCCTACGCCGTTGCCTATTCCTGGCCTGTACTCTGGCACTTAACCGTGCATCTGCACGTAGCCTTACCCTCCCGCGTTTCCGTACCCTGACCTGTGCCCTAAGCCTTGCCGTTCCCTAACCCTAACCCTAGCCCAGAACGCAAATCCACCACCAGCCTTAAACTTTATCCTACGCCGTTGCCTACTCCTGGCCCGTACGCTGGCACTGACCCGTGCGTCAGCACGTACCCCGACCCTCCCACGTTTCAGTACCCTCACCTGTGCACTATGCCTTGCCGTTCCCTAACCCTAACCCTAGCCAGGAAAGGAAACCAACCACCAGCCCTACACCTTACCTTACGCCGTTGCCTATTCCTGGCCCGTACGCTGGCACTGACCCGTGCGTCAGCACGTAGCCTGACCCTCCCACGTTTCCGTACCCTCACCTGTGCCCTAAGCCTTGCCATTCCCTAACCCTAACCCTAGCCCTGAATAGTCACCCACCACCAGCCCTACACCATACCTTACGCCGTACGCTGCTACTGACCCGTACGCTGGCACTGACACATGCGTCAGCACGTAGCCTGACCCTCCCACGTTTCCGTACCCTCACCTGTGCCCTAAGCCTTGCCGTTCCCTAACCCTAACCCTAGCCCCGAACGGAAACCCACCACCAGCCCTACACCTTACCTTACGCCGTAACTTATTCCTGGCCCGTACGCTGGCACTGAACCGTGCGTCAGCATGTAGCCTGACCCTCCCACGTTTCGGTACCCTCACCTGTGCCCTAAGCCATGCCGTTCCCTTACCCTAACCCTAGCCTGGAACGGAAACCAACCACCAGCCCTACATCTTAACTTACGCCGTTGCCTACACCTGGCCCGTACGCTGGCACTGACACGTGCGTCAGCACGTAGCCTGACCCTCCCACGTTTCCGTTCCCTCACCTGTGCCCTAAGCCTTGCCGTTCCCTAACCCTAACCCTAGCCAGGAACGCAAATCCACCACCAGCTCTACACTTTATCCTATGCCGTTGCCTACTCCTGGCCCGTACGCTGGCACTGACCAGTGCGTCAGCACGTAGCCCGACCCTCCCACGTTTCCGTACCCTCACCTGTGCCCTAAGCCTTGCCGTTCCCTAACACTCACCCTAGCCTGGAACGGAAACCAACAACCAGCCCTACACCTTACCTTACGCCGTTGCCTACTACTGGCCTGTACTCCGGCACTGACCCGTGCATTAGCACGTGGCCTTACCCTCACGCGTTTCCGTACCCTGACCTGTGCCCTAAGACTTGCCGTTCCCTAACCCTAACCCTAGCCCGGAACGGAAAACCACCACCAGCCCTATACCTTACCTTACGCCTTTCCCTATTCCTGGCCCGTATGCTGGCACTGAACCGTGCGTCAGCACGTAGCCTGACCCTCCCACTTTCCCGTACCCTCACCTGTGCCCTAAGCCTTGCCGTTCCCTAACCCTAACCCTAGCCTGGAACGGAAAACAACCACCTGCCGTACACCTTACCTTATGCCGTTGCCTACTACTTGCCCGTACGCTGGCATTGACCCGTGCGTCAGCACGTAGCCTGACCCTCCCACGTTTACGTACCCTCACCTGTGCCCTAAGCCTTGCCGTTCCCTAACCCTAACCCTAGCCCGGAACGGAAACCCACCACCAGCCCTACACCTTAACTTACGCCGTTCCCTATTCCTGGCCCGTACGCTGGCACTAAACAGTGCGTCAGCACGTATCCTGACCCGCCCACGTTTCCGTTCCCTCACCTGAGCCCTAAACCTTGCCGTTCCCTAACCCTAACCCTAGCCCGGAACGCAAATCCACCACCAGCCCTACACTTTATCCTACGCCGTTGCCTACTCCTGGCCCGTACGCTGGCACTGATCCGTGCATCAGCACGTAGCCCGACACTCCAACGTTTCCGTACCCTGACCTGTGCCCTAAGCCTTGCCGTTCCCTAACCCTAACCCTAGCCTGGAACAGAAACCTACCACCAGCCCTACACCTTACCTTACGCCGTTGCCTACTCCTGGCCCGTACGCTGGCAGTGACTCGTGCGTCAGCACGTAGCCTGACCCTCCCTGGTCTCCGTACCCTCACCTGTGCCCTAAGCCCTGCGGTTCCCTAACCCTAACCCTAGCCCGGAAAGGAATCCCAACACCTTACCCTACGCCGTTGCCTACTACAGGCCTGTACTCTGGTACTGACACGTGCATCAGCACGTAGCCTTACCCTCCCGCGTTTCCGTACCCTGACCTGTGCCCTAAGCCTTGCCGTTCCCTAACCCTAACCCTAGCCCGGAACGGAAACCCACCACCAGCCCTACACCTTACCTTACGCCGTTCCCTATTCCTGGCCCGTACGCTGGCACTGAACCATGCCTCAGCACGTAGCCTGACCCTCTCACGTTTCCGTACCATCACCTGTGCCCTAAGCCTTGCCGTTCCCTAACCCTAACCCTAGCCTGGAACGGAAACCAACCACCAGCCGTACACCTTACCTTACGCCGTTGCCTACTCCTCGCCCGTATGCTGGCATTGACACATGCGTCAGCACGTAGCCTGACCGTCCCACGTTTCTGTAACCTCACCTGTGCCCTAAGCCTTGCCGTTCCCTAACCCTAACCCTAGCCCAGAACGGAAACCCACCACCAGCCGTACACCTTACCTTACGCCGTACCCTATTCCTGGCCCGTACGCTGGCACTGAACCGTGCGTCAGCATGTAGCCTGACCCTCCCACGTTTCCGTACCCTCTCCTTTGCCCTAAGAGTTGCCGTTCCATAACCCTAACCCTAGCCCGGATTAGAAACCCACCACCAGCCCTACACCTTACCGTACGCCGTACCCTATTCCTGGCCCGTACGCTGGCACTGAACATTGCGTCAGCATGTAGCCTGACCCACCCAAGTTTCTGTACCCTCACCTGTGCCCTAAGCCTAGCCGTTCCCTAACCCTAACCCTAGCCCGGAATAGAAACCCACCACCAGCCCTACACCTTACATTACACCGTACCCTAATCCTGACCCGTACGCTGGCACTGACCCGTGCGTCAGCACGTAGCCTGTCCCTCCCACGTTTCCATACCCTCACCTGTGCCCTAAGCCTTGCCGTTCCCTAACCCTAACCCTAGACCTGAACGCAAATCAACCACCAGCCCTACACTTTATCCTACGCCGTTGCCTACTCCTGGCCCGTACGCTGGCACTGGCCCGTGCGTCAGCACGTAGCCCAACCCTCCCACGATTCCGTACCCTCACCTGTGCCCTAAGCCTTGCCGTTCCCTAACCCTAACCCTAGCCCGGAACGGAAACCAACCACCATCCCTACACCTTATATTACACCGTTGCCTACTCCTGGCCCGTACGCTGGCACTGACCCGTGCGTCAGCACGTAGCCTGACCCTCCCACGTTTACATACCCTCACCTGTGCCCTAAGCCTTGCCGTTCCCTAACCCTAATCCTAGCCCTGAACGCAAATCCACCACCAGCCCTACACTGTATCCTATGCCGTTGCCTACTCCTGTTCCGTACGCTGGCACTGACCCGTGCGTCAGCACGTAGCCCGTCCCTCTCACGTTTCCGTACCCTCACCTGTGAGCTAAGCCTTGCCGTTCCCTAACCCTAAACCTAGCCTGGAAAGGAAATCAACCACAAGCGCTACACTTTACCTTACGCCGTACCCTACTCCTGGCCCGTACGCTGGCACTGACCCATGCGTCAGCACGTAGCCTGACCCTCCCACGTTTCAGTACCCTCACTTGTGCCCTAAGCCTTGCCGTTCCCTAACCATAACCCTAGCCCGGAACGGAAAACCACCACCAGCCCTACACCTTACCTTACGCCGTAACCTATTCCTGGCCCGTACGCTGGCAATGAACCGTGCGTCAGCATGTAGCCTGACCCTCCCACGTTTCCGTATCCTCACCTGTGCCCTAAGCCTTGCCTTTCCCTAACGCTAACCCTAGCCCGGAATAGAAACCCACCACCAGCCCTACACCTTACCTTACGCCGTATCCTACTCCTGACCCGTACGCTGGCACTGAACCATGCGTCAGCACGTAGTCTGAGCCTCCAACGTTTCCGTACCCTCACCTGTGCCCTAAGCCTTGACGTTCCCTAACCCTAACCCTAGCACGGAACGGAAACCCACCACCAGCCCTACACCTTACCTTGCGCCGTTCCCTGTTTCTGGCCCGTATGCTGGCACTGAACCGTGCGTCAGCACGTAGCCTGACCCTCCCACGTTTCCGTACCATCACCTGTGCCCTAAGCCTTGCCGTTCCCTAACCCTAACCTTAGCCTGGAACGGAAACCAACCACCAGCCGTACACCTTACCTTACGCAGTTGCCTACTCCTCGCCCGTATGCTGGCATTGACACATGCGTCAGCACGTAGCCTGACCGTCCCACGTTTCTGTAACCTCACCTGTGCCCTAAGCCTTGCCGTTCCCTAACCCTAACCCTAGCCCGGAACGGAAACCCACCACCAGCCGTACACCTTACCTTACGCCGTACCCTATTCCTGGCCCGTACCCTGGCACTGAACCGTGCGTCAGCATGTAGCCTGACCCTCCCACGTTTCCGTACCCTCTCCTTTGCCCTAAGACTTGCCGTTCCCTAACCCTAACCCTAGCCCGGATTAGAAACCCACCACCAGCCCTACACCTTACCTTACGCCGTACCCTATTCCTGGCCCGTACGCTGGCACTGAACATTGCGTCAGCATGTAGCCTGACCCTCCCAAGTTTCCGTACCCTCACCTGTGCCCTAAGCCTTGCCGTTCCCTAACCCTAAGCCTAGCCCGGAATAGAAACCCACCACCAGCCCTACACCTTACATTACGCCGTACCCTACTCCTGACCCGTACGCTGGCACTGACCCGTGCGTCAGCACGTAGCCTGACCCTCCCACGTTTCCATACCCTCACCTGTGCCCTAAGCCTTGCCATTCCCTAACACTAACCCTAGCCCTGAACGCAAATCCACCACCAGCCCTACACTGTATCCTATGCCGTTGCCTACTCCTGTTCCGTACGCTGCCACTGACCCGTGCGTCAGCACGTAGCCCGTCCCTCTCACGTTTCCGTACCCTCACCTCTGCCCTAAGCCTTGCCGTTCCCTAACCCTAACGCTAGCCCGGAACGGAAACCCACCACCAGCCCTACACATTACCCTACGCCGTTGCCTACTCCTGGCCTGTACTCTGGCACTGAACCGTGCATCAGCACGTAGCCTTACCCTCCCGTGTTTTCGTTCCCTGACATGTGCCCTAAGCCTTGCCGTTCCCTAACCCTAACCCTAGCCCAGAACGCAAATCCACCACCAGCCCTACACTTTATCCTACGCCGTTGCCTACTCCTGGCCCGTACGCTGGCACTGACCCGTGCGTCAGCACGTAGCCCGACCCTCCCACGTTGCCGTACCCTCACCTGTGCCCTAAGCCTTGCCGTTCCCTAACCCTAACCCTAGCCTGGAACGGAAACCAACCACCAGCCCTACACCTTACCTTACGCCATTGCCTATTCCTGGCCCGTACGCTGGCACTGACCTGTGCGTCAGCACATAGCCTGACCCTCCCACGTTTACGTACCCTCACCTGTGCCCTAAGCCTGGCCATTCCCTAACCCTAACCCTAGCCCGGAATAGTAACCCACCACCAGCCCTACACCATACCTTACGCCGTACGCTGCTACTGACCCGCACGCTGGCACTGACCCGTGCGTCAGCACGTGGCCTGAACCTCCCACGTTTCCGTACCCTCACCTGTGCCCTAAGCCTTGCCGTTCCCTAACCCTAACCCTAGCCCCGAATGGAAACCCACCACCAGCCCTACACCTTACCTTACGCCGTAACTTATTCCTGGCCCATACGCTGGCACTGAACCGTGCGTCAGCATGTAGCCTGACCCTCCCACGTTTCGGTACCCTCACCAGTGCCCTAAGCCTTGCCGTTCCCTTACCCTAACCCTAGCCTGGAACGGAAACCAACCACCAGCCCTACATCTTACCTTACGCCGTTGCCTACCCCTAGCCCGTACGCTGGCACTGACACGTGCGTCAGCACGTAGCCTGACCGTCCCACGTTTCCGTACCCTCACCTGTGCCCTAAGCCTTGCCATTCCCTAACCCTAACCCTAGCCCGGAACGCAAATCCACCACCAGCCCTACACTTTATCCTACGCCGTTGCCTACTCCTGGCCCGTACGCTGGCACTGACCCGTGCATCAGCACGTAGCCCGACCCTCCAACGTTTCCGTACCCTCACTTGTGCCCTAAGCCTTGCCGTTCCCTAACCCTAACCCTAGCCTGGAACAGAAACCAACCACCAGCCCTACACCTTACCTTACTCCGTTGCCTACTCCTGGCCCGTACGCTGGCATTGACCCGTGCATCAGCACGTAGCCTGACCCTCCCTCGTCTCCGTACCCTCACCTGTGCGCTAAGCCCTGCGGTTCCCTAACCCTAACCCTAGCCCGAAATGGAATCCCACCACCAGCCCAAAACCTTACCCTACGCCGTTGACTACTACTGGCCTGTACTCTGGTACTGACCCGTGCATCAGCACGTAGCCTTACCCTCCCGCGTTTCCGTACCCTGACCTGTGCCCTAAGCCTTGCCGTTCCCTTACCCTAACCCTAGCCTGGAACGGAAACCAACCACCAGCCCTACATCTTACCTTCCGCCATTGCCTACCCCTGGCCCGTACGCTGGCACTGACACGTGCGTCAGCACGTAGCCTGACCGTCCCACGTTCCTGTAACTTCACCTGTGCCCTAAGCCTTGCCGTTCCCTAACCCTAACCCTAGCCCGGAACGGAAACCCACCACCAGCCGTACACCTTACCTTACGCCTTTCCCTATTCCTGGCCCGTACGCTGGCACTGAACCATGCGTCAGCACGTAGCCTGACCCTCCCACGTTTCCGTACCCTCTCCTTTGCCCTAAGACTTGCCGTTCCCTAACCCTAACCCTAGCCCGGATTAGAAACCCACCACATGCCCTACACCTTACCTTACGCCGTACCCTATTCCTGGTCCATACGCTGGCACTGAACCGTGCGTCAGCACGTAGCCTGACCCTCCCACGTTTCCGTACCCTGACCTGTGCCCTAAGCCTTGCCGTTCCCTAACCCTAACCCTAGCCCGGAACGGAAACCCACCACCAGCCCTACACCTTACCCTACGCTGTTGCCTACTCCTCGCCCGTACGCTGGCATTGACCCGTGCGTCAGCACGTAGCCTGACCCTCCCACGTTTACGTACCCTCACCTGTGCCCTAAGCCTTGCCGTTCCCTTACCCTAACCCTAGCCTGGAACGGAAACCAACCACCAGCCCTACATCTTACCTTACGCCGTTGCCTACACCTGGCCCGTACGCTGGCACTGACACGTGCGTCAGCACGTAGCCTGACAGTCCCACGTATCTGTAACCTCACCTGTGCCCTAAGCCTTGCCCTTCCCTAACCCTAACCCTAGCCCGGAACGGAAACCCACCACCAGCCGTACACCTTACCTTACGCCATACCCTATTCCTGGCCCGTACGCTGGCACTGAACCGTGGGTCAGCACGTAGCGTGACCCTCCCACGTTTCCGTAACCTCTCCTTTCCCCTAAGACTTGCCGTTCCCTAACCCTAAACCTAGCCCGGATTAGAAACCTACCACCAGCCCTACACCTTACCTTACGCCGTAACCTATTCCTGGCCCGTACGCTGGCACTGAACAGTGCGTCAGCATGTAGCCTGACCCTCCCAAGTTTCCGTACCCTCACCTGTGCCCTAAGCCTTGCCGTTCCCTAACCCTAACCCTAGCCCGGAATAGAAACCCACCACCAGCCCTACACCTTACATTACGCCGTACCCTACTGCTGACCCGTACGCTGGCACTGAACCGTGCATCAGCACGTAGCCCGACCCTCCAACGTTTCCGTACCCTCACCTGTGCCCTAAGGCTTGCCGTTCCCTAACCCTACCCCTAGCCTGGAACAGAAACCAACCACCAGCCCTTCACCTTACCTTACGCCGTTGCCTACTCCTGGCCCGTATGCTGGCATTGACCCGTGCGTCAGCACGTAGCCAGACCCTCCCTCGTCTCCGTACCCTCACCTGTGCCCTAAGCCCTGCGGTTCCCTAACCCTAACCCTAGCCCGGAATGGATTCTCACCACCAGCCCAAAACCTTACCCTACGCCGTTGCCTACTACTGGCCTGTACTCTGGTACTGACCCGTGCATCAGCACGTAGCCTTACACTCCCACGTTTCCGTACCCTGACCTGTGCCCTAAGCCTTGCCGTTCCCTAACCCTAACCCTAGCCCGGAACGGAAACCCACCACCAGCCCTACACCTTACCTTACGCCGTTCCCTATTCCTGGCCCGTACGCTGGCACTGAACCGTGCGTCAGCACGTAGCCTGACCCTCCCACGTTTCCGTACCATCACCTGTGCCCTAAGCCTTGCCGTTCCCTAACCCTAACCTTAGCCTGGAACGGAAACCAACCACCAGCCGTACACCTTACCTTACGCCGTTGCCTACTCCTCGCCCGTATGCTGGCATTGACACATGCGTCAGCACGTAGCCTGACCGTCCCACTTTTCTGTAACCTCACCTGTGCCCTAAGCCTTGCCGTTCCCTAACCCTAACCCTAGCCCGGAAAGGAAACCCACCTCTAGCCGTACACCTTACCTTACGCCGTACCCTATTCCTGGCCCGTACGCTGGCACTGAACCATGCGTCAGCATGTAGCATGACCCTCCCACGTTTCCGTAACCTCTCCTTTGCCCTAAGACTTGCCTTTCCCTAACCCTAACCCTAGCCCGGATTAGAAACCCACCACCAGCCCTACACCTTACCTTACGCCGTACCCTATTCCTGGCCCGTACGCTGGCACTGAACATTGCGTCAGCATGTAGCCTGACCCTCCCAAGTTTCCATACCCTCACCTGTGCCCTAAGCCTTGCCGTTCCCTAACCCTAACCCTAGCCCTGAACGCAAATCCACCACCAGCCCTACACTGTATCCTATGCCGTTGCCTACTCCTGTTCCGTACGCTGGCACTGACCCGTGCGTCAGCACGTAGCCCGTCCCTCTCACGTTTCCGTACCCTCACCTGTGCCCTATGCCTTGCCGTTCCCTAACCCTAAACCTAGCCTGGAAAGGAAATCAACCACAAGCGCTACACTTTACCTTACGCCGTACCCTACACCTGGCCCGTACGCTGGCACTGACCCATGCGTCAGCACGTAGCCTGACCCTCCCACGTTTCAGTACCCTCACCTGTGCCCTAAGCCTTGCCGTTCCCTAACCATAACCCTAGCCCGGAACGGAAACCCACCACCAGCCCTACACCTTACCTTACGCCGTAACCTATTCCTGGCCCGTACGCTGGCAATGAACCGTGCGTCAGCATGTAGCCTGACCCTCCCACGTTTCCGTAACCTCACCTGTGCCCTAAGCCTTGCCTTTCCCTAACCCTAACCCTAGCCCGGAATAGAAACCCCCCACCAGCCCTACACCTTACCTTACGCCGTATCCTACTCCTGACCCGTACGCTGGCACTGAACCATACGTCAGCACGTAGTTTGAGCCTCCAACGTTTCCGTACCCTCACCTGTGCCCTAAGCCTTGACGTTCCCTAACCCTAACCCTAGCCCGGAACGGAAACCCACCACCAGCCCTACACCTTAACTTACGCCGTTCCCTATTCCTGGCCCGTACGCTGGCACAGAACCATGTGTCAGCACGTAGCCTGACCCTCCCACGTTTCCGTTCCCTCACCTGTGCCCTAAGCCTTGCCGTTCCCTAACCCTAACCCTAGCCAGGAACGCAAATCCACCACCAGCCCTACACTTTATCCTATGCCGTTGCCTACTCCTGGCCCGTACGCTGGCACTGACCAGTGCGTCAGCACGTAGCCCGACCCTCCCACGTTTCCGTACCCTCACCTGTGCCCTAAGCCTTGCCGTTCCCTAACACTAACCCTAGCCTGGAACGGAAACCAACCACCAGCCCTACACCTTACCTTACGCCGTTGCCTACTACTGGCCTGTACTCCGGCACTGACCCGTGCATTAGCACGTGGCCTTACCCTCACGCGTTTCCGTACCCTGACCTGTGCCCTAAGCCTTGCCGTTCCCTATCCCTAACCCTAGCCCGGAACGGAAACCCAGCACCAGCCCTATACCTTACCTTACGCCTTTCCCTATTCCTGGCCCGTATGCTGGCACTGAACCGTGCGTCATCACATAGCCTGACCCTCCCACTTTTCCGTACCCTCACCTGTGCCCTAAGCCTTGCCGTTCCCTAACCCTAACCCTAGCCTGGAATGGAAAACAACCACCTGCCGTACACCTTAACTTACGCCGTTGCCTACTCCTGGCCCGTACGCTGGCACTGACACGTGCGTTAGCACGTAGCCTGACCCTCCCACGTTTCCGTACCATCACCTGTGCCCTAAGCCTTGCCATTCCCTAACCCTAACCCTAGCCCGGAATAGTAACCCACCACCAGCCCTACACCATACCTTACGCCGTACGCTGCAACTGACCCGTACGCTGGCACTGACACGTGCGTCAGCACGTAGCCTGACCCTCCCACGTTTCCGTACCCTCACCTGTGCCCTAAGCCTTGCCGTTCCCTGACCCTAACCCTAGCCCGGAACGGAAACCCACCACCAGCCCTACACCTTACCCTATGCCGTTGCCTACTCCTGGCCTGTACTCTGGCACTGAACCGTGCATCAGCACATAGCCTTACCCTCCCGCGTTTCTGTACCCTGACCTGTGCCCTAAGCCTTGCCGTTCCCTAACCCTAACCCTAGTCCAGAACGCAAATCCACCACCAGCCCTACACTATATCCTACGCCGTTGCCTACTCCTGGCCCGTACGCTGGCACTGACCCGTGCGTCAGCACATAGCCCGACCGTCCCACGTTTCCGTACCCTCACATGTGCCCTAAGCCTTGCCGTTCCCTAACCCTAAGCCTAGCCTGGAACGGAAACCAACCACCAGCCCTACACCTTACCTTACGCCGTTGCCTACTCCTGACCCGTACGCTGGCACTGACACATGCGTCAGCACGTAGCCTGACCCTCCCACGTTTCCGTACCCTCACCTGTGCCCTAAGCCTTGCCATTCCCTAACCCTAACCCTAGCCCGGAATAGTAACCCACCACCAGCCCTACACCATACCTTACGCCGTACGCTGCTACTGACCCGTACGCTGGCACTGAACCGTGCGTCAGCACGTAGCCTGACCCTCCCACGTTTCCGTACCCTCTCCTTTGCCCTAAGACTTGCCGTTCCCTAACCCTAACCCTAGACCGGATTAGAAACCCACCACCAGCCCTACACCTTACCTTACGCCGTACCCTATTCCTGGCCCGTACGCTGGCACTGAACAGTGTGTCAGCATGTAGCCTGACCCTCTCAAGTTTCCGTACCCTCACCTGTGCCCTAAGCCTTGCCGTTCCCTTACACTAACCATAGCCTGGAACGGAAACCAACCACAAGCCCTACATCTTACCTTACGCCGTTGCCTACACCTGGCCCGTACGCTGGCACTGACACGTGCGTCAGCACGTAGCCTGACAGTCCCACGTTTCTGTAACCTCACCTGTGCCCTAAGCCTTGCCGTTCCCTAACCCTAACCCTAGCCCGGAACGGAAACCCACCACCAGCCGTACACCTTACCTTACGCCGTACCCTATTCCTGGCCCGTACGCTGGCACTGAACCGTGCGTCAGCACGTAGCCTGACCCTCCCACGTTTCCGTACCCTCTCCTTTGCCCTAAGACTTGCCGTTCCCTAACCCTAACCCAAGGCCGGATTAGAAACCCACCACCAGCCCTACACCTTACCTTACGCCGTACCCTATTCCTGGCCCGTACGCTGGCACTGAACAGTGCGTCAGCATGTAGCCTGACCCTCCCAAGTTTCCGTACCCTCACCTGTGCCCTAAGCCTTGCCGTTCCCTAACCCTAAACCTAGCCCGGAATAGAAACCCACCACCAGCCCTACACATTACATTACGCCGTACCCTACTGCTGACCCGTACGCTGGCACTGACCCATGCGTCAGCACGTAGCCTGACCCTCCCACGTTTCCATACCCTCACCTGTGCCCTAAGCCTTGCCGTTCCCTAACCCTAACCCTAGCCCGGATTAGAAGCCCACCACCAGCCCTAAACCTTACCTTACGCCGTACCCTATTCCTGGCCCGTACGCTGGCACTGAACATTGCGTCAGCATGTAGCCTGACCCTCCCAAGTTTCCGTACCCTCACCTGTGCCCTAAGCCTTGCCGTTCCCTAACCCTAACCCTAGCCCGGAATAGAAACCCACCACCAGCCCTACACCTTACATTACGCCGTACCCTACTCCTGACCCGTACGCTGGCACTGACCCGTGCGTCAGCACGTAGCCTGTCCCTCCCACGTTTCCATACCCTCACCTATGCCCTAAGCCTTGCCGTTCGCTAACCCTAACCCTAGCCCGGAACGCAAATCCACCACCAGCCCTACACTTTATCCTACGCCGTTGCCTACTCCTGGCCCGTACGCTGGCAATGACACGTGCATCAGCACGTAGCCCGACCCTCCAACGTTTCTGTACCCTCACCTGTGCCCTAAGCCTTGCCGTTCCCTAACCCTAACCCTAGCCCGGAACGGAAACCCACCACCAGCCCTACACCTTACCCTACGCCGTTGCCTATCCTGGCCTGTACTCTGGCACTGAACCGTGCTTCAGCACGTAGCCATACCCTCACGCGTTTCCGTACCCTGACCTGTGCCCTAAGCCTTGCCGTTCCCTAACCCTAACCCTAGTCCGGAAAGGAAACCCACCACCAGCCCTAAACCTTACCTTACGCCGTTGCCTACTCCTCGCCCGTACGCTGGCATTGACCCGTGCGTCAGCACGTAGCCTGACCCTCCCACGTTTACGTACCCTCACCTGTGCCCTAAGCCTTGCCGTACCCTTACCCTAACCCTAGCCTGGAACGGAAACCAACCACCAGCCCTACATCTTACCTTACGCCGTTGCCTACACCTGGCCCGTACGCTGGCACTGACACGTGCGTCAGCAAGTAGCCTGACAGTCCCACGTATCTGTAACCTCATCTGTGCCCTAAGCCTTGCCGTTCCCTAACCCTAACCCTAGCCCGGAACGGAAACCCACAACCAGCCGTACACCTTACCTTACGCCGTACCCTATTCCTGGCCCGTACGCTGGCACTGAACCGTGGGTCAGCACGTAGCCTGACCCTCCCACGTTTCCGTAACCTCTCCTTTGCCCTAAGACTTGCCGTTCCCTAACCCTAACCCTACCCCGGATTAGAAACCTACCACCAGCCCTACACCTTACCTTACGCCGTACCCTATTCCTGGCCCGTACGCTGGCACTGAACAGTGCGTCAGCATGTAGCCCGACCCTCCCAAGTTTCCGTACCCTCACCTGTGCCCTAAGGCTTGCCGTTCCCTAACCCTAACCCTAGCCTGGAACAGAAACCAACCACCAGCCCTACACCTTACCTTACGACGTTGCCTACTCCTGGGCCGTATGCTGGCATTGACCCGTGCGTCAGCACGTAGCCAGACCCTCCCTCGTCTCCGTACCCTCACCTGTGCCCTAAGCCCTGCGGTTCCCTAACCCTAACCCTAGCCCGGAATGGAATCTCACCACCAGCCCAAAACCTTACCCTACGCCGTTGTCTACTACTGGCCTGTACTCTGGTACTGACCCGTGCATCAGCACGTAGCCTTACCCTCCCACGTTTCCGTACCCTGACCTGTGCCCTAAGCCTTGCGGTTCCCTAACCCTAACCCTAGCCCGGAACGGAAACCCACCACCAGCCCTACACTTTATCCTACGCCGTTGCCTACTCCTGGCCCGTACGCTGGCACTGACCCGTGCGTCAGCACGTAGACCGACCCTCCCACGTTTCCGTACCCTCACCTGTGCCCTAAGCCTTGCCGTTCCCTAACCCTAATCCTAGCCTGGAATGGAAACCAACCACCAGCCCTACACCTTACCTTACGCCGTTGCCTACTCCTGGCCCGTACGCTGGCACTGACCCGTGCGTCAGCACATAGCCTGACCCTCCCACGTTTCCGTACCCTCACCTGTGCCCTAAGCCTTGCCATTCCCTAACCCTAACCCTAGCCCGGAATAGTAACCCACCACGAGCCCTACACCATACCTTACGCCGTACGCTGCTACTGACCCGCACGCTGGCACTGACCCGTGCGTCAGCACGTAGCCTGACCCTCCCACGTTTCCGTACCCTCACCTGTGCCCTAAGCCTTGCCGTTCCCTAACCCTAACCCTAGCCCCGAATGGAAACCCACCACCAGCCCTACACCTTACCTTACGCCGTTGCCTACTCCTGGCCCGTACGCTGGCACTGACCAGTGCGTCAGCACGTAGCCCGACCCTCCCACGTTTCCGTACCCTCACCTGTGCCCTAAGCCTTGCCGTTCCCTAACACTAACCCTAGCCTGGAACGGAAACCAACCACCAGCCCTACACCTTACCTTACGCCGTTGCCTACTACTGGCCTGTACTCCGGCACTGACCCGTGCATTAGCACGTGGCCTTACCCTCACGCGTTTCCGTACCCTGACCTGTGCCCGAAGCCTTGCCTTTACCTAACCCTAACCCTAGCCCGGAACGGAAACCCACCACCAGCCCTATACCTTACCTTACGACTTTCCCTATTCCTGGCCCGTATATTGGCACTGAACCGTGCGTCAGCACGTAGCCTGACCCTCCCACTTTTCCGTACCCTCACCTGTGTCCTAAGCCTTGCCGTTCCCTAACCCTAACCCTAGCCTGGAACGGAAAACAACCACCTGCCGTACACCTTACCTTACGCCGTTGCCTACTACTCGCCCGTACGCTGGCATTGACCCGTGCGTCAGCACGTAGCCTGACCCTCCCACGTTTACGTACCCTCACCTGTGCCCTAAGCCTTGCTGTTCCCTAACCCTAACCCTAGCCCGGAACGGAAACCCACCACCAGCCCTACACCTTATCTTATGCCGTTCCCTATTCCTGGCCCGTACGCTGGCACTGAACCGTGCGTCAGCACGTAGCCTGACCCTCCCACGTTTCCGTTCCCTCACCTGAGCCCTAAGCCTTGCCTTTCCCTAACCCTAACCCTAGCCCGGAACGCAAATCCACCACCGTCCCTACACTTTATCCTACACCGTTGCCTACTCCTGTCCCGTACGCTGGCACTGACCCGTGCATCAGCAAGTAGCCCGACCCTCCAACGTTTCCGTACCCTCACCTGTGCCCTAAGCCTTGCCGTTCCCTAACCCTAACCCTAGACTGGAACAGAAACCAACCACCAGCCCTACACCTTACCTTACGCCGTTGCCTACTCCTGGTCCGTACGCTGGCAGTGACTCGTGCGTCAGCACGTAGTCTGACCCTCCCTCGTCTCCGTACCCTCACCTGTGCCCTAAGCCCTGCGGTTCCCTAACCCTAACCCTAGCCCGGAATGGAATCCCACCACCAGCCCAAAACCTTACCCTACGCCGTTGCCTACTACTGGCCCGTACTCTGGCACTGACCCGTGCATCACCACGTAGCATTACCCTCCCGCGTTTCCGTACCCTGACCTGTGCCCTAAGGCTTGCCGTTCCCTAACCCTAACCCTAGCCCGGAAAGGAAACCCACCACCAGCCCTACACCTTACCTTACGCCGTTCCCTATTCCTGGCCCGTACGCTGGCACTGAACCGTGCGTCAGCACGTAGCCTGACCCTCCCACGTTTCCGTACCATCACCTGTGCCCTAAGCCTTGCCGTTCCCTAACCCTAACCCTAGCCTGGAACGGAAACCAACCACCAGCCGTACACCTTACCTTACGCCGTTGCCTACTCCTCGCCCGTATGCTGGCATTGACACATGCGTCAGCACGTAGCCTGACCGTCCCACGTTTCTGTAACCTCACCTGTGCCCTAAGCCTTGCCGTTCCCTAACCCTAACCCTAGCCCGGAACGGAAACCCACCAGCAGCCGTACACCTTACCTTACACCGTACCCTATTCCTGGCCCGTACGCTGGCACTGAACCGTGCGTCAGCATGTAGCCTGACCCTCCCAAGTTTCCGTACCCTCTCCTTTGCCCTAAGACTTGCCGTTCCCTAACCCTAACCCTAGCCCTGATTAGAAACCCACCACCATCCCTACACCTTACCTTACGCCGTACCCTATTCCTGGCCCGTACGCTGGCACTGAACATTGCGTCAGCATGTAGCCTGAGCCTCCCAAGTTTCCGTACCCTCACCTGTGCCCTAAGCCTAGCCGTTCCCTAACCCTAACCCTAGCCCGAAACGGAAACCCACCACCAGCCCTACACCTTACATTACGCCGTACCCTACTCCTGACCCGTACGCTGGCACTGACCCATGCGTCAGCACGTAGCCTGACCCTCCCACGTTTCCATACCCTCACCTGTGCCCTAAGCCTTGCCGTTCCCTAACCCTAACCCTAGCCCTGAACGCAAATCCACCACCAGCCCTACACTGTATCCTATGCCGTTGCCTACTCCTGTTCCGTACGCTGGCACTGACCCGTGCGTCAGCACGTAGCCCGTCCCTCTCACGTTTCCGTACCCTCACCTGTGCCCTAAGCCTTGCCGTTCCCTAACCCTAAACCTAGCCTGGAAAGGAAATCAACCACAAGCGCTACACTTTACCTTACGCCGTACCCTACTCCTGGCCCGTACGCTGGCACTGACGCATGCGTCAGCACGTAGCCTGACCCTCCCACGTTTCAGTACCCTCACTTGTGCCCTAAGCCTTGCCGTTCCCTAACCATAACCCTAGCCCGGAACGGAAACCCACCATCAGCCCTACACCTTACCTTACGCCGTAACTTATTCCTGGCCCGTACGCTGGCACTGAACCGTGCGTCAGCATGTAGCCTGACCCTCCCACGTTTCGGTACCCTCACCTGTTCCCTAAGCCATGCCGTTCCCTTACCCTAACCCTAGCCTGGAATGGAAACCAACCACCAGCCCTACATCTTAACTTACGCCGTTGCCTACACCTGGCCCGTACGCTGGCACTGACACGTGCATCAGCACGTAGCCTGACAGTCCCACGTTTCTATAACCTCACCTGTGCCCTAAGCCTTGCCGTTCCCTAACCCTAACCCTAGCCCGGAACGGAAACCCACCACCAGCCGTACACCTTACCTTACGCCGTACCCTATTCCTGGCCCGTACGCTGGCACTGAACCGTGCGTCAGCACGTAGCCTGACCCTCCCACGTTTCCGTACCCTCTCCTTTGCCCTAAGACTTGCCGTTCCCTAACCCTAACCCTAGCCCAGATTAGAAACCCACCACCAGCCCTAAACCTTACCTTACGCCGTACCCTATTCCTGGCCCGTACGCTGGCACTGAACAGTGCGTCAGCATGTAGCCTGACCCTCCCAAGTTTCCGTACCCTCACCTGTGCCCTAAGCCTTGCCGTTCCCTAACCCTAACCCTAGCCCCGAACGGAAACCAACCACAAGCCCTACACCATACCTTACGCCGTTGCCTACTCCTGGCCCGTACGCTGGCATTGACACGTGCGTCAGCACGTAGCCTGATCCACCCACGTCTCCGTACCCTCACCTGTGCCCTAAGGCTTTCGGTTCCCTAACCCTAACACTAGCCCGGAATTGAAACCCACCACCATCCCAAAACCTTACCCTACGCCGTTGCCTACTACTGGCGTGTACTCTGGCACTGACCTGCGCATCAGCACGTAGCCTTACCATCCCGCGTTTCCGTACCCTGACCTGTACCCTAAGCCTTGCCGTTCCCTAACCCTAACCCTAGCCCGGAACGGAAACCCACCACCAGCCCTACACCTTAACTTACGCAGTTCCCTATTCCTGGCCCGTACGCTGGCACTGAACCGTGCGTCAGCACGTAGCCTGACCCTCCCACGTTTCCGTTCCCTCACCTGAGCCCTAAGCCTTGCCGTTCCCTAACCCTAACCATAGCCCGGAACGCAAATCCACCACCAGCCCTACACTTTATCCTACGCCGTTGCCTACTCCTGGCCCGTACGCTGGCACTGACCCGTGCATCAGCACGTAGCCCGACCCTCCAACGTTTCCGTACCCTCACCTGTGCCCTAAGCCTTGCCGTTCCCTAACCCTAACCCTAGCCTGGAACAGAAACCAACCACCAGCCCTACACCTTACCTTACGCCGTTGCCTACTCCTGGCCCGTACGCTGGCATTGACCCGTGCGTCAGCACGTAGCCTGACCCTCCCTCGTCTCCGTACCCTCACCTGTGCGCTAAGCCCTGCGGTTCCGTAAACCTAACACTAGCCCGGAATGGAATCCAAACACCAGCCCAAAACCTTACCCTACGCCGTTGCCTACTACTGGCCTGTACTCTGGTACTGACCCGTGCATCAGCACGTAGCCTTACCCTCCCGCGTTTCCGTACCCTGACCTGTGCCCTAAGCCTTGCCGTTCCCTAACCCTAACCCTAGCCTGGAACGGAAACCCACCACCAGCCCTACACCTTACCTTACGCCGTTCCTTATTCCTGGCCCGTATGCTGGCACTGAACCGTGCGTCAGCACGTAGCCTGACCCTCCCACGTTTCCGTACCATCACCTGTGCCCTAAGCCTTGCCGTTCCCTAACCCTAACCTTAGCCTGGAACGGAAACCAACCACCAGCCGTACACCTTACCTTACGCCGTTGCCTACTCCTCGCCCGTATGCTGGCATTGACACATGCGTCAGCACGTAGCCTGACCGTCCCACGTTTCTGTAACCTCACCTGTGCCCTAAGCCTTGCCATTCCCTAACCCTAACCCTAGCCCGGAACGGAAACCCACCACCAGCCGTACACCTTACCTTACGCCGTACCCTATTCCTGGCCCGTACGCTGGCACTGAACCGTGCGTCAGCATGTAGCCTGACCCTCCCACGTTTCCGTACCGTCTCCTTTTCCCTAAGACTTGCCGTTCCCTAACCCTAACCCTAGCCCAGATTAGAAACCCACCACCAGCCCTACACCTTACCTTACGCCGTACCCTATTCCTGGCCCGTACGCTGGCACTGAACATTGCGTCAGCATGTAGCCTGACCCTCCCAAGTTTCCGTACCCTCACCTGTGCCCTAAGCCTTGCCGTTCCCTAACCCTAACCCTAGCCCGGAATAGAAACCCACCACCAGCCCTACACCTTACATTACGCCGTACCCTACTCCTGACCCGTACGCTGGCACAGAACCATGTGTCAGCACGTAGCCTGACCCTCCCACGTTTCCGTTCCCTCACCTGTGCCCTAAGCCTTGCCGTTCCCTAACCCTAACCCTAGCCAGGAACGCAAATCCACCACCAGCCCTACACTTTATCCTATGTCGTTGCCTACTCCTGGCCCGTACGCTGGCACTGACCAGTGCGTCAGCACGTAGCCCGACCCTCCCACGTTTCCGTACCCTCACCTGTGCCCTAAGCCTTGACGTTCCCTAACACTAACCCTAGCCTGGAAAGGAAACCAACCACCAGCCCTACACCTTACCTTACGCCGTTGCCTACTACTGGCCTGTACTCCGGCACTGACCCGTGCATTAGCACGTGGCCTTACCCTCACGCGTTTCCGTACCCTGACCTGTGCCCTAAGCCTTGCCGTTCCCTAACCCTAACCCTAGCCCGGAACGGAAACCCACCACCAGCCCTATACCTTACCTTACGCCTTTCCCTATTCCTGGCCCGTATGCTGGCACTGAACCGTGCGTCAGCACATAGCCTGACCCTCCCACTTTTCCGTACCCTCACCTGTGCCCTAAGCCTTGCCGTTCCCTAACCCTAACCCTAGCCTGGAACGGAAAACAACCACCTGCCGTACACCTTACCTTACGCCGTTGCCTACTCCTGGCCCGTACGCTGGCACTGACACGTGCGTCAGCACGTAGCCTGACCCTCCCACGTTTCCGTACCATCACCTGTGCCCTAAGCCTTGCCATTCCCTAACCCTAACCCTAGCCCGGAATAGTAACCCACCACCAGCCCTACACCATACCTTATGCCGTACGCTGCAACTGACCCGTACGCTGGCACTGACACATGCGTCAGCACGTAGCCTGACCCTCCCACGTTTCCGTACCCTCACCTGTGCCCTAAGCCTTGCCGTTCCCTGACCGTAACCCTAGCCCGGAACGGAAACCCACCACCAGCCCTACACCTTACCCTATGCCGTTGCCTACTCCTGGCCTGACTCTGGCACTGAACCGTGCATCAGCACATAGCCTTACCCTCCCGCGTTTCTGTACCCTGACCTGTGCCCTAAGCCTTGCCGTTCCCTAACCCTAACCCTAGTCCAGAACGCAAATCCACCACCAGCCCTACACTTTATCCTACGCCGTTGCCTACTCCTGGCCCGTACGCTGGCACTGACCCGTGCGTCAGCACATAGCCCGACCGTCCCACGTTTCCGTACCCTCACCTGTGCCCTAAGCCTTGCCGTTCCCTAACCCTAACCCTAGCCTGGAACGGAAACCAACCACCAGCCCTACACCTTACCTTACGCCGTTGCCTACTCCTGGCCCGTACGCTGGCACTGACACGTGCGTCAGCACGTAGCCTGACCCTCCCACGTTTCCGTACCCTCACCTGTGCCCTAAGCCTTGCCATTCCCTAACCCTAACCCTAGCCCGGAATAGTAACCCACCACCAGCCCTACACCATACCTTACGCCGTACGCCGCTACTGACCCGTACGCTGGCACTGAACCGTGCGTCAACACGTAGCCTGACCCTCCCACGTTTCCGTACCCTCTCCTTTGCCCTAAGACTTGCCGTTCCCTAACCCTAACCCTAGACCGGATTAGAAACCCACCACCAGCCCTACACCTTACCTTACGCCGTACCCTATTCCTGGCCCGTACGCTGGCACTGAACAGTGCGTCAGCATGTAGCCTGACCCTCCCAAGTTTCCGTACCCTCACCTGTGCCCTAAGCCTTGCCGTTTCCTTACCCTAACCATAGCCTGGAACGGAAACCAACCACAAGCCCTACATCTTACCTTACGCCGTTGCCTACACCTGGCCCGTACGCTGGCACTGACACGTGCGTCAGCACGTAGCCTGACAGTCCCACGTTTCTGTAACCTCACCTGTGCCCTAAGCCTTGCCGTTCCCTAACCCTAACCCTAGCCCGGAACGGAAACCCACCACCAGCCGTACACCTTACCTTACGCCGTACCCTATTCCTGGCCCGTACGCTGGCACTGAACCGTGCGTCAGCACGTAGCCTGACCCTCCCACGTTTCCGTACCCTCTCCTTTGCCCTAAGACTTGCCGTTCCCTAACCCTAACCCAAGGCCGGATTAGAAACCCACCACCAGCCCTACACCTTACCTTACGCCGTACCCTATTCCTGGCCCGTACGCTGGCACTGAACAGTGCGTCAGCATGTAGCCTGACCCTCCCAAGTTTCCGTACCCTCACCTGTGCCCTAAGCCTTGCCGTTCCCTAACCCTAAACCTAGCCCGGAATAGAAACCCACCACCAGCCCTACACCTTACATTACGCCGTACCCTACTGCTGACCCGTACGCTGGCACTGACCCATGCGTCAGCACGTAGCCTGACCCTCCAACGTTTCCGTACCCTCACCTGTGCCCTAAGCCTTGCCGTTCCCTAACCCTAACCCTAGCCTGGTACGGAAACCAACCACCAGCCCTACACCTTACCTTACGCCGTTGCCTACTCCTGGCCCATACGCTGGCACTGACACGTGCGTCAGCACGTAGCCTGACCCTCCCACGTTTCCGTACCCTCACCTGTGCCCTAAGCCTTGCCATTCCCTAACCCTAACCCTAGCCCGGAATAGTAACCCACCACCAGCCCTACACCATACCTTACGCCTTACGCTGCAACTGACCCGTACGCTGGCACTGACCCGTGCGTCAACACGTAGCCTGACCCTCCCACGTTTCCGTACCCTCACCTGTGCCCTAAGCCTTGCCATTCCCTAACCCTAACCCTAGCCCCGAACGGAAACCCACCACCAGCCCTACACCTTACCTTACGCCGTAACTTATTCCTGGCCCATACGCTGGCACTGAACCGTGCGTCAGCATGTAGCCTGACCCTCCCACGTTTCGGTACCCTCACCTGTGCCCTAAGCCTTGCCGTTCCCTTACACTAACCCTAGCCTGGAACGGAAACCAAACACCAGCCCTACATCTTACCTTACGCCGTTGCCTACCCCTGGCCCGTACGCTGGCACTGACACGTGCGTCAGCACGTAGCCTGACCGTCCCACGTTTCGGTAACTTCACCTGTGCCCTAAGCCTTGCCGTTCCCTAACCCTAACCCTAGCCCGGAACGGAAACCCACCACCAGCCGTACACCTTACTTTACGCCGTACCCTATTCCTGGCCCGTACGCTGGCACTGAGCCGTGCGTCAGCACGTAGCCTGACCCTCCCACGTTTCCGTACCCTCTCCTTTGCCCTAAGACTTGCCGTTCCCTAACCCTAACCCTAGCCAGGATTAAAAACCACCACCAGCCCTACACCTTACATTACGCCGTACCCTATTCCTGGCCCGTACGCTGGCACTGTACCGTGCGTCAGCACGTAGCCTGACCCTCCCACGTTTCCGTACCCTCACCTGTGCCCTAAGCCTTGCTATTCCCTAACCCTAACCCTAGCCTGGAACGGAAACCAACCACCAGCCATACACCTTACCTTACGTCGTTGCCTACTCCTCGCCCGTACGCTGGCATTGACCCGTGCGTCAGCACGTAGCCTGACCCTCCCACGTTTACGTACCCTCACCTGTGCCCTAAGCCTTGCCGTTCCCTAATCCTAACCCTAGCCCGGAACGGAAACCCACCACCAGCCCTACACCTTACCCTACGCCGTTGCCTACTCCTGGCCTGTACTCTGGCACTGAACCGTGCATCAGCACGTAGCCTTACCCTCACGCGTTTCCGTACCCTGACCTGTGCCCTAAGCCTTGCCGTTCCCTAACCCTAACCCTAGTCCGGAACGGAAACCCACCACCAGCCCAAACCTTACCTTACGCCGTTGCCTACTCCTCGCCCGTACGCTCTCTTTGACCCGTGCGTCAGCACGTAGCCTGACCCTCCCACGTTTACGTACCCTCACCTGTGCCCTAAGCCTTGCCGTTCCCTAACCCTAACCCTAGCCCGGAACGGAAACCCACCACCAGCCCTACACCTTACCCTATGCCGTTGCCTAATCCTGGCCTGTACTCTGGCACTGAACCGTGCATCAGCACATAGCCTTACCCTCCCGCGTTTCTGTACCCTGACCTGTGCCCTAAGACTTGCCGTTCCCTAACCCTAACCCTAGCCCAGAACGCAAATCCACCACCAGCCCTACACTTTATCCTAGGCCGTTGCCTACTCCTGGCCCGTACGCTGGCACTGACCCGTGCGTCAGCACATAGCCCGACCCTCCCACGTTTCCGTACTCTCACCTGTGCCCTAAGCCTTGCCGTTCCCTAACCCTAACCCTAGCCTGGTACGGAAACCAACCACCAGCCCTACACCTTACCTTACGCCGTTGCCTATTCCTGGCCCGTACGCTGGCACTGACACGTGCGTCAGCACGTAGCCTGACCCTCCCACGTTTCCGTACCCTCACCTGTGCCCTAAGCCTTGCCATTCCCTAACCCTAACCCTAGCCCGGAATAGTAACCCATCACCAGCCCTACACCATACCTTACGCCGTACGCTGCTACTGACCCGTACGCTGGCACTGACCCGTGCGTCAGCACGTAGCCTGTCCCTCCCACGTTTCCGTACTCTCACCTGTGCCCTAAGCCTTGCCATTCCCTAACCCTAACCCTAGCCTGGTACGGAAACCAACCACCAGCCCTACACCTTACATTACGCCGTACCCTAATCCTGACCCGTACGCTGGCACTGACCCGTGCGTCAGCACGTAGCCTGTCCCTCCCACGTTTCCATACCCTCACCTGTGCCCTAAGCCTTGCCGTTCCCTAACCCTAACCCTAGCCCTGAACGCAAATCAACCACCAGCCCTACACTTTATCCTACGCCGTTGCCTACTCCTGGCCCGTACGCTGGCACTGACCCGTGCGTCAGCACGTAGCCCGACCCTCCCACGATTCCGTACCCTCACCTGTGCCCTAAGCCTTGCCGTTCCCTAACCCTAACCCTAGCCCGGAACGGAAACCAACCACCAGCCCTACACCTTACCTTACACCGTTGCCTACTCCTGGCCCGAACGCTGGCACTGACCCGTGCGTCAGCACGTAGCCTGACCCTCCCACGTTTCCATACCCTCACCTGTGCCCTAAGCCTTGCCGTTCCCTAACCCTAACCCTAGCCCTGAACGCAAATCCACCACCAGCCCTACACTGTATCCTATGCCGTTGCCTACTCCTGTTCCGTACGCTGGCACTGACCCGTGCGTCAGCACGTAGCCCGTCCCTCTCACGTTTCCGTACCCTCACCTGTGCCCTAAGCCTTGCCGTTCCCTAACCCTAAACCTAGCCTGGAAAGGAAATCAACCACAAGCGCTACACTTTACCTTACGCCGTACCCTACTCCTGGCCCGTACGCTGGCACTGACCCATGCGTCAGCACGTAGCCTGACCCTCCCACGTTTCAGTACCCTCACTTGTGCCCTAAGCCTTGCCGTTCCCTAACCATAACCCTAGCCCGGAACGGAAACCCACCACCAGCCCTACACCTTACCTTACGCCGTAACCTATTCGTGGCCCGTACGCTGGCAATGAACCGTGCGTCAGCATGTAGCCTGACCCTCCCACGTTTCCGTATCCTCACCTGTGCCCTAAGCCTTGCCTTTCCCTAACCCTAACCCTAGCCCGGAATAGAAACCCACCACCAGCCCTACACCTTACCTTACGCCGTATCCTACTCCTGACCCGTACGCTGGCACTGAACCATGCGTCAGCACGTAGTCTGAGCCTCCAACGTTTCCGTACCCTCACCTGTGCCCTAAGCCTTGACGTTCCCTAACCCTAACCCTAGCCCGGAACGGAAACCCACCACCAGCCCTACACCTTAACTTACGCCGTTCCCTATTCCTGGCCCGTACGCTGGCACTGAACCGTGTGTCAGCACGTAGCCTGACCCTCCCACGTTTCCGTTCCCTCACCTGTGCCCTAAGCCTTGCCGTTCCCTAACCCTAACCCTAGCCAGGAACGCAAATCCACCACCAGCCCTACACTTTATCCTACGCCGTTGCCTACTCCTGGCCCGTACGCTGGCACTGACCAGTCCGTCAGCACATAGCCCGACCCTCCCAAGTTTCCGTACCCTCACCTGTGCCCTAAGCCTTGCCATTCCCTAACCCTAACCCTAGCCTCGAACGGAAACCAACCACCAGCCCTACACCTTACCCTACGCCGTTGCCTATTCCTGGCCTGTACTCTGGCACTTAACCGTGCATCTGCACGTAGCCTTACCCTCCCGCGTTTCCGTACCCTGACCTGTGCCCTAAGCCTTGCCGTTCACTAACCCTAACCCTAGCCCAGAACGCAAATCCACCACCAGCCTTAAACTTTATCCTACGCCGTTGCCTACTCCTGGCCCGTACGCTGGCACTGACCCGTGCGTCAGCACGTAGCCCGACCCTCCCACGTTTCCGTACCCTCACCTGTGCCCTATGCCTTGCCGTTCCCTAACCCTAACCCTAGCCAGGAAAGGAAACCAACCACCAGCCCTACACCTTACCTTACGCCGTTGCCTATTCCTGGCCCGTACGCTGGCACTGACCCATGCGTCAGCACGTAGCCTGACCCTCCCACGTTTCCGTACCCTCACCTGTGCCCTAAGCCTTGCCATTCCCTAACCCTAACCCTAGCCCTGAATAGTCACCCACCACCAGCCCTACACCATACCTTACGCCGTACGCTGCTACTGACCCGTACGCTGGCACTGACCCGTGCGTCAGCACGTAGCCTGACCCTCCCACCTTTCCGTACCCTCACCTGTGCCCTAAGCCTTGCCGTTCCCTAACCCTAACCCTAGCCCCGAACGGAAACCCACCACCAGCCCTACACCTTACCTTACGCCGTAACTTATTCCTGGCCCATACGCTGGCACTGAAACATGCGTCAGCATGTAGCCTGACCCTCCCACGTTTCGGTACTCTCATCTGTGCCCTAAGCCTTGCCGTTCCCTTACCCTAACCCTAGCCTGGAACGGAAACCAACCACCAGCCCTACATCTTACCTTACGCCGTTGCCTACCCCTGGCCCGTACGCTGGCACTGACACGTGCGTCAGCACGTAGCCTGACCGTCCCACGTTTCTGTAACCTCACCTGTGCCCTAAGACTTGCCGTTCCCTAACCCTAACCCTAGACCGGAACGGAAACCCACCACCAGCCGTACACCTTACCTTACGCCGTACCCTATTCCTGGCCCGTACGCAGGCACTGAACCGTGCGTCAGCACGTAGCCTGACCCTCCCACGTTTCCGTATCCTCTCCTTTGCCCTAAGCCTTGCCGTTCCCTAACCCTAACCCTAGCCCTGGTTAGAAACCCACCACCAGCCCTACACCTTACCTTACGCCGTACCCTATTCCTGGCCCGTATGCTGGCACTGAACCGTGCATCAGCACGTAGCCTTACCCTCCCGCGTTTCCGTACCCTGACCTGTGCCCTAAGCCTTGACGTTCCCTAACCCTAACCCTAGTCCGGAACGGAAACCCACCACCATCCCTAAACCTTACCTTACGCCGTTGCCTACTCCTCGCCCGTACGCTGGCATTGACCCGTGCGTCAGCACGTAGTCTGACCGTCCCACGTTTCGGTAACTTCACCTGTGCCCTAAGCCTTGCCGTTCCCTAACCCTAACCCTAGCCCGGAACGGAAACCCACCACCAGCCGTACACCTTACTTTACGCCGTACCCTATTCCTGGCCCGTACGCTGGCACTGAGCCGTGCGTCAGCACGTAGCCTGACCCTCCCACGTTTCCGTACCCTCTCCTTTGCCCTAAGACTTGCCGTTCCCTAACCCTAACCCTAGCCAGGATTAAAAACCACCACCAGCCCTACACCTTACATTACGCCGTACCCTATTCCTGGCCCGTACGCTGGCACTGTACCGTGCGTCAGCACGTAGCCTGACCCTCCCACGTTTCCGTACCCTCACCTGTGCCCTAAGCCTTGCTATTCCCTAACCCTAACCCTAGCCTGGAACGGAAACCAACCACCAGCCATACACCTTACCTTACGTCGTTGCCTACTCCTCGCCCGTACGCTGGCATTGACCCGTGCGTCAGCACGTAGCCTGACCCTCCCACGTTTACGTACCCTCACCTGTGCCCTAAGCCTTGCCGTTCCCTAATCCTAACCCTAGCCCGGAACGGAAACCCACCACCAGCCCTACACCTTACCCTACGCCGTTGCCTACTCCTGGCCTGTACTCTGGCACTGAACCGTGCATCAGCACGTAGCCTTACCCTCACGCGTTTCCGTACCCTGACCTGTGCCCTAAGCCTTGCCGTTCCCTAACCCTAACCCTAGTCCGGAACGGAAACCCACCACCAGCCCAAACCTTACCTTACGCCGTTGCCTACTCCTCGCCCGTACGCTCTCTTTGACCCGTGCGTCAGCACGTAGCCTGACCCTCCCACGTTTACGTACCCTCACCTGTGCCCTAAGCCTTGCCGTTCCCTAACCCTAACCCTAGCCCGGAACGGAAACCCACCACCAGCCCTACACCTTACCCTATGCCGTTGCCTAATCCTGGCCTGTACTCTGGCACTGAACCGTGCATCAGCACATAGCCTTACCCTCCCGCGTTTCTGTACCCTGACCTGTGCCCTAAGACTTGCCGTTCCCTAACCCTAACCCTAGCCCAGAACGCAAATCCACCACCAGCCCTACACTTTATCCTAGGCCGTTGCCTACTCCTGGCCCGTACGCTGGCACTGACCCGTGCGTCAGCACATAGCCCGACCCTCCCACGTTTCCGTACTCTCACCTGTGCCCTAAGCCTTGCCGTTCCCTAACCCTAACCCTAGCCTGGTACGGAAACCAACCACCAGCCCTACACCTTACCTTACGCCGTTGCCTATTCCTGGCCCGTACGCTGGCACTGACACGTGCGTCAGCACGTAGCCTGACCCTCCCACGTTTCCGTACCCTCACCTGTGCCCTAAGCCTTGCCATTCCCTAACCCTAACCCTAGCCCGGAATAGTAACCCACCACCAGCCCTACACCATACCTTACGCCGTACGCTGCTACTGACCCGTACGCTGGCACTGACCCGTGCGTCAGCACGTAGCCTGTCCCTCCCACGTTTCCGTACTCTCACCTGTGCCCTAAGCCTTGCCATTCCCTAACCCTAACCCTAGCCTGGTACGGAAACCAACCACCAGCCCTACACCTTACATTACGCCGTACCCTAATCCTGACCCGTACGCTGGCACTGACCCGTGCGTCAGCACGTAGCCTGTCCCTCCCACGTTTCCATACCCTCACCTGTGCCCTAAGCCTTGCCGTTCCCTAACCCTAACCCTAGCCCTGAACGCAAATCAACCACCAGCCCTACACTTTATCCTACGCCGTTGCCTACTCCTGGCCCGTACGCTGGCACTGACCCGTGCGTCAGCACGTAGCCCGACCCTCCCACGATTCCGTACCCTCACCTGTGCCCTAAGCCTTGCCGTTCCCTAACCCTAACCCTAGCCCGGAACGGAAACCAACCACCAGCCCTACACCTTACCTTACACCGTTGCCTACTCCTGGCCCGAACGCTGGCACTGACCCGTGCGTCAGCACGTAGCCTGACCCTCCCACGTTTCCATACCCTCACCTGTGCCCTAAGCCTTGCCGTTCCCTAACCCTAACCCTAGCCCTGAACGCAAATCCACCACCAGCCCTACACTGTATCCTATGCCGTTGCCTACTCCTGTTCCGTACGCTGGCACTGACCCGTGCGTCAGCACGTAGCCCGTCCCTCTCACGTTTCCGTACCCTCACCTGTGCCCTAAGCCTTGCCGTTCCCTAACCCTAAACCTAGCCTGGAAAGGAAATCAACCACAAGCGCTACACTTTACCTTACGCCGTACCCTACTCCTGGCCCGTACGCTGGCACTGACCCATGCGTCAGCACGTAGCCTGACCCTCCCACGTTTCAGTACCCTCACTTGTGCCCTAAGCCTTGCCGTTCCCTAACCATAACCCTAGCCCGGAACGGAAACCCACCACCAGCCCTACACCTTACCTTACGCCGTAACCTATTCGTGGCCCGTACGCTGGCAATGAACCGTGCGTCAGCATGTAGCCTGACCCTCCCACGTTTCCGTATCCTCACCTGTGCCCTAAGCCTTGCCTTTCCCTAACCCTAACCCTAGCCCGGAATAGAAACCCACCACCAGCCCTACACCTTACCTTACGCCGTATCCTACTCCTGACCCGTACGCTGGCACTGAACCATGCGTCAGCACGTAGTCTGAGCCTCCAACGTTTCCGTACCCTCACCTGTGCCCTAAGCCTTGACGTTCCCTAACCCTAACCCTAGCCCGGAACGGAAACCCACCACCAGCCCTACACCTTAACTTACGCCGTTCCCTATTCCTGGCCCGTACGCTGGCACTGAACCGTGTGTCAGCACGTAGCCTGACCCTCCCACGTTTCCGTTCCCTCACCTGTGCCCTAAGCCTTGCCGTTCCCTAACCCTAACCCTAGCCAGGAACGCAAATCCACCACCAGCCCTACACTTTATCCTACGCCGTTGCCTACTCCTGGCCCGTACGCTGGCACTGACCAGTCCGTCAGCACATAGCCCGACCCTCCCAAGTTTCCGTACCCTCACCTGTGCCCTAAGCCTTGCCATTCCCTAACCCTAACCCTAGCCTCGAACGGAAACCAACCACCAGCCCTACACCTTACCCTACGCCGTTGCCTATTCCTGGCCTGTACTCTGGCACTTAACCGTGCATCTGCACGTAGCCTTACCCTCCCGCGTTTCCGTACCCTGACCTGTGCCCTAAGCCTTGCCGTTCACTAACCCTAACCCTAGCCCAGAACGCAAATCCACCACCAGCCTTAAACTTTATCCTACGCCGTTGCCTACTCCTGGCCCGTACGCTGGCACTGACCCGTGCGTCAGCACGTAGCCCGACCCTCCCACGTTTCCGTACCCTCACCTGTGCCCTATGCCTTGCCGTTCCCTAACCCTAACCCTAGCCAGGAAAGGAAACCAACCACCAGCCCTACACCTTACCTTACGCCGTTGCCTATTCCTGGCCCGTACGCTGGCACTGACCCATGCGTCAGCACGTAGCCTGACCCTCCCACGTTTCCGTACCCTCACCTGTGCCCTAAGCCTTGCCATTCCCTAACCCTAACCCTAGCCCTGAATAGTCACCCACCACCAGCCCTACACCATACCTTACGCCGTACGCTGCTACTGACCCGTACGCTGGCACTGACCCGTGCGTCAGCACGTAGCCTGACCCTCCCACCTTTCCGTACCCTCACCTGTGCCCTAAGCCTTGCCGTTCCCTAACCCTAACCCTAGCCCCGAACGGAAACCCACCACCAGCCCTACACCTTACCTTACGCCGTAACTTATTCCTGGCCCATACGCTGGCACTGAAACATGCGTCAGCATGTAGCCTGACCCTCCCACGTTTCGGTACTCTCATCTGTGCCCTAAGCCTTGCCGTTCCCTTACCCTAACCCTAGCCTGGAACGGAAACCAACCACCAGCCCTACATCTTACCTTACGCCGTTGCCTACCCCTGGCCCGTACGCTGGCACTGACACGTGCGTCAGCACGTAGCCTGACCGTCCCACGTTTCTGTAACCTCACCTGTGCCCTAAGACTTGCCGTTCCCTAACCCTAACCCTAGACCGGAACGGAAACCCACCACCAGCCGTACACCTTACCTTACGCCGTACCCTATTCCTGGCCCGTACGCAGGCACTGAACCGTGCGTCAGCACGTAGCCTGACCCTCCCACGTTTCCGTATCCTCTCCTTTGCCCTAAGCCTTGCCGTTCCCTAACCCTAACCCTAGCCCTGGTTAGAAACCCACCACCAGCCCTACACCTTACCTTACGCCGTACCCTATTCCTGGCCCGTATGCTGGCACTGAACCGTGCATCAGCACGTAGCCTTACCCTCCCGCGTTTCCGTACCCTGACCTGTGCCCTAAGCCTTGACGTTCCCTAACCCTAACCCTAGTCCGGAACGGAAACCCACCACCATCCCTAAACCTTACCTTACGCCGTTGCCTACTCCTCGCCCGTACGCTGGCATTGACCCGTGCGTCAGCACGTAGTCTGACCCTCCCACGTTTACGTACCCTCACCTGTGCCCTAAGCCTTGCCGTTCCCTAACCCTAACCCTAGCCCGGAACGGAAAGCCACCACCAGCCCTACACCTTACCCTACGCCGTTGCCTACTCCTGGCCTGTACTCTGGCACTGAACCGTGCATCAGCACGTAGCCTTAGCCTCCCGCGTTTCCGTACCCAGACCTGTGCCCTAAGCCTTGCCGTTCCCTAACCCTAACCCTAGCCCAGAACGCAAATCCACCACCAGCCCTACACTTTATCCTACGCCGTTGCCTACTCCTGGCCCGTACGCTGGCACTGACCCGTGCGTCAGCACGTAGCCCGACCCTCCCACGTTTCCGTACCCTCACCTGTGCCCTAAGCCTTGCCGTTCCCTAACCCTAACCCTAGCCTGGAACGGAAACCAACCACCAGCCCTACACCTTACCTTACGCCGTTGCCTACTCCTGGCCCGTACGCTGGCACTGACCCGTGCGTCAGCACATAGCCTGATCCTCCCACGTTTCCGTACCCTCACCTGTGCCCTAAGCCTTGCCATTCCCTAACCCTAACCCTAGCCCGGAATAGTAACCCACCACCAGCCCTACACCATACCTTACGCCGTACGCTGCTACTGACCCGTACGCTGGCACTGACCCGTGCGTCAGCACGTAGCCTGACCCTCCCACGTTTCCGTACACTCAGCTGTGCCCTAAGCCTTGCCGTTCCCTAACCCTAACCCTAGCCCCGAACGGAAACCCACCACCAGCCCTACACCTTACCTTACGCCGTAACCTATTCCTGGCCCGTACGCAGGCACTGAACCGTTCGTCTGCATGTAGCCTGACCCTCCCACGTTTCCGTAACCTCACCTGTGCCCTAAGCCTTGCCTTTCCCTAACCCTAACCCTAGCCCGGAATAGAATCCCACCACCAGCCCTACACCTGACCTTACGCCGTATCCTACTCCTGACCCGTACGCTTGCACTGAACCATGCGTCTGCACGTAGTCTGAGCCTCCAACGTTTCCGTACCCTCACCTGTGCCCTAAGCCTTGCCATTCCCTAACCCTAACCCTAGCCCGGAAGAGTAACCCACCACCAACCCTACACCATACCTTACGCCGTACGCTGCTACTGACCCGCACGCTGGCACTGACCCGTGCGTCAGCATGTAGCCTGACCCTCCCAAGTTTCCGTACCCTCACCTGTGCCCTAAGCCTTGCCGTTCCCTAACCCTAAACCTAGCCCGGAATAGAAACCCACCACCAGCCCTACACCTTACATTACGCCGTACCCTACTGCTGACCCGTACGCTGGCACTGACCCATGCGTCAGCACGTAGCCTGACCCTCCAGCGTTTCCGTACCCTCACCTGTGCCCTAAGCCTTGCCGTTCCCTAACCCTAACCCTAGCCTGGTACGGAAACCAACCACCAGCCCTACACCTTACATTACGCCGTTGCCTACTCCTGGCCCGTACGCTGGCACTGACACGTGCGTCAGCACGTAGCCTGACCCTCCCACATTTCCGTACCCTCACCTGTGCCCTAAGCCTTGCCATTCCCTAACCCTAACCCTAGCCCGGAATAGTAACCAACCACCAGCCCTACACCATACCTTACGCCTTACGCTGCAACTGACCCGTACGCTGGCACTGACCCGTGCGTCAACACGTAGCCTGACCCTCCCACGTTTCCGTACCCTCACCTGTGCCCTAAGCCTTGCCGTTCCCTAACCCTAACCCTAGCCCCGAACGGAAACCCACCACCAGCCCTACACCTTACCTTACGCCGTAACTTATTCCTGGCCCATACGCTGGCACTGAACCGTGCGTCAGCATGTAGCCTGACCCTCCCACGTTTCGGTACCCTCACCTGTGCCCTAAGCCTTGCCGTTCCCTTACCCTAACCCTAGCCTGGAACGGAAACCAACCACCAGCCCTACATCTTACCTTACGCCGTTGCCTACCCCTGGCCCGTACGCTGGCACTGACACGTGCGTCAGCACGTAGCCTGACCGTCCCACGTTTCGGTAACTTCACCTGTGCCCTAAGCCTTGCCGTTCCCTAACCCTAACCCTAGCCCGGAACGGAAACCCACCACCAGCCGTACACCTTACCTTACGCCGTACACTATTCCTGGCCCGTACGCTGGCACTGAGCCGTGCGTCAGCACGTAGCCTGACCCTCCCACGTTTCCGTACCCTCTCCTTTGCCCTAAGACTTGCCGTTCCCTAACCCTAACCCTAGCCAGGATTAGAAAACCACCACCAGCCCTACACCTTACCTTACGCCGTACCCTATTCCTGGCCCGTACGCTGGCACTGTACCGTGCGTCAGCACGTAGCCTGACCCTCCCACGTTTCCGTACCCTCACCTGTGCCCTAAGCCTTGCCATTCCCTAACCCTAACCCTAGCCTGGAACAGAAACCAACCACCAGCCGTACACCTTACCTTACGTCGTTGCCTACTCCTCGCCCGTACGCTGGCATTGACCCATGCGTCAGCACGTAGCCTGACCCTCCCACGTTTACGTACCCTCACCTGTGCCCTAAGCCTTGCCGTTCCCTAATCCTAACACTAGCCCGGAACGGAAACCCACCACCAGCCCTACACCTTACCGTACGCCGTTGCCTACTCCTGGCCTGTACTCTGGCACTGAACCGTGCATCAGCACGTAGCCTTACCCTCACGCGTTTCCGTACCCTGACCTGTGCCCTAAGCCTTGCCGTTCCCTAACCCTAACCCTAGTCCGGAACGGAAACCCACCACCAGCCCTCAACCTTACCTTACGCCGTTGCCTACTCCTCGCCCGTACGCTCTCTTTGACCCGTGCGTCAGCACGTAGCCTGACCCTCCCACGTTTACGTACCCTCACCTGTGCCCTAAGCCTTGCCGTTCCCTAACCCTAACCCTAGCCCGGAACGGAAACCCACCACCAGCCCTACACCTTACCCTATGCCGTTGCCTACTCCTGGCCTGTACTCTGGCACTGAACCGTGCATCAGCACATAGCCTTACTCTCCCGCGTTTCTGTACCCTGACCTGTGCCCTAAGCCTTGCCGTTCCCTAACCCTAATCCTAGCCCAGAACGCAAATCCACCACCAGCCCTACACTTTATCCTAGGCCGTTGCCTACTCCTGGCCCGTACGCTGGCACTGACCCGTGCGTCAGCACATAGCCCGACCCTCCCACGTTTCCGTACTCTCACCTGTGCCCTAAGCCTTGCCGTTCCCTAACCCTAACCCTAGCGTGGTACGGAAACAAACCACCAGCCCTACACCTTACATTACGCCGTACCCTAATCCTGACCCGTACGCTGGCACTGACCCGTGCGTCAGCACGTAGCCTGACCCTCCCACGTTTCCGTACCCTCACCTGTGCCCTAAGTCTTGCCATTCCCTAACCCTAACCCTAGCCCGGAATAGTAACCCACCACCAGCCCTACACCATACCTTACGCCGTACGCTGCTACTGACCCGTACGCTGGCACTGACCCGTGCGTCAGCACGTAGCCTGTCCCTCCCACGTTTCCGTACTCTCACCTGTGCCCTAAGCCTTGCCGTTCCCTAACCCTAACCCTAGCCTGGTACGGAAACCAACCACCAGCCCTACACCTTACATTACGCCGTACCCTAATCCTGACCCGTACGCTGGCACTGACCCGTGCGTCAGCACGTAGCCTGTCCCTCCCACGTTTCCATACCCTCACCTGTGCCCTAAGCCTTGCCGTTCCCTAACCCTAACCCTAGCCCTGAACGCAAATCAACCACCAGCCCTACACTTTATCCTACGCCGTTGCCTACTCCTGGCCCGTACGCTGGCACTGACCCGTGCGTCAGCACGTAGCCCGACCCTCCCACGATTCCGTACCCTCACCTGTGCCCTAAGCCTTGCCGTTCCCTAACCCTAACCCTAGTCCGGAACGGAAACCAACCACCAGCCCTACACCTTACCTTACACCGTTGCCTACTCCTGGCCCATACGCTGGCACTGACCCGTGCGTCAGCACGTAGCCTGACCCTCCCACGTTTCCATACCCTCACCTGTGCCCTAAGCCTTGCCGTTCCCTAACCCTAACCCTAGCCCTGAACGCAAATCCACCACCAGCCCTACACTGTATCCTATGCCGTTGCCTACTCCTGTTCCGTACGCTGGCACTGACCCGTGCGTCAGCACGTAGCCCGTCCCTCTCACGTTTCCGTACCCTCACCTGTGCCCTAAGCCTTGCCGTTCCCTAACCCTAAACCTAGCCTGGAAAGGAAATCAACCACAAGCGCTACACTTTACCTTACGCCGTACCCTACTCCTGGCCCGTACGCTGGCACTGACCCATGCGTCAGCACGTAGCCTGACCCTCCCACGTTTCAGTACCCTCACTTGTGCCCTAAGCCTTGCCGTTCCCTAACCATAACCCTAGCCCGGAACGGAAACCCACCACCAGCCCTACACCTTACCTTACGCCGTAACCTATTCGTGGCCCGTACGCTGGCAATGAACCGTGCGTCAGCATGTAGCCTGACCCTCCCACGTTTCCGTATCCTCACCTGTGCCCTAAGCCTTGCCTTTCCCTAACCCTAACCCTAGCCCGGAATAGAAACCCACCACCAGCCCTACACCTTACCTTACGCCGTATCCTACTCCTGACCCGTACGCTGGCACTGAACCATGCGTCAGCACGTAGTCTGAGCCTCCAACGTTTCCGTACCCTCACCTGTGCCCTAAGCCTTGACGTTCCCTAACCCTAACCCTAGCCCGGAACGGAAACCAACCACCAGCCCTACACCTTAACTTACGCCGTTCCCTATTCCTGGCCCGTACGCTGGCACTGAACCGTGTGTCAGCACGTCGCCTGACCCTCCCACGTTTCCGTTCCCTCACCTGTGCCCTAAGCCTTGCCGTTCCCTAACCCTAACCCTAGCCAGGAACGCAAATCCACCACCAGCCCTACACTTTATCCTACGCCGTTGCCTACTCCTGGCCCGTACGCTGGCACTGACCAGTCCATCAGCACATAGCCCGACCCTCCCAAGTTTCCGTACCCTCACCTGTGCCCTAAGCCTTGCCGTTCCCTAACACTAACCCTAGCCTCGAACGGAAACCAACCACCAGCCCTACACCTTACCCTACGCCGTTGCCTATTCCTGGCCTGTACTCTGGCACTTAACCGTGCATCTGCACGTAGCCTTACCCTCCCGCGTTTCCGTACCCTGACCTGTGCCCTAAGCCTTGCCGTTCCCTAACCCTAACCCTAGCCCAGAACGCAAACCCACCACCAGCCTTAAACTTTATCCTACGCCGTTGCCTACTCCTGGCCCGTACGCTGGCACTGACCCGTGCGTCACCACGTAGCCCGACCCTCCCACGTTTCCGTACCCTCACCTGTGCCCTATGCCTTGCCGTTCCCTAACCCTAACCCTAGCCAGGAAAGGAAACCAACCACCAGCCCTACACCTTACCTTACGCCGTTGCCTATTCCTGGCCCGTACGCTGGCACTGACCCGTGCGTCAGCACGTAGCCTGACCCTCCCACGTTTCCGTACCCTCACCTGTGCCCTAAGCCTTGCCATTCCCTAACCCTAACCCTAGCCCTGAATAGTCACCCACCACCAGCCCTACACCATACCTTACGCCGTACGCTGCTACTGACCCGTACGCTGGCACTGACCCGTGCGTCAGCACGTAGCCTGACCCTCCCACCTTTCCGTACCCTCACCTGTGCCCTAAGCCTTGCCGTTCCCTAACCCTAACCCTAGCCCCGAACGGAAACCCACCACCAGCCCTACACCTTACCTTACGCCGTAACTTATTCCTGGCCCATACGCTGGCACTGAAACATGCGTCAGCATGTAGCCTGACCCTCCCACGTTTCGGTACTCTCATCTGTGCCCTAAGCCTTGCCGTTCCCTTACCCTAACCCTAGCCTGGAACGGAAACCAACCACCAGCCCTACATCTTACCTTACGCCGTTGCCTACCCCTGGCCCGTACGCTGGCACTGACACGTGCGTCAGCACGTAGCCTGACGGTCCCACGTTTCTGTAACCTCACCTGTGCCCTAAGCCTTGCCGTTCCCTAACCCTAACCCTAGCCCGGAACGGAAACCCACCACCAGCCGTACACCTTACCTTACGCCGTACCCTATTCCTGGCCAGTACGCAGGCACTGAACCGTGCGTCAGCACGTAGCCTGACCCTCCCACGTTTCCGTATCCTCTCCTTTGCCCTAAGCCTTGCCGTTCCCTAACCCTAACCCTAGTCCGGAACGGAAACCCACCACCATCCCTAAACCTTACCTTACGCCGTTGCCTACTCCTCGCCCGTACGCTGGCATTGACCCGTGCGTCAGCACGTAGTCTGACCCTCCCACGTTTACGTACCCTCACCTGTGCCCTAAGCCTTGCCGTTCCCTAACCCTAACCCTAGCCCGGAACGGAAAGCCACCACCAGCCCTACACCTTACCCTACGCCGTTGCCTACTCCTGGCCTGTACTCTGGCTCTGAACCGTGCATCAGCACGTAGCCTTAGCCTCCCGCGTTTCCGTACCCTGACCTGTGCCCTAAGCCTTGCCGTTCCCTAACCCTAACCCTAGCCCAGAACGCAAATCCACCACCAGCCCTACACTTTATCCTACGCCGTTGCCTACTCCTGGCCCGTACGCTGGCACTGACCCGTGCGTCAGCACGTAGCCCGACCCTCCCACGTTTCCGTACCCTCACCTGTGCCCTAAGCCTTGCCGTTCCCTAACCCTAACCCTAGCCTGGAACGGAAACCAACCACCAGCCCTACACCTTACCTTACGCCGTTGCCTACTCCTGGCCCGTACGCTGGCACTGACCCGTGCGTCAGCACATAGCCTGTTCCTCCCACGTTTCCGTACCCTCACCTGTGCCCTAAGCCTTGCCATTCCCTAACCCTAACCCTAGCCCGGAATAGTAACCCACCACCAGCCCTACACCATACCTTACGCCGTACGCTGCTACTGACCCGTACGCTGGCACTGACCCGTGCGTCAGCACGTAGCCTGACCCTCCCACGTTTCCGTACACTCAGCTGTGCCCGAAGCCTTGCCGTTCCCTAACCCTAACCCTAGCCCCGAACGGAAACCCACCACCAGCCCTACACCTTACCTTACGCCGTAACCTATTCCTGGCCCGTACGCAGGCACTGAACCGTTCGTCTGCATGTAGCCTGACCCTCCCACGTTTCCGTAACCTCACCTGTGCCCTAAGCCTTGCCTTTCCCTAACCCTAACCCTAGCCCGGAATAGAATCCCACCACCAGCCCTACACCTAACCTTACGCCGTATCCTACTCCTGACCCGTACGCTGGCACTGAACCATGCGTCTGCACGTAGTCTGAGCCTCCAACGTTTCCGTACCCTCACCTGTGCCCTAAGCCTTGCCATTCCCTAACCCTAACCCTAGCCCGGAAGAGTAACCCACCACCAACCCTACACCATACCTTACGCCGTACGCTGCTACTGACCCGCACGCTGTCACTGACCCGTGCGTCAGCACGTAGCCTGACCCTCCCACGTTTCCGTACCCTCACCTGTGCCCTAAGCCTTGCCGTTCCCTAACCCTAACCCTAGCCCCGAACGGAAACCCACCACCAGCCCTACACCTTACCTTACGCCGTAACTTATTCCTGGCCCATACGCTGGCACTGAACCGTGCGTCAGCATGTAGCCTGACCCTCCCACGTTTCGGTACCCTCACCTGTGCCCTAAGCCTTGCCGTTCCCTTATCTTAACCCTAGCCTGGAACGGAAACCAACCAACAGCCCTACATCTTACCTTACGCCGTTGCCTACCCCTGGCCCGTACGCTGGCACTGACACGTGCGTCAGCACGTAGCGTGACCGTCACACGTTTCGGTAACTTCACCTGTGCCCTAAGCCTTGCCGTTCCCTAACCCTAACCCTAGCCCGGAACGGAAACCCACCACCAGCCGTACACCTTACCTTACGCCGTACCCTATTCCTGGCCCGTACGCTAGCACTGAACCGTGCGTCAGCACGTAGCCTGACCCTCCCACGTTTCCGTACCCTCTCCTTTGCCCTAAGACTTGCCGTTCCCTATCCCTAACCCTAGCCCGGATTAGAAAACCACCACCAGCCCTACACCTTACCTTACGCCGTACCCTATTCCTGGCCCGTACGCTGGCACTGAACCGTGCGTCAGCACGTAGCCTGACCCTCCCACGTTTCCGTACCCTCACCTGTGCCCTAAGCCTTGCCATTCCCTAACCCTAACCCTAGCCTGGAAAGGAAGCCAACCACCAGCCGTACACCTTACCTTACGTGGTTGCCTACTCCTGCCCGTACGCTGGCATTGACCCGTGCGTCAGCACGTAGCCTGACCCTCGCACGTTTACGTACCCTCACCTGTGCCCTAAGCCTCGCCGTTCCCTAATCCTAACCCTAGCCCGGAACGGAAACCCACCACCAGCCGTACACCTTACCCTACGCCGTTGCCTACTCCTAGCCTGTACTCTGGCACTGAACCGTGCATCAGCACGTAGCCTTACCCTCACGCGATTCCGTACCCTGACCTGTGCCCTAAGCCTTGCCGTTCCCTAACCCTAACCCTAATCCGGAACGGAAACCCACCACCAGCCCTAAACCTTACCTTACGCCGTTGCCTACTCCTCGCCCGTACGCTGGCATTGACCCGTGCGTCAGCACGTAGCCTGACCCTCCCACGTTTACGTACCCTCACCTGTGCCCTAAGCCTTGCCGTTCCCTAACCCTAACCCTAGCCCGGAACGGAAACCCACCACCAGCCCTATACCTTACCCTATGCCGTTGCGTACTCCTGGCCTGTACTCTGGCACTGAACCGTGCATCAGCACATAGCCTTACCCTCCCGCGTTTCTGTTCCTTGACCTGTGCCCTAAGCCTTGCCGTTCCGTAACCCTAACCCTAGCCCAGAACGCAAATCCACCACCAGCCCTACACTTTATCCTACGCCGTTGCCTACTCCTGGCCCGTACGCTGGCACTGACCCGTGCGTCAGCACATAGCCCGACCCTCCCACGTTTCCGTACCCACACCTGTGCCCTAAGCCTTGCCGTTCCCTAACCCTAACCCTAGCCTGGAACGGAAACCAACCACCAGCCCTACACCTTACCTTACGCCGTTGCCTACCCCTGGCCCGTACGCTGGCACTGACACGTGCGTCAGCACGTAGCCTGACCCTCCCACGTTTCCGTACCCTCACCTGTGCCCTAAGCCTTGCCATTCCCTAACCCTAACCCTAGCCCGGAATAGTAACCCACCACCAGCCCTACACCATACCTTACGACGTACGCTGCTACTGACCCGAACGCTGGCACTGACCCGTGCGTCAGCACGTAGCCTGACCCTCCCACGTTTCCGTACCCTCACCTGTGCCCTAAGCCTTGCCGTTCCTAACCCTAACCCTAGCCCCGAACGGAAAGCCACCACCAGCCCTACACCTTACCTTACGCCGTAACTTATTCCTGGCCCGTATGCTGGCACTGAACCGTGCGTCAGCATGTAGCCTGACCCTCCCACGTTTCGGTACACTCACCTGTGCCCTAAGCCATGCCGTTCCCTTACCCTAACCCTAGCCTGGAACGGAAACCAACCACCAGCCCTACATCTTACCTTACGCCGTTGCCTACACCTGGCCCGTACGCTGGCACTGACACGTGCGTCAGCACGTAGCCTGACAGTCCCACGTTTCTGTAACCTCACCTGTGCCCTAAGCCTTGCCGTTCCCTAACCCTAACCCTAGCACGGAATAGAAACCCACCACCAGCCGTACACCTTACCTTACGCCGTACCCTATTCCTGGCCCGTACGCTGGCACTGAACCGTGCGTCAGCACGTAGCCTGACCCTCCCACGTTTCCGTACCCTCTCCTTTGCCCTAAGACTTGCCGTTCCCTAACCCTAACCCTAGCCCGGATTAGAAACCCACCACCAGCCCTACACCTTACCTTACGCCGTACCCTATTCCTGGCCCGTACGCTGGCACTGAACAGTGCGTCAGCATGTAGCCTGACCCTCCCACGTTTCCGTACCCTCACCTGTGCCCTAATCCTTGCCGTTCCCTAACCCTAAACCTAGCCCGGAATAGAAACCCACCACCAGCCCTACACCTTACATTACGCCGTACCCTACTGCTGAACCGTACGCTGGCACTGACCCATGCGTCAGCACGTAGCCTGACCCTCCCACGTTTCCATACCCTCACCTGTGCCCTAAGCCTTGCCGTTCCCTAACCCTAACCCTAGCCAGGAAAGGAAACCAACCACCAGCCCTACACCTTACCTTACGCCGTTGCCTATTCCTGGCCCGTACGCTGGCACTGACCCGTGCGTCAGCACGTAGCCTGACCCTCCCACGTTTCCGTACCCTCACCTGTGCCCTAAGCCTTGCCATTCCCTAACCCTAACCCTAGCCCTGAATAGTCACCCACCACCAGCCCTACACCATACCTTACGCCGTACGCTGCTACTGACCCGTACGCTGGCACTGACCCGTGCGTCAGCACGTAGCCTGACCCTCCCACCTTTCCGTACCCTCACCTGTGCCCTAAGCCTTGCCGTTCCCTAACCCTAACCCTAGCCCCGAACGGAAACCCACCACCAGCCCTACACCTTACCTTACGCCGTAACTTATTCCTGGCCCATACGCTGGCACTGAAACATGCGTCAGCATGTAGCCTGACCCTCCCACGTTTCGGTACTCTCATCTGTGCCCTAAGCCTTGCCGTTCCCTTACCCTAACCCTAGCCTGGAACGGAAACCAACCACCAGCCCTACATCTTACCTTACGCCGTTGCCTACCCCTGGCCCGTACGCTGGCACTGACACGTGCGTCAGCACGTAGCCTGACGGTCCCACGTTTCTGTAACCTCACCTGTGCCCTAAGCCTTGCCGTTCCCTAACCCTAACCCTAGCCCGGAACGGAAACCCACCACCAGCCGTACACCTTACCTTACGCCGTACCCTATTCCTGGCCAGTACGCAGGCACTGAACCGTGCGTCAGCACGTAGCCTGACCCTCCCACGTTTCCGTATCCTCTCCTTTGCCCTAAGCCTTGCCGTTCCCTAACCCTAACCCTAGTCCGGAACGGAAACCCACCACCATCCCTAAACCTTACCTTACGCCGTTGCCTACTCCTCGCCCGTACGCTGGCATTGACCCGTGCGTCAGCACGTAGTCTGACCCTCCCACGTTTACGTACCCTCACCTGTGCCCTAAGCCTTGCCGTTCCCTAACCCTAACCCTAGCCCGGAACGGAAAGCCACCACCAGCCCTACACCTTACCCTACGCCGTTGCCTACTCCTGGCCTGTACTCTGGCTCTGAACCGTGCATCAGCACGTAGCCTTAGCCTCCCGCGTTTCCGTACCCTGACCTGTGCCCTAAGCCTTGCCGTTCCCTAACCCTAACCCTAGCCCAGAACGCAAATCCACCACCAGCCCTACACTTTATCCTACGCCGTTGCCTACTCCTGGCCCGTACGCTGGCACTGACCCGTGCGTCAGCACGTAGCCCGACCCTCCCACGTTTCCGTACCCTCACCTGTGCCCTAAGCCTTGCCGTTCCCTAACCCTAACCCTAGCCTGGAACGGAAACCAACCACCAGCCCTACACCTTACCTTACGCCGTTGCCTACTCCTGGCGCGTACGCTGGCACTGACCCGTGCGTCAGCACATAGCCTGATCCTCCCACGTTTCCGTACCCTCACCTGTGCCCTAAGCCTTGCCATTCCCTAACCCTAACCCTAGCCCGGAATAGTAACCCACCACCAGCCCTACACCATACCTTACGCCGTACGCTGCTACTGACCCATACGCTGGCACTGACCCGTGCGTCAGCACGTAGCCTGACCCTCCCACGTTTCCGTACACTCAGCTGTGCCCGAAGCCTTGCCGTTCCCTAACCCTAACCCTAGCCCCGAACGGAAACCCACCACCAGCCCTACACCTTACCTTACGCCGTAACCTATTCCTGGCCCGTACGCAGGCACTGAACCGTTCGTCTGCATTTGCCTGACCCTCCCACGTTTCCGTAACCTCACCTGTGCCCTAAGCCTTGCCTTTCCCTAACCCTAACCCTAGCCCGGAATAGAATCCCACCACCAGCCCTACACCTAACCTTACGCCGTATCCTACTCCTGACCCGTACGCTGGCACTGAACCATGCGTCTGCACGTAGTCTGAGCCTCCAACGTTTCCGTACCCTCACCTGTGCCCTAAGCCTTGCCAATCCCTAACCCTAACCCTAGCCCGGAAGAGTAACCCACCACCAACCCTACACCATACCTTACGCCGTACGCTGCTACTGACCCGCACGCTGTCACTGACCCGTGCGTCAGCACGTAGCCTGACCCTCCCACGTTTCCGTACCCTCACCTGTGCCCTAAGCCTTGCCGTTCCCTAACCCTAACCCTAGCCCCGAACGGAAACCCACCACCAGCCCTACACCTTACCTTACGCCGTAACTTATTCCTGGCCCATACGCTGGCACTGAACCGTGCGTCAGCATGTAGCCTGACCCTCCCACGTTTCGGTACCCTCACCTGTGCCCTAAGCCTTGCCGTTCCCTTATCTTAACCCTAGCCTGGAACGGAAACCAACCACCAGCCCTACATCTTACCTTACGCCGTTGCCTACCCCTGGCCCGTACGCTGGCACTGACACGTGCGTCAGCACGTAGCGTGACCGTCACACGTTTCGGTAACTTCACCTGTGCCCTAAGCCTTGCCGTTCCCTAACCCTAACCCTAGCCCGGAACGGAAACCCACCACCAGCCGTACACCTTACCTTACGCCGTACCCTATTCCTGGCCCGTACGCTAGCACTGAACCGTGCGTCAGCACGTAGCCTGACCCTCCCACGTTTCCGTACACTCTCCTTTGCCCTAAGACTTGCCGTTCCCTATCCCTAACCCTAGCCCGGATTAGAAAACCACCACCAGCCCTACACCTTACCTTACGCCGTACCCTATTCCTGGCCCGTACGCTGGCACTGAACCATGCGTCAGCACGTAGCCTGACCCACCCACGTTTCCGTACCCTCACCTGTGCCCTAAGCCTTGCCATTCCCTAACCCTAACCCTAGCCTGGAAAGGAAACCAACCACCAGCCGTACACCTTACCTTACGTGGTTGCCTACTCCTGCCCGTACGCTGGCATTGACCCGTGCGTCAGCACGTAGCCTGACCCTCGCACGTTTACGTACCCTCACCTGTGCCCTAAGCCTCGCCGTTCCCTAATCCTAACCCTAGCCCGGAACGGAAACCCACCACCAGCCGTACACCTTACCCTACGCCGTTGCCTACTCCTAGCCTGTACTCTGGCACTGAACCGTGCATCAGCACGTAGCCTTACCCTCACGCGATTCCGTACCCTGACCTGTGCCCTAAGCCTTGCCGTTCCCTAACCCTAACCCTAATCCGGAACGGAAACCCACCACCAGCCCTAAACCTTACCTTACGCCGTTGCCTACTCCTCGCCCGTACGCTGGCATTGACCCGTGCGTCAGCACGTAGCCTGACCCTCCCACGTTTACGTACCCTCACCTGTGCCCTAAGCCTTGCCGTTCCCTAACCCTAACCCTAGCCCGGAACGGAAACCCACCACCAGCCCTATACATTACCCTATGCCGTTGCGTACTCCTGGCCTGTACTCTGGCACTGAACCGTGCATCAGCACATAGCCTTACCCTCCCGCGTTTCTGTTCCTTGACCTGTGCCCTAAGCCTTGCCGTTCCGTAACCCTAACCCTAGCCCAGAACGCAAATCCACCACCAGCCCTACACTTTATCCTACGCCGTTGCCTACTCCTGGCCCGTACGCTGGCACTGACCCGTGCGTCAGCACATAGCCCGACCCTCCCACGTTTCCGTACCCACACCTGTGCCCTAAGCCTTGCCGTTCCCTAACCCTAACCCTAGCCTGGAACGGAAACCAACCACCAGCCCTACACCTTACCTTACGCCGTTGCCTACCCCTGGCCCGTACGCTGGCACTGACACGTGCGTCAGCACGTAGCCTGACCCTCCCACGTTTCCGTACCCTCACCTGTGCCCTAAGCCTTGCCATTCCCTAACCCTAACCCTAGCCCGGAATAGTAACCCACCACCAGCCCTACACCATACCTTACGACGTACGCTGCTACTGACCCGAACGCTGGCACTGACCCGTGCGTCAGCACGTAGCCTGACCCTCCCACGTTTCCGTACCCTCACCTGTGCCCTAAGCCTTGCCGTTCCTAACCCTAACCCTAGCCCCGAACGGAAAGCCACCACCAGCCCTACACCTTACCTTACGCCGTAACTTATTCCTGGCCCGTATGCTGGCACTGAACCGTGCGTCAGCATGTAGCCTGACCCTCCCACGTTTCGGTACACTCACCTGTGCCCTAAGCCATGCCGTTCCCTTACCCTAACCCTAGCCTGGAACGGAAACCAACCACCAGCCCTACATCTTACCTTACGCCGTTGCCTACACCTGGCCCGTACGCTGGCACTGACACGTGCGTCAGCACGTAGCCTGACAGTCCCACGTTTCTGTAACCTCACCTGTGCCCTAAGCCTTGCCGTTCCCTAACCCTAACCCTAGCACGGAATAGAAACCCACCACCAGCCGTACACCTTACCTTACGCCGTACCCTATTCCTGGCCCGTACGCTGGCACTGAACCGTGCGTCAGCACGTAGCCTGACCCTCCCACGTTTCCGTACCCTCTCCTTTGCCCTAAGACTTGCCGTTCCCTAACCCTAACCCTAGCCCGGATTAGAAACCCACCACCAGCCCTACACCTTACCTTACGCCGTACCCTATTCCTGGCCCGTACGCTGGCACTGAACAGTGCGTCAGCATGTAGCCTGACCCTCCCACGTTTCCGTACCCTCACCTGTGCCCTAATCCTTGCCGTTCCCTAACCCTAAACCTAGCCCGGAATAGAAACCCACCACCAGCCCTACACCTTACATTACGCCGTACCCTACTGCTGAACCGTACGCTGGCACTGACCCATGCGTCAGCACGTAGCCTGACCCTCCCACGTTTCCATACCCTCACCTGTGCCCTAAGCCTTGCCGTTCCCTAACCCTAACCCTAGCCCGGAACGGAAACCCACCACCAGCCCTACACCCTAACTTATGCCGTTTCCTATTCCTGGCCCGTACGCTGGTACTGAACCGTGCGTCAGCACGTAGCCTGACCCTCCCACGTTTCCGTTCCCACACCTGTGCCCTAAGCCTTACCGTTCCGTAACCCTAACCCTAGCCCGGAACGCAAATCCACCACCAGCCCTACACTTTATCCTACGCCGTTGCCTACTCCTGGCCCGTACGCTGGCACTGACCCGTGCGTCAGCACGTAGCCCGACCCTCCCACGTTTCCGTACCCTCACCTGTGCCCTAAGCCTTGCCGTTCCCTTACCCTAACCCTAGCCTGGAACGGAAACCAACCACCAGCCCTACACCATACCTTACGCCGTTGCCTAATCCTGGCCCGTACGCTGGCATTGACCCGTGCGTCAGCACGTAGCCTGACCCACCCACGTCTCCGTACCCTCACCTGTGCCCTAAGGCTTGCGGTTCCCTAACCCTAACACTAGCCCGGAATGGAAACCCACCACCAGCCCAAAACCTTACCCTACGCCGTTGCCTACTACTGGCGTGTACTCTGGCACTGACCTGCGCATCAGCACGTAGCCTTACCCTCCCGCGTTTCCGTACCCTGACCTGTACCCTAAGCCTTGCCGTTCCCTAACCCTAACCCTAGCCCGGAACGGAAACCCACCACCAGCCCTACACCTTAACTTACGCCGTTCCCTATTCCTGGCCCGTACGCTGGCACTGAACCGTGCGTCAGCACGTAGCCTGACCCTCCCACGTTTCCGTTCCCTCACCTGAGCCCTAAGCCTTGCCGTTCCCTAACCCTAACCCTAGCCCTGAACGCAAATCCACCACCAGCCCTACACTTTATCCTACGCCGTTGCCTACTCCTGGCCCGTACGCTGGCACTGTCCCGTGCATCAGCACGTAGCCCGACCCTCCAACGTTTCCGTACCCTCACCTGTGCCCTAAGCCTTGCCGTTCCCTAACCCTAACCCTAGCCTGGAACAGAAACCAACCACCAGCCCTACACCTTACCTTACGCCGTTGCCTACTCCTGGCCCGTACGCTGGCATTGACACGTGCGTCAGCACGTAGCCTGACCCTCCCTCGTCTCCGTACCCTCACCTGTGCGCTAAGCCCTGCGGTTCCCTAACCCTAACCCTAGCCCGGAATGGAATCCCACCACCAGCCCAAAACCTTACCCTACGCCGTTGCCTACTACTGGCCTGTACTCTGGCACTGAACCGTGCGTCAGCACGTAGCCTGACCCTCCCACGTTTCCGTACCATCACCTGTGCCCTAAGCCTTGCCGTTCCCTAACCCTAACGTTAGCCTGGAACGGAAACCAACCACCAGCCGTACACCTTACCTTACGAGGTTGCCTACTCCTCGCCCGTATGCTGGCATTGACACATGCGTCAGCACGTAGCCTGACCGTCCCACGTTTCTGTAACCTCACCTGTGCCCTAAGCCTTGCCGTTCCCTAACCCTAACCCTAGCCCGGAACGGAAACCCACCACCAGCCGTACACCTTACCTTACGCCGTACCCTATTCCTGGCCCGTACGCTGGCACTGAACCGTGCGTCAGCATGTAGCCTGACCCTCCCACGTTTCCGTACCCTCTCCTTTGCCCTAAGACTTGCCGTTCCCTAACCCTAACCCTAGCCCGGATTAGAAACCCACCACCAGCCCTACACCTTACCTTACGCCGTACCCTATTCCTGGCCCGTACGCTGGCACTGAACATTGCGTCAGCATGTAGCCTGACCCTCCCAAGTTTCCGTACCCTCACCTGTGCCCTAAGCCTTGCCGTTCCCTAACCCTAACCCTAGCCCGGAATAGAAACCCACCACCAGCCCTACACCTTACATTACGCCGTACCCTACTCCTGACCCGTACGCTGGCACTGACCCGTGCGTCAGCACGTAGCCTGACCCTCCCACGTTTCCATACCCTCACCTGTGCCCTAAGCCTTGCCATTCCCTAACCCTAACCCTAGCCCTGAACGCAAATCCACCACCAGCCCTACAGTGTATCCTATGCCGTTGCCTACTCCTGTTCCGTACGCTGCCACTGACCCGTGCGTCAGCACGTAGCCCGTCCCTCTCACGTTTCCGTACCCTCACCTCTGCCCTAAGCCTTGCCGTTCCCTAACCCTAACCCTAGCCCGGAACGGAAACCCACCACCAGCCCTACACATTACCCTACGCCGTTGCCTACTCCTGGCCTGTACTCTGGCACTGAACCGTGCATCAGCACGTAGCCTTACCCTCCAGTGTTTTCGTTCCCTGACATGTGCCCTAAGCCTTGCCGTTCCCTAACCCTAACCCTAGACCAGAACGCAAATCCACCACCAGCCCTACACTTTATCCTACGCCGTTGCCTACTCCTGGCCCGTACGCTGGCACTGACCCGTGCGTCAGCATGGAGCCCGACCCTCCCACGTTTCCGTACCCTCACCTGTGCCCTAAGCCTTGCCGTTCCCTAACCCTAACCCTAGCCTGGAACGGAAACCAACCACCAGCCCTACACCTTACCTTACGCCGTTGCCTACTCCTGGCCCGTACGCTGGCACTGACCTGTGCGTCAGCACATAGCCTGACCCTCCCTCGTTTACGTACCCTCACCTGTGCCCTAAGCCTTGCCATTCCCTAACCCTAACCCTAGCCCGGAATAGTAACCCACCACCAGCCCTACACCATACCTTACGCCGTACGCTGCTACTGACCCGCACGCTGGCACTGACCCGTGCGTCATCACGTAGCCTGAACCTCCCACGTTTCCGTACCCTCACATGTGCCGTAAGCCTTGCCGTTCCCTAACCCTAACCCTAGCCCCGAATGGAAACCCACCACCAGCCCTACACCTTACCTTACGCCGTAACTTATTCCTGGCCCATACGCTGGCACTGAACCGTGCGTCAGCATGTAGCCTGACCCTCCCACGTTTCGGTACCCTCACCTGTGCCCTAAGCCTTGCCGTTCCCTTACCCTAACCCTAGCCTGGAACGGAAACCAACCACCAGCCCTACATCTTACCTTACGCCGTTGCCTACCCCTAGCCCGTACGCTGGCACTGACACGTGCGTCAGCACGTAGCCTGACCGTCCCACGTTTCCGTACCCTCACCTGTGCCCTAAGCCTTGCCATTCCCTAACCCTAACCCTAGTCCGGAACGCAAATCCACCACCAGCCCTACACTTTATCCTACGCCGTTGCCTACTCCTGGCCCGTACGCTGGCACTGACCCGTGCGTCAGCACGTAGCCCGACCCTCCCACGTTTCCGTACCCTCACCTGTGCCCTATGCCTTGCCGTTCCCTAACCCTAACCCTAGCCAGGAAAGGAAACCAACCACCAGCCCTACACCTTACCTTACGCCGTTGCCTATTCCTGGCCCATACGCTGGCACTGAAACATGCGTCAGCATGTAGCCTGACCCTCCCACGTTTCGGTACTCTCATCTGTGCCCTAAGCCTTGCCGTTCCCTTACCCTAACCCTAGCCTGGAACGGAAACCAACCACCAGCCCTACATCTTACTTTACGCCGTTGCCTACCCCTGGCCCGTACGCTGGCACTGACACGTGCGTCAGCACGTAGCCTGACCGTCCCACGTTTCTGTAACCTCACCTGTGCCCTAAGACTTGCCGTTCCCTAACCCTAACCCTAGACCGGAACGGAAACCCACCACCAGCCGTACACCTTACCTTACGCCGTACCCTATTCCTGGCCCGTACGCAGGCACTGAACCGTGCGTCAGCACGTAGCCTGACCCTCCCACGTTTCCGTATCCTCTCCTTTGCCCTAAGCCTTGCCGTTCCCTAACCCTAACCCTAGCCCTGGTTAGAAACCCACCACCAGCCCTACACCTTACCTTACGCCGTACCCTATTCCTGGCCCGTATGCTGGCACTGAACCGTGCATCAGCACGTAGCCTTACCCTCCCGCGTTTCTGTACCCTGACCTGTGCCCTAAGCCTTGACGTTCCCTAACCCTAACCCTAGTCCGGAAAGGAAACCCACCACCATCCCTAAACCTTACCTTACGCCGTTGCCTACTCCTCGCCCGTACGCTGGCATTGACCCGTGCGTCAGCACGTAGTCTGACACTCCCACGTTTACGTACCCTCACCTGTGCCCTAAGCCTTGCCGTTCCCTAACCCTAACCCTAGCCCGGAACGGAAAGCCACCACCAGCCCTACACCTTACCCTACGCCGTTGCCTACTCCTGGCCTGTACTCTGGCACTGAACCGTGCATCAGCACGTAGCCTTAGCCTCCCGCGTTTCCGTACCCAGACCTGTGCCCTAAGCCTTGCCGTTCCCTAACCCTAACCCTAGCCCAGAACGCAAATCCACCACCAGCCCTACACTTTATCCTACGCCGTTGCCTACTCCTGGCCCGTACGCTGGCACTGAACCATGCGTCTGCACGTAGTCTGAGCCTCCAACGTTTCCGTACCCTCACCTGTGCCCTAAGCCTTGCCATTCCCTAACCCTAACCCTAGCCCGGAAGAGTAACCCACCACCAACCCTACACCATACCTTACGCCGTACGCTGCTACTGACCCGCACGCTGGCACTGACCCGTGCGTCAGCATGTAGCCTGACCCTCCCAAGTTTCCGTACCCTCACCTGTGCCCTAAGCCTTGCCGTTCCCTAACCCTAAACCTAGCCCGGAATAGAAACCCACCACCAGCCCTACACCTTACATTACGCCGTACCCTACTGCTGACCCGTACGCTGGCACTGACCCATGCGTCAGCACGTAGCCTGACCCTCCAACGTTTCCGTACCCTCACCTGTGCCCTAAGCCTTGCCGTTCCCTAACCCTAACCCTAGCCTGGTACGGAAACCAACCACCAGCCCTACACCTTACATTACGCCGTTGCCTACTCCTGGCCCGTACGCTGGCACTGACACGTGCGTCAGCACGTAGCCTGACCCTCCCACGTTTCCGTACCCTCACCTGTGCCCTAAGCCTTGCCATTCCCTAACCCTAACCCTAGCCCGGAATAGTAACCCACCACCAGCCCTACACCATACCTTACGCCTTACGCTGCAACTGACCCGTACGCTGGCACTGACCCGTGCGTCAACACGTAGCCTGACCCTCCCACGTTTCCGTACCCTCACCTGTGCCCTAAGCCTTGCCGTTCCCTAACCCTAACCCTAGCCCCGAACGGAAACCCACCACCAGCCCTACACCTTACCTTACGCCGTAACTTATTCCTGGCCCATACGCTGGCACTGAACCGTGCGTCAGCATGTAGCCTGACCCTCCCACGTTTCGGTACCCTCACCTGTGCCCTAAGCCTTGCCGTTCCCTTACCCTAACCCTAGCCTGGAACGGAAACCAACCACCAGCCCTACATCTTACCTTACGCCGTTGCCTACCCCTGGCCCGTACGCTGGCACTGACACGTGCGTCAGCACGTAGCCTGACCGTCCCACGTTTCGGTAACTTCACCTGTGCCCTAAGCCTTGCCGTTCCCTAACCCTAACCCTAGCCCGGAATGGAAACCCACCACCAGCCGTACACCTTACCTTACGCCGTACCCTATTCCTGGCCCGTACGCTGGCACTGAGCCGTGCGTCAGCACGTAGCCTGACCCTCCCACGTTTCCGTACCCTCTCCTTTGCCCTAAGACTTGCCGTTCCCTAACCCTAACCCTAGCCAGGATTAGAAAACCACCACCAGCCCTACACCTTACCTTACGCCGTACCCTATTCCTGGCCCGTACGCTGGCACTGTACCGTGCGTCAGCACGTAGCCTGACCCTCCCACGTTTCCGTACCCTCACCTGTGCCCTAAGCCTTGCCATTCCCTAACCCTAACCCTAGCCTGGAACAGAAACCAACCACCAGCCGTACACCTTACCTTACGTCGTTGCCTACTCCTCGCCCGTACGCTGGCATTGACCCATGCATCAGCACGTAGCCTGACCCTCCCACGTTTACGTACCCTCACCTGTGCCCTAAGCCTTGCCGTTCCCTAATCCTAACACTAGCCCGGAACGGAAACCCACCACCAGCCCTACACCTTACCCTACGCCGTTGCCTACTCCTGGCCTGTACTCTGGCACTGAACCGTGCATCAGCACGTAGCCTTAACCTCACGCGTTTCCGTACCCTGACCTGTGCCCTAAGCCTTGCCGTTCCCTAACCCTAACCCTAGTCCGGAACGGAAACCCACCACCAGCCCTCAACCTTACCTTACGCCGTTGCCTACTCCTCGCCCGTACGCTCTCTTTGACCCGTGCGTCAGCACGTAGCCTGACCCTCCCACGTTTACGTACCCTCACCTGTGCCCTAAGCCTTGCCGTTCCCTAACCCTAACCCTAGCCCGGAACGGAAACCCACCACCAGCCCTACACCTTACCCTATGCCGTTGCCTACTCCTGGCCTGTACTCTGGCACTGAACCGTGCATCAGCACATAGCCTTACCCTCCAGCGTTTCTGTACCCTGACCTGTGCCCTAAGCCTTGCCGTTCCCTAACCCTAATCCTAGCCCAGAACGCAAATCCACCACCAGCCCTACACTTTATCCTAGGCCGTTGCCTACTCCTGGCCCGTACGCTGGCACTGACCCGTGCGTCAGCACATAGCCCGACCCTCCCACGTTTCCGTACTCTCACCTGTGCCCTAAGCCTTGCCGTTCCCTAACCCTAACCCTAGCGTGGTACGGAAACAAACCACGAGCCCTACACCTTACCTTACGCCGTAGCCTACTCCTGGCCCGTACGCTGGCACTGACACGTGCGTTAGCACGTAGCCTGACCCTCCCACGTTTCCGTACCCTCACCTGTGCCCTAAGCCTTGCCATTCCCTAACCCTAACCCTAGCCCGGAATAATAACCCACCACCAGCCCTACACCATACCTTACGCCTTACGCTGCTACTGACCCGTACGCTGGCACTGACCCGTGCGTCAGCACGTAGCCTGTCCCTCCCACGTTTCCGTACTCTCACCTGTGCCCTAAGCCTTGCCGTTCCCTAACCCTAACCCTAGCCTGGTACGGAAACCAACCACCAGCCCTACACCTTACATTACGCCGTACCCTAATCCTGACCCGTACGCTGGCACTGACCCGTTCGTCAGCACGTAGCCCGACCCTCCCACGATTCCGTACCCTCACCTGTGCCCTAAGCCTTGCCGTTCCCTAACCCTAACCCTAGTCCGGAACGGAAACCAACCACCAGCCCTACACCTTACCTTACACCGTTGCCTACTCCTGGCCCATACGCTGGCACTGACCCGTGCGTCAGCACGTAGCCTGACCCTCCCACGTTTCCATACCCTCACCTGTGCCCTAAGCCTTGCCGTTCCCTAACCCTAACCCTAGCCCTGAACGCAAATCCACCACCAGCCCTACACTGTATCCTATGCCGTTGCCTACTCCTGTTCCGTACGCTGGCACTGACCCGTGCGTCAGCACGTAGCCCGTACCTCTCACGTTTCCGTACCCTCACCTGTGCCCTAAGCCTTGCCGTTCCCTAACCCTAAACCTAGCCTGGAAAGGAAATCAACCACAAGCGCTACACTTTACCTTACGCCGTACCCTACTCCTGGCCCGTACGCTGGCACTGACCCATGCGTCAGCACGTAGCCTGACCCTCCCACGTTTCAGTACCCTCACTTGTGCCCTAAGCCTTGCCGTTCCCTAACCATAACCCTAGCCCGGAACGGAAACCCACCACCAGCCCTACACCTTACCTTACGCCGTAACCTATTCGTGGCCCGTACGCTGGCAATGAACCGTGCGTCAGCATGTAGCCTGACCCTCCCACGTTTCCGTATCCTCACCTGTGCCCTAAGCCTTGCCTTTCCCTAACCCTAACCCTAGCCCGGAATAGAAACCCACCACCAGCCCTACACCTTACCTTACGCCGTATCCTACTCCTGACCCGTACGCTGGCACTGAACCATGCGTCAGCACGTAGTCTGAGCCTCCAACGTTTCCGTACCCTCACCTGTGCCCTAAGCCTTGACGTTCCCTAACCCTAACCCTAGCCCGGAACGGAAACCCACCACCAGCCCTACACCTTAACTTACGCCGTTCCCTATTCCTGGCCCGTACGCTGGCACTGAACCGTGTGTCAGCACGTCGCCTGACCCTCCCACGTTTCCGTTCCCTCACCTGTGCCCTAAGCCTTGCCGTTCCCTAACCCTAACCCTAGCCAGGAACGCAAATCCACCACCAGCCCTACACTTTATCCTACGCCGTTGCCTACTCCTGGCCCGTACGCTGGCACTGACCAGTCCATCAGCACATAGCCCGACCCTCCCAAGTTTCCGTACCCTCACCTGTGCCCTAAGCCTTGCCGTTCCCTAACACTAACCCTAGCCTCGAACGGAAACCAACCACCAGCCCTACACCTTACCCTACGCCGTTGCCTATTCCTGGCCTGTACTCTGGCACTTAACCGTGCATCTGCACGTAGCCTTACCCTCCCGCGTTTCCGTACCCTGACCTGTGCCCTAAGCCTTGCCGTTCCCTAACCCTAACCCTAGCCCAGAACGCAAATCCACCACCAGCCTTAAACTTTATCCTACGCCGTTGCCTACTCCTGGCCCGTACGCTGGCACTGACCCGTGCGTCACCACGTAGCCCGACCCTCCCACGTTTCCGTACCCTCACCTGTGCCCTATGCCTTGCCGTTCCCTAACCCTAACCCTAGCCAGGAAAGGAAACCAACCACCAGCCCTACACCTTACCTTACGCCGTTGCCTATTCCTGGCCCGTACGCTGGCACTGACCCGTGCGTCAGCACGTAGCCTGACCCTCCCACGTTTCCGTACCCTCACCTGTGCCCTAAGCCTTGCCATTCCCTAACCCTAACCCTAGCCCTGAATAGTCACCCACCACCAGCCCTACACCATACCTTACGCCGTACGCTGCTACTGACCCGTACGCTGGCACTGACACGTGCGTCAGCACGTAGCCTCACCCTCCCACCTTTCCGTACCCTCACCTGTGCCCTAAGCCTTGCCGTTCCCTAACCCTAACCCTAGCCCCGAACGGAAACCCACCACCAGCCCTACACCTTACCTTACGCCGTAACTTATTCCTGGCCCATACGCTGGCACTGAAACATGCGTCAGCATGTAGCCTGTCCCTCCCACGTTTCGGTACTCTCATCTGTGCCCTAAGCCTTGCCGTTCCCTTACCCTAACCCTAGCCTGGAACGGAAACCAACCACCAGCCCTACATCTTACCTTATGCCGTTGCCTACCCCTGGCCCGTACGCTGGCACTGACACGTGCGTCAGCACGTAGCCTGACGGTCCCACGTTTCTGTAACCTCACCTGTGCCCTAAGCCTTGCCGTTCCCTAACCCTAACCCTAGCCCGGAACGGAAACCCACCACCAGCCGTACACCTTACCTTACGCCGTACCCTATTCCTGGCCAGTACGCAGGCACTGAACCGTGCGTCAGCACGTAGCCTGACCCTCCCACGTTTCCGTATCCTCTCCTTTGCCCTAAGCCTTGCCGTTCCCTAACCCTAACCCTAGTCCGGAACGGAAACCCACCACCATCCCTAAACCTTACCTTACGCCGTTGCCTACTCCTCGCCCGTACGCTGGCATTGACCCGTGCGTCAGCACGTAGTCTGACCCTCCCACGTTTACGTACCCTCACCTGTGCCCTAAGCCTTGCCGTTCCCTAACCCTAACCCTAGCCCGGAACGGAAAGCCACCACCAGCCCTACACCTTACCCTACGCCGTTGCCTACTCCTGGCCTGTACTCTGGCTCTGAACCGTGCATCAGCACGTAGCCTTAGCCTCCCGCGTTTCCGTACCCTGACCTGTGCCCTAAGCCTTGCCGTTCCCTAACCCTAACCCTAGCCCAGAACGCAAATCCACCACCAGCCCTACACTTTATCCTACGCCGTTGCCTACTCCTGGCCCGTACGCTGGCACTGACCCGTGCGTCAGCACGTAGCCCGACCCTCCCACGTTTCCGTACCCTCACCTGTGCCCTAAGCCTTGCCGTTCCCTAACCCTAACCCTAGCCTGGAACGGAAACCAACCACCAGCCCTACACCTTACCTTACGCCGTTGCCTACTCCTGGCCCGTACGCTGGCACTGACCCGTGCGTCAGCACATAGCCTGATCCTCCCACGTTTCCGTACCCTCACCTGTGCCCTAAGCCTTGCCATTCCCTAACCCTAACCCTAGCCCGGAATAGTAACCCACCACCAGCCCTACACCATACCTTACGCCGTACGCTGCTACTGACCCGTACGCTGGCACTGACCCGTGCGTCAGCACGTAGCCTGACCCTCCCACGTTTCCGTACACTCAGCTGTGCCCGAAGCCTTGCCGTTCCCTAACCCTAACCCTAGCCCCGAACGGAAACCCACCACCAGCCCTACACCTTACCTTACGCCGTAACCTATTCCTGGCCCGTACGCAGGCACTGAACCGTTCGTCTGCATGTAGCCTGACCCTCCCACGTTTCCGTAACCTCACCTGTGCCCTAAGCCTTGCCTTTCCCTAACCCTAACCCTAGCCCGGAATAGAATCCCACCACCAGCCCTACACCTAACCTTACGCCGTATCCTACTCCTGACCCGTACGCTGGCACTGAACCATGCGTCTGCACGTAGTCTGAGCCTCCAACGTTTCCGTACCCTCACCTGTGCCCTAAGCCTTGCCATTCCCTAACCCTAACCCTAGCCCGGAAGAGTAACCCACCACCAACCCTACACCATACCTTACGCCGTACGCTGCTACTGACCCGCACGCTGTCACTGACCCGTGCGTCAGCACGTAGCCTGACCCTCCCACGTTTCCGTACCCTCACCTGTGCCCTAAGCCTTGCCGTTCCCTAACCCTAACCCTAGCCCCGAACGGAAACCCACCACCAGCCCTACACCTTACCTTACGCCGTAACTTATTCCTGGCCCATACGCTGGCACTGAACCGTGCGTCAGCATGTAGCCTGACCCTCCCACGTTTCGGTACCCTCACCTGTGCCCTAAGCCTTGCCGTTCCCTTATCTTAACCCTAGCCTGGAACGGAAACCAACCACCAGCCCTACATCTTACCTTACGCCGTTGCCTACCCCTGGCCCGTACGCTGGCACTGACACGTGCGTCAGCACGTAGCGTGACCGTCACACGTTTCGGTAACTTCACCTGTGCCCTAAGCCTTGCCGTTCCCTAACCCTAACCCTAGCCCGGAACGGAAACCCACCACCAGCCGTACACCTTACCTTACGCCGTACCCTATTCCTGGCCCGTACGCTATCACTGAACCGTGCGTCAGCACGTAGCCTGACCCTCCCACGTTTCCGTACCCTCTCCTTTGCCCTAAGACTTGCCGTTCCCTATCCCTAACCCTAGCCCGGATTAGAAAACCACCACCAGCCCTACACCTTACCGTACGCCGTACCCTATTCCTGGCCCGTACGCTGGCACTGAACCGTGCGTCAGCACGTAGCCTGACCCTCCCACGTTTCCGTACCCTCACCTGTGCCCTAAGCCTTGCCATTCCCTAACCCTAACCCTAGCCTGGAAAGGAAACCAACCACCAGCCGTACACCTTACCTTACGTGGTTGCCTACTCCTGCCCGTACGCTGGCATTGACCCGTGCGTCAGCACGTAGCCTGACCCTCGCACGTTTACGTACCCTCACCTGTGCCCTAAGCCTCGCCGTTCCCTAATCCTAACCCTAGCCCGGAACGGAAACCCACCACCAGCCGTACACCTTACCCTACGCCGTTGCCTACTCCTAGCCTGTACTCTGGCACTGAACCGTGCATCAGCACGTAGCCTTACCCTCACGCGATTCCCTACCCTGACCTGTGCCCTAAGCCTTGCCGTTCCCTAACCCTAACCCTAATCCGGAACGGAAACCCACCACCAGCCCTAAACCTTACCTTACGCCGTTGCCTACTCCTCGCCCGTACGCTGGCATTGACCCGTGCGTCAGCACGTAGCCTGACCCTCCCACGTTTACGTACCCTCACCTGTGCCCTAAGCCTTGCCGTTCCCTAACCCTAACCCTAGCCCGGAACGGAAACCCACCACCAGCCCTATACCTTACCCTATGCCGTTGCGTACTCCTGGCCTGTACTCTGGCACTGAACCGTGCATCAGCACATAGCCTTACCCTCCCGCGTTTCTGTTCCTTGACCTGTGCCCTAAGCCTTGCCGTTCCGTAACCCTAACCCTAGCCCAGAACGCAAATCCACCACCAGCCCTACACTTTATCCTACGCCGTTGCCTACTCCTGGCCCGTACGCTGGCACTGACCCGTGCGTCAGCACATAGCCCGACCCTCCCACGTTTCCGTACCCACACCTGTGCCCTAAGCCTTGCCGTTCCCTAACCCTAACCCTAGCCTGGAACGGAAACCAACCACCAGCCCTACACCTTACCTTACGCCGTTGCCTACCCCTGGCCCGTACGCTGGCACTGACACGTGCGTCAGCACGTAGCCTGACCCTCCCACGTTTCCGTACCCTCACCTGTGCCCTAAGCCTTGCCATTCCCTAACCCTAACCCTAGCCCGGAATAGTAACCCACCACCAGCCCTACACCATACCTTACGACGTACGCTGCTACTGACCCGAACGCTGGCACTGACCCGTGCGTCAGCACGTAGCCTGACCCTCCCACGTTTCCGTACCCTCACCTGTGCCCTAAGCCTTGCCGTTCCTAACCCTAACCCTAGCCCCGAACGGAAAGCCACCACCAGCCCTACACCTTACCTTACGCCGTAACTTATTCCTGGCCCGTATGCTGGCACTGAACCGTGCGTCAGCATGTAGCCTGACCCTCCCACGTTTCGGTACACTCACCTGTGCCCTAAGCCATGCCGTTACCTTACCCTAACCCTAGCCTGGAACGGAAACCAACCACCAGCCCTACATCTTACCTTACGCCGTTGCCTACACCTGGCCCGTACGCTGGCACTGACACGTGCGTCAGCACGTAGCCTGACAGTCCCACGTTTCTGTAACCTCACCTGTGCCCTAAGCCTTGCCGTTCCCTAACCCTAACCCTAGCACGGAATAGAAACCCACCACCAGCCGTACACCTTACCTTACGCCGTACCCTATTCCTGGCCCGTACGCTGGCACTGAACCGTGCGTCAGCACGTAGCCTGACCCTCCCACGTTTCCGTACCCTCTCCTTTGCCCTAAGACTTGCCGTTCCCTAACCCTAACCCTAGCCCGGATTAGAAACCCACCACCAGCCCTACACCTTACCTTACGCCGTACCCTATTCCTGGCCCGTACGCTGGCACTGAACAGTGCGTCAGCATGTAGCCTGACCCTCCCACGTTTCCGTACCCTCACCTGTGCCCTAAGCCTTGCCGTTCCCTAACCCTAAACCTAGCCCGGAATAGAAACCCACCACCAGCCCTACACCTTACATTACGCCGTACCCTACTGCTGAACCGTACGCTGGCACTGACCCATGCGTCAGCACGTAGCCTGACCCTCCCACGTTTCCATACCCTCACCTGTGCCCTAAGCCTTGCCGTTCCCTAACCCTAACCCTAGCCCGGAATGGAAACCCACCACCAGCCCTACACCCTAACTTATGCCGTTTCCTATTCCTGGCCCGTACGCTGGTACTGAACCGTGCGTCAGCACGTAGCCTGACCCTCCCACGTTTCCGTTCCCACACCTGTGCCCTAAGCCTTACCGTTCCGTAACCCTAACCCTAGCCCGGAACGCAAATCCACCACCAGCCCTACACTTTATCCTACGCCGTTGCCTACTCCTGGCCCGTACGCTGGCACTGACCCGTGCGTCAGCACGTAGCCCGACCCTCCCACGTTTCCGTACCCTCACCTCTGCCCTAAGCCTTGCCGTTCCCTTACCCTAACCCTAGCCTGGAACGGAAACCAACCACCAGCCCTACACCATACCTTACGCCGTTGCCTAATCCTGGCCCGTACGCTGGCATTGACCCGTGCGTCAGCACGTAGCCTGACCCACCCACGTCTCCGTACCCTCACCTGTGCCCTAAGCCTTGCGGTTCCCTAACCCTAACACTAGCCCGGAATGGAAACCCACCACCAGCCCAAAACCTTACCCTACGCCGTTGCCTACTACTGGCGTGTACTCTGGCACTGACCTGCGCATCAGCACGTAGCCTTACCCTCCCGCGTTTCCGTACCCTGACCTGTACCCTAAGCCTTGCCGTTCCCTAACCCTAACCCTAGCCCGGAACGGAAACCCACCACCAGCCCTACACCTTAACTTACGCCGTTCCCTATTCCTGGCCCGTACGCTGGCACTGAACCGTGCGTCAGCACGTAGCCTGACCCTCCCACGTTTCCGTTCCCTCACCTGAGCCCTAAGCCTTGCCGTTCCCTAACCCTAACCCTAGCCCTGAACGCAAATCCACCACCAGCCCTACACTTTATACTACGCCGTTGCCTACTCCTGGCCCGTACGCTGGCACTGTCCCGTGCATCAGCACGTAGCCCGACCCTCCAACGTTTCCGTACCCTCACCTGTGCCCTAAGCCTTGCCGTTCCCTAACCCTAACCCTAGCCTGGAACAGAAACCAACCACCAGCCCTACACCTTACCTTACGCCGTTGCCTACTCCTGGCCCGTACGCTGGCATTGACCCGTGCGTCAGCACGTAGCCTGACCCTCCCTCGTCTCCGTACCCTCACCTGTGCGCTAAGCCCTGCGGTTCCCTAACCCTAACCCTAGCCCGGAATGGAATCCCACCACCAGCCCAAAACCTTACCCTACGCCGTTGCCTACTACTGGCCTGTACTCTGGTACTGACCCGTGCATCAGCACGTAGCCTTACCCTCCCGCGTTTCCGTACCCTGACCTGTGCCCTAAGCCTTGCCGTTCCCTAACCCTAACCCTAGCCTGGAACGGAAACCCACCACCAGCCCTACACCTTACCTTACGCCGTTCCCTATTCCTGGCCCGTATGCTGGCACTGAACCGTGCGTCAGCACGTAGCCTGACCCTCCCACGTTTCCGTACCATCACCTGTGCCCTAAGCCTTGCCGTTCCCTAACCCTAACCTTAGCCTGGAACGGAAACCAACCACCAGCCGTACACCTTACCTTACGCCGTTGCCTACTCCTCGCCCGTATGCTGGCATTGACACATGCGTCAGCACGTAGCCTGACCGTCACACGTTACTGTAACCTCACCTGTGCCCTAAGCCTTGCCGTTCCCTAACCCTAACCCTAGCCCGGAACGGAAACCCACCACCAGCCGTACACCATACCTTACGCCGTACCCTATTCCTGGCCCGTACGCTGGCACTGAACCGTGCGTCAGCATGTAGCCTGACCCTCCCACGTTTCCGTACCGTCTCCTTTTCCCTAAGACTTGCCGTTCCCTAACCCTAACCCTAGCCCGGATTAGAAACCCACCACCAGCCCTACACCTTACCTTACGCCGTACCCTATTCCTGGCCCGTACGCTGGCACTGAACATTGCGTCAGCATGTAGCCTGACCCTCCCAAGTTTCCGTACCCTCACCTGTGCCCTAAGCCTTGCCGTTCCCTAACCCTAACCCTAGCCCGAAATAGAAACCCACCACCAGCCCTACACCTTACATTACGCCGTACCCTACTCCTGACCCGTACGCTGGCACAGAACCATGTGTCAGCACGTAGCCTGACCCTCCCACGTTTCCGTTCCCTCACCTGTGCCCTAAGCCTTGCCGTTCCCTAACCCTAACCCTAGCCAGGAACGCAAATCCACCACCAGCCCTACACTTTATCCTATGCCGTTGCCTACTCCTGGCCCGTACGCTGGCACTGACCAGTGCGTCAGCACGTAGCCCGACCCTCCCACGTTTCCGTACCCTCACCTGTGCCCTAAGCCTTGCCGTTCCCTAACACTAACCCTAGCCTGGAACGGAAACCAACCACCAGCCCTACACCTTACCTTACGCCGTTGCCTACTACTGGCCTGTACTCCGGCACTGACCCGTGCATTAGCACGTGGCCTTACCCTCACGCGTTTCCGTACCCTGACCTGAGCCCTAAGCCTTGCCGTTCCCTAACCCTAACCCTAGCCCGGAACGGAAACCCACCACCAGCCCTATACCTTACCTTACGCCTTTCCCTATTCCTGGCCCGTATGCTGGCACTGAACCGTGCGTCAGCACATAGCCTGACCCTCCCACTTTTCCGTACCCTCACCTGTGCCCTAAGCCTTGCCGTTCCCTAACCCTAACTCTAGCCTGGAACGGAAAACAACCACCTGCCGTACACCTTACCTTACGCCGTTGCCTACTCCTGGCCCGTACGCTGGCACTGACACGTGCGTCAGCACGTAGCCTGACCCTCCCACGTTTCCGTACCATCACCTGTGCCCTAAGCCTTGCCATTCCCTAACACTAACCCTAGCCCGGAATAGTAACCCACCACCAGCCCTACACCATACCTTATGCCGTACGCTGCAACTGACCCGTACGCTGGCACTGACACGTGCGTCAGCACGTAGCCTGACCCTCCCACGTTTCCGTACCATCACCTGTGCCCTAAGCCTTGCCGTTCCCTGACCCTAACCCTAGCCCGGAACGGAAACCCACCACCAGCCCTACACCTTACCCTATGCCGTTGCCTACTCCTGGCCTGTACTCTGGCACTGAACCGTGCATCAGCACATAGCCTTACCCTCCCGCGTTTCTGTACCCTGACCTGTGCCCTAAGCCTTGCCGTTCCCTAACCCTAATCCTAGTCCAGAACGCAAATCCACCACCAGCCCTACACTTTATCCTACGCCGTTGCCTACTCCTGGCCCGTACGCTGACACTGACCCATGCGTCAGCACATAGCCCGACCGTCCCACGTTTCCGTACCCTCACCTGTGCCCTAAGCCTTGCCGTTCCCTAACCCTAACCCTAGCCTGGAACGGAAACCAACCACCAGCCCTACACCTTACCTTACGCCGTTGCCTACTCCTGGCCCGTACGCTGGCACTGACACGTGCGTCAGCACGTAGCCTGACCCTCCCACGTTTCCGTACCCTCACCTGTGCCCTAAGCCTTGCCATTCCCTAACCCTAACCCTAGCCCGGAATAGTAACCCACCACCAGCCCTACACCATACCTTACGCCGTACGCTGCTACTGACCCGTACGCTGGCACTGAACCGTGCGTCAGCACGTAGCCTGACCCTCCCACGTTTCCGTACCCTCTCCTTTGCCCTAAGACTTGCCGTTCCCTAACCCTAACCCTAGACCGGATTAGAAACCCACCACCAGCCCTACACCTTACCTTACGCCGTACCCTATTCCTGGCCCGTACGCTGGCACTGAACAGTGCGTCAGCATGTAGCCTGACCCTCCCAAGTTTCCGTACCCTCACCTGTGCCCTAAGCCTTGCCGTTCCCTTACCCTAACCATAGCCTGGAACGGAAACCAACCACAAGCCCTACATCTTAACTTACGCCGTTGCCTACACCTGGCCCGTACGCTGGCACTGACACGTGCGTCAGCACGTAGCCTGACAGTCCCACGTTTCTGTAACCTCACCTGTGCCCTAAGCCTTGCCGTTCCCTAACCCTAACCCTAGCCCGGAACGGAAACCCACCACCAGCCGTACACCTTACCTTACGCCGTACCCTATTCCTGGCCCGTACGCTGGCACTGAACCGTGCGTCAGCACGTAGCCGGACCCTCCCACGTTTCCGTACCCTCTCCTTTGCCCTAAGACTTGCCGTTCCCTAACCCTAACCCAAGGCCGGATTAGAAACCCACCACCAGCCCTACACCTTACCTTACGCCGTACCCTATTCCTGGCCCGTACGCTGGCACTGAACAGTGCGTCAGCATGTAGCCTGACCCTCCCAAGTTTCCGTACCCTCACCTGTGCCCTAAGCCTTGCCGTTCCCTAACCCTAAACCTAGCCCGGAATAGAAACCCACCACCAGCCCTACACCTTACATTACGCCGTACCCTACTGCTGACCCGTACGCTGGCACTGACCCATGCGTCAGCACGTAGCCTGACCCTCCAACGTTTCCGTACCCTCACCTGTGCCCTAAGCCTTGCCGTTCCCTAACCCTAACCCTAGCCTGGTACGGAAACCAACCACCAGCCCTACACCTTACCTTACGCCGTTGCCTACTCCTGGCCTGTACGCTGGCACTGACACGTGCGTCAGCACGTAGCCTGAGCCTCCCACGTTTCCGTACCCTCACCTGTGCCCTAAGCCTTGCCATTCCCTAACCCTAACCCTAGCCCGGAATAGTAACCCACCACCAGCCCTACACCATACCTTACGCCTTACGCTGCAACTGACCCGTACGCTGGCACTGACCCGTGCGTCAACACGTAGCCTGACCCTCCCACGTTTCCGTACCCTCACCTGTGCCCTAAGCCTTGCCGTTCCCTAACCCTAACCCTAGCCCCGAATGGAAACCCACCACCAGCCCTACACCTTACCTTACGCCGTAACTTATTCCTGGCCCATACGCTGGCACTGAACCGTGCGTCAGCATGTAGCCTGACCCTCCCACGTTTCGGTACCCTCACCTGTGCCCTAAGCCTTGCCGTTCCCTTACCCTAACCCTAGCCTGGAACGGAAACCAACCACCAGCCCTACATCTTACCTTACGCCGTTGCCTACCCCTAGCCCGTACGCTGGCACTGACACGTGCGTCAGCACGTAGCCTGACCCTCCCACGTTTCCGTACCCTCTCCTTTGCCCTAAGACTTGCCGTTCCCTAACCCTAACCCTAGCCCGGATTAGAAACCCACCACCAGCCCTACACCTTACCTTACGCCGTACCCTATTCCTGGCCCATACGCTGGCACTGAACCGTGCGTCAGCACGTAGCCTGACCCTCCCACGTTTCCGTACCCTCACCTGTGCCCTAAGCCTTGCCGTTCCCTAACCCTAACCCTAGCCCGGAACGGAAACCCACCACCAGCCCTACACCTTACCCTACGCCGTTGCCTATCCTGGCCTGTACTCTGGCACTGAACCGTGCTTCAGCACGTACCCTTACCCTCACGCGTTTCCGTACCCTGACCTGTGCCCTAAGCCTTGCCGTTCCCTAACCCTAACCCTAGTCCAGAACGGAAACCCACCACCAGCCCTAAACCTTACCTTACGCCGTTGCCTACTCCTCGCCCGTACGCTGGCATTGACCCGTGCGTCAGCACGTAGCCTGACCCTCCCACGTTTACGTACCCTCACCTGTGCCCTAAGCCTTGCCGTTCCCTTACCCTAACCCTAGCCTGGAACGGAAACCAACCACCAGCCCTACATCTTACCTTACGCCGTTGCCTACACCTGGCCCGTACGCTGGCACTGACACGTGCGTCAGCACGTAGCCTGACAGTCCCACGTATCTGTAACCTCACCTGTGCCCTAAGCCTTGCCGTTCCCTAACCGTAACCATAGCCCGCAACGGAAACCCACCACCAGCCGTACACCTTACCTTACGCCGTACCCTATTCCTGGCCCGTACGCTGGCACTGAACCGTGGGTCAGCACGTAGCCTGACCCTCCCACGTTTCCATAACCTCTCCTTTGCCCTAAGACTTGCCGTTCCCTAACCCTAAACCTAGCCCGGATTAGAAACCTACCACCAGCCCTACACCTTACCTTACGCCGTAACCTATTCCTGGCCCGTACGCTGGCACTGAACAGTGCGTCAGCATGTAGCCTGACCCTCCCAAGTTTCCGTACCCTCACCTGTGCCCTAAGCCTTGCCGTTCCCTAACCCTAATCCTAGCCCGGAATAGAAACCCACCACCAGCCCTACACCTTACATTACGCCGTACCCTACTGCTGACCCGTACGCTGGCACTGAACCGTGCATCAGCACGTAGCCCGACCCTCCAACGTTTCCGTACCCTCACCTGTGCCCTAAGGCTTGCCGTTCCCTAACCCTACCCCTAGCCTGGAACAGAAACCAACCACCAGCCCTACACCTTACCTTACGCCGTTGCCTACTCCTGGCCCGTATGCTGGCATTGACCCGTGCGTCAGCACGTAGCCAGACCCTCCCTCGTCTCCGTACCCTCACCTGTGCCCTAAGCCCTGCGGTTCCCTAACCCTAACCCTAGCCCGGAATGGAATCTCACCACCAGCCCAAAACCTTACCCTACGCCGTTGCCTACTACTGGCCTGTACTCTGGTACTGACCCGTGCATCAGCACGTAGCCTTACACTCCCACGTTTCCGTACCCTGACCTGTGCCCTAAGCCTTGCCGTTCCCTAACCCTAACCCTAGCCCGGAACGGAAACCCACCACCAGCCCTACACCTTACCTTACGCCGTTCCCTATTCCTGGCCCGTACGCAGGCACTGAACCGTGCGTCAGCACGTAGCCTGACCCTCCCACGTTTCCGTACCATCACCTGTGCCCTAAGCCTTGCCGTTCCCTAACCCTAACCTTAGCCTGGAACGGAAACCAACCACCAGCCGTACACCTTACCTTACGCCGTTGCCTACTCCTCGCCCGTATGCTGGCATTGACACATGCGTCAGCACGTAGCCTGACCGTCCCACTTTTCTGTAACCTCACCTGTGCCCTAAGCCTTGCCGTTCCCTAACCCTAACCCTAGCCCGGAAAGGAAACCCACCACTAGCCGTACACCTTACCTTACGCCGTACCCTATTCCTGGCCCGTACGCTGGCACTGAACCGTGCGTCAGCATGTAGCATGACCCTCCCACGTTTCCGTAACCTCTCCTTTGCCCTAAGACTTGCCTTTCCCTAACCCTAACCCAAGCCCGGATTAGAAACCCACCACCAGCCCTACACCTTACCTTACGCCGTACCCTATTCCTGGCCCGTACGCTGGCACTGAACATTGCGTCAGCATGTAGCCTGACCCTCCCAAGTTTCCATACCCTCACCTGTGCCCTAAGCCTTGCCGTTCCCTAACCCTAACCCTAGCCCTGAACGCAAATCCACCACCAGCCCTACACTGTATCCTATGCCGTTGCCTACTCCTGTTCCGTACGCTGGCACTGACCCGTGCGTCAGCACGTAGCCCGTCCCTCTCACGTTTCCGTACCCTCACCTGTGCCCTAAGCCTTGCCGTTCCCTAACCCTAAACCTAGCCTGGAAAGGAAATCAACCACAAGCGCTACACTTTACCTTACGCCGTACCCTACTCCTGGCCCGTACGCTGGCACTGACGCATGCGTCAGCACGTAGCCTGACCCTCCCACGTTTCCGTACCCTCACCTGTGCCCTAAGCCTTGCCGTTCCCTAACCCTAACCCTAGCCCCGAACGGAAACCCACCACAAGCCCTACACCATACCTTACGCCGTTGCCTACTCCTGGCCCGTACGCTGGCATTCACACGTGCGTCAGCACGTAGCCTGACCCACCCACGTCTCCGTACCCTCACCTGTGCCCTAAGTCTTTCAGTTCCCTAACCCTAACACTAGCCCGGAATTGAAACCCACCACCATCCCAAAACCTTACCCTACGCCGTTGCCTACTACTGGCGTGTACTCTGGCACTGACCTGCGCATCAGCACGTAGCCTTACCCTCCCGCGTTTCCGTACCCTGACCTGTACCCTAAGCCTTGCCGTTCCCTAACCCTAACCCTAGCCCGGAACGGAAACCCACCACCAGCCCTACACCTTAACTTACGCCGTTCCCTATTCCTGGCCCGTACGCTGGCACTGAACCGTGCGTCAGCACGTAGCCTGACCCTCCCACGTTTCCGTTCCCTCACCTGAGCCCTAAGACTTGCCGTTCCCTAACCCTAACCCTAGCCCGGAACGCAAATCCACCACCAGCCCTACACTTTATCCTACGCCGTTGCCTACTCCTGGCCCGTACGCTGGCACTGACCCGTGCATCAGCACGTAGCCCGACCCTCCAACGTTTCCGTACCCTCACCTGTGCCCTAAGCCTTGCCGTTCCCTAACCCTAACCCTAGCCTGGAACAGAAACCAACCACCAGCCCTACACCTTACCTTACGCCGTTGCCTACTCCTGGCCCGTACGCTGGCATTGAACCGTGCGTCAGCACGTAGCCTGACCCTCCCTCGTCTCCGTACCCTCACCTGTGCGCTAAGCCCTGCGGTTCCCTAAACCTAACCTTAGCCCGGAATGGAATCCCACCACCAGCCCAAAACCTTACCCTACGCCGTTGCCTACTACTGGCCTGTACTCTGGTACTGACCCGTGCATCAGCACGTAGCCTTTCCCTCCCGCGTTTCCGTACCCTGACCTGTGCCCTAAGCCTTGCCGTTCCCTAACCCTAACCCTAGCCTGGAACGGAAACCCACCACCAGCCCTACACCTTACCTTACGCCGTTCCCTATTCCTGGCCCGTATGCTGGCACTGAACCGTGCGTCAGCACGTAGCCTGACCCTCCCACGTTTCCGTACCATCACCTGTCCCCTAAGCCTTGCCGTTCCCTAACCCTAACCTTAGCCTGGAACGGAAACCAACCACCAGCCGTACACCTTACCTTACGCCGTTGCCTACTCCTCGCCCGTATGCTGGCATTGACACATGCGTCAGCACGTAGCCTGACCGTCACACGTTTCTGTAACCTCACCTGTGCCCTAAGCCTTGCCGTTCCCTAACCCTAACCCTAGCCCGGAACGGAAACCCACCACCAGCCGTACACCATACCTTACGCCGTACCCTATTCCTGGCCCGTACGCTGGCACTGAACCGTGCGTCAGCATGTAGCCTGACCCTCCCACGTTTCCGTACCGTCTCCTTTTCCCTAAGACTTGCCGTTCCCTAACCCTAACCCTAGCCCGGATTAGAAACCCACCACCAGCCCTACACCTTACCTTACGCCGTACCCTATTCCTGGCCCGTACGCTGGCACTGAACATTGCGTCAGCATGTAGCCTGACCCTCCCAAGTTTCCGTACCCTCACCTGTGCCCTAAGCCTTGCCGTTCCCTAACCCTAACCCTAGCCCGAAATAGAAACCCACCACCAGCCCTACACCTTACATTACGCCGTACCCTACTCCTGACCCGTACGCTGGCACAGAACCATGTGTCAGCACGTAGCCTGACCCTCCCACGTTTCCGTTCCCTCACCTGTGCCCTAAGCCTTGCCGTTCCCTAACCCTAACCCTAGCCAGGAACGCAAATCCACCACCAGCCCTACACTTTATCCTATGCCGTTGCCTACTCCTGGCCCGTACGCTGGCACTGACCAGTGCGTCAGCACGTAGCCCGACCCTCCCACGTTTCCGTACCCTCACCTGTGCCCTAAGCCTTGCCGTTCCCTAACACTAACCCTAGCCTGGAACGGAAACCAACCACCAGCCCTACACCTTACCTTACGCCGTTGCCTACTACTGGCCTGTACTCCGGCACTGACCCGTGCATTAGCACGTGGCCTTACCCTCACGCGTTTCCGTACCCTGACCTGAGCCCTAAGCCTTGCCGTTCCCTAACCCTAACCCTAGCCCGGAACGGAAACCCACCACCAGCCCTATACCTTACCTTACGCCTTTCCCTATTCCTGGCCCGTATGCTGGCACTGAACCGTGCGTCAGCACATAGCCTGACCCTCCCACTTTTCCGTACCCTCACCTGTGCCCTAAGCCTTGCCGTTCCCTAACCCTAACTCTAGCCTGGAACGGAAAACAACCACCTGCCGTACACCTTACCTTACGCCGTTGCCTACTCCTGGCCCGTACGCTGGCACTGACACGTGCGTCAGCACGTAGCCTGACCCTCCCACGTTTCCGTACCATCACCTGTGCCCTAAGCCTTGCCGTTCCCTAACACTAACCCTAGCCCGGAACGGAAACCCACCACCAGCCCTACACCTTACCCTATGCCGTTGCCTACTCCTGGCCTGTACTCTGGCACTGAACCGTGCATCAGCACATAGCCTTACCCTCCCGCGTTTCTGTACCCTGACCTGTGCCCTAAGCCTTGCCGTTCCCTAACCCTAATCCTAGTCCAGAACGCAAATCCACCACCAGCCCTACACTTTATCCTACGCCGTTGCCTACTCCTGGCCCGTACGCTGACACTGACCCATGCGTCAGCACATAGCCCGACCGTCCCACGTTTCCGTACCCTCACCTGTGCCCTAAGCCTTGCCGTTCCCTAACCCTAACCCTAGCCTGGAACGGAAACCAACCACCAGCCCTACACCTTACCTTACGCCGTTGCCTACTCCTGGCCCGTACGCTGGCACTGACACGTGCGTCAGCACGTAGCCTGACCCTCCCACGTTTCCGTACCCTCACCTGTGCCCTAAGCCTTGCCATTCCCTAACCCTAACCCTAGCCCGGAATAGTAACCCACCACCAGCCCTACACCATACCTTACGCCGTACGCTGCTACTGACCCGTACGCTGGCACTGAACCGTGCGTCAGCACGTAGCCAGACCCTCCCACGTTTCCGTACCCTCTCCTTTGCCCTAAGACTTGCCGTTCCCTAACCCTAACCCTAGACCGGATTAGAAACCCACCACCAGCCCTACACCTTACCTTACGCCGTACCCTATTCCTGGCCCGTACGCTGGCACTGAACAGTGCGTCAGCATGTAGCCTGACCCTCCCAAGTTTCCGTACCCTCACCTGTGCCCTAAGCCTTGCCGTTCCCTTACCCTAACCATAGCCTGGAACGGAAACCAACCACAAGCCCTACATCTTAACTTACGCCGTTGCCTACACCTGGCCCGTACGCTGGCACTGACACGTGCGTCAGCACGTAGCCTGACAGTCCCACGTTTCTGTAACCTCACCTGTGCCCTAAGCCTTGCCGTTCCCTAACCCTAACCCTAGCCCGGAACGGAAACCCACCACCAGCCGTACACCTTACCTTACGCCGTACCCTATTCCTGGCCCGTACGCTGGCACTGAACCGTGCGTCAGCACGTAGCCTGACCCTCCCACGTTTCCGTACCCTCTCCTTTGCCCTAAGCCTTGCCGTTCCCTAACCCTAAACCTAGCCCGGAATAGAAACCCACCACCAGCCCTACACCTTACATTACGCCGTACCCTACTGCGGACCCGTACGCTGGCACTGACCCATGCGTCAGCACGTAGCCTGACCCTCCAACGTTTCCGTACCCTCACCTGTGCCCTAAGCCTTGCCGTTCCCTAACCCTAACCCTAGCCTGGTACGGAAACCAACCATCAGCCCTACACCTTACCTTACGCCGTTGCCTACTCCTGGCCTGTACGCTGGCACTGACACGTGCGTCAGCACGTAGCCTGACCCTCCCACGTTTCCGTACCCTCACCTGTGCCCTAAGCCTTGCCATTCCCTAACCCTAACCCTAGCCCGGAATAGTAACCCACCACCAGCCCTACACCATACCTTACGCCTTACGCTGCAACTGACCCGTACGCTGGCACTGACCCGTGCGTCAACACGTAGCCTGACCCTCCCACGTTTCCGTACCCTCACCTGTGCCCTAAGCCTTGCCGTTCCCTAACCCTAACCCTAGCCCCGAACGGAAACCCACCACCAGCCCTACACCTTACCTTACGCCGTAACTTATTCCTGGCCCATACGCTGGCACTGAACCGTGCGTCAGCATGTAGCCTGACCCTCCCACGTTTCGGTACCCTCACCTGTGCCCAAAGCCTTGCCGTTCCCTTACCCTAACCCTAGCCTGGAACGGAAACCAACCACCAGCCCTACATCTTACCTTACGCCGTTGCCTACCCCTGGCCCGTACGCTGGCACTGACACGTGCGTCAGCACGTAGCCTGACCGTCCCACGTTTCGGTAACTTCACCTGTGCCCTAAGCCTTGCCGTTCCCTAACCCTAACCCTAGCCCGGAACGGAAACCCACCACCAGCCGTACACCTTACCTTACGCCGTACCCTATTCCTGGCCCGTACGCTGGCACTGAACCGTGCGTCAGCACGTAGCCTGACCCTCCCACGTTTCCGTACCCTCTCCTTTGCCCAAAGACTTGCCGTTCCCTAACCCTAACCCTAGCCAGGAGTAGGAAACCACCACCAGCCCTACACCTTACCTTACGCCGTACCCTATTCCTGGCCCGTACGCTGGCACTGAACTGTGCGTCAGCACGTAGCCTGACCCTCCCACGTTTCCGTACCCTCACCTGTGCCCTAAGCCTTGCCATTCCCTATCCCTAATCCTAGCCTGGAACGGAAACCAACCACCAGCCGTACACCTTACCTTACGTCGTTGTCTACTCCTCGCCCGTACGCTGGCATTGACCCGTGCGTCAGCACGTAGCCTGACCCTCCCACGTTTACGTACCCTCACCTGTGCCCTAAGCCTTGCCGTTCCCTAATCCTAACCCTAGCCCGGAACGGAAACCCACCACCAGCCCAACACCTTACCCTACGCCGTTGCCTACTCCTGGCCTGTACTCTGGCACTGAACCGTGCATCAGCACGTAGCCTTACCCTCACGCGTTTCCGTACCCTGACCTGTGCCCTAAGCCTTGCCGTTCCCTAACCCTAACCCTAGTCCGGAACGGAAACCCACCACCAGCCCTAAACCTTACCTTACGCCGTTGCCTACTCCTCGCCCGTACGCTCTCTTTGACCCGTGCGTCAGCACGTAGCCTGACCCTCCCACGTTTACGTACCCTCACCTGTGCCCTAAGCCTTGCCGTTCCCTAACCCTAACCCTAGCCCGGAACGGAAACCCACCACCAGCCCTACACCTTACCCTATGCCGTTGCCTACTCCTGGCCTGTACTCTGGCACTGAACCGTGCATCAGCACATAGCCTTACCCTCCCGCGTTTCTGTACCCTGACCTGTGCCCTAAGCCTTGCCGTTCCCTAACCCTAACCCTAGCCCAGAACGCAAATCCCCCACCAGCCCTACACTTTATCCTAGGCCGTTGCCTACTCCTGGCCCGTACGATGGCACTGACACGTGCGTCAGCACGTAGCCTGACCCTCCCACGTTTCCGTACCCTCACCTGTGCCCTAAGCCTTGCCATTCCCTAACCCTAACCCTAGCCCGGAATAGTAACCCACCACCAGCCCTACACCATACCTTACGCCGTACGGTGCTACTGACCCGTACGCTGGCACTGACCCGTGCGTCAGCACGTAGCCTGACCCTCCCACGTTTCCGTACCCTCACCTGTGCCCTAAGCCTTGCCGTTCCCTAACCCTAACCCTAGCCCCGAACGGAAACCCACCACCAGCCCTACACCTTACCTTATGCCGTAACTTATTCCTGGCCCGTACGCTGGCACTGAACCTTGCGTCAGCATGTAGCCTGACCCTCCCACGTTTCGGTACCCTCACCTGTGCCCTAAGCCTTGCCGTTCCCTTATCCTAACCCTAGCCTGGAACGGAAACCAACCACCAGCCCTACATCATACCTTACGCGGTTGCCTACACCTGGCCCGTACGCTGGCACTGACACGTGCGTCAGCACGTAGCCTGACAGTCCCACGTTTCTGTAACCTCACCTGTGCCCTAAGCCTTGCCGTTCCCTATCCCTAACCCTAGCCCGGAACGGAAACCCACCACCAGCCGTACACCTTACCTTACGCCGTACCCTATTCCTGGCCCGTACGCTGGCACTGAACCGTGCGTCAGCACGTAGCCTTACCCTCCCACGTTTCCGTACCCTCTCCTTTGCCCTAAGACTTGCCGTTCCCTAACCCTAACCCTAGCCCGGATTAGAAACCCACCACGAGACCTACACCTTACCTTACGCCGTATCCTACTCCTGACCCGTACGCTGGCACTGAACCATGCGTCAGCACGTAGTCTGAGCCTCCAACGTTTCCGTACCCTCACCTGTGCCCTAAGCCTTGACGTTCCCTAACCCTAACCCTAGCCCGGAACGGAAACCCACCACCAGCCCTACACCTTAACTTACGCCGTTCCCTATTCCTGGCCCGTACGCTGGCACTGAACCGTGTGTCAGCACGTAGCCTGACCCTCCCACGTTTCCGTTCCCTCACCTGTGCCCTAAGCCTTGCCGTTCCCTAACCCTAACCCTAGCCAGGAACGCAAATCCACCACCAGCCCTACACTTTATCCTACGCCGTTGCCTACTCCTGGCCCGTACGCTGGCACTGACCAGTCCGTCAGCACGTAGCCCGACCCTCCCACGTTTCCGTACCCTCACCTGTGCCCTAAGCCTTGCCGTTCCCTAACACTAACCCTAGCCTGGAACGGAAACCAACCACCAGCCCTACACCTTACCCTACGCCGTTGCCTATTCCTGGCCTGTACTCTGGCACTTAACCGTGCATCAGCACGTAGCCTTACCTTCCCGCGTTTCCGTACCCTGACCTGTGCCCTAAGCCTTGCCGTTCCCTAACCCTAACCCTAGCCCAGAACGCAAATCCACCACCAGCCTTACACTTTATCCTACGCCGTTGCCTACTCCTGGCCCGTACGCTGGCACTGACCCGTGCGTCAGCACGTAGCCCGACCCTCCCACGTTTCCGTACCCTCACCTGTGCCCTATGACTTGCCGTTCCCTAACCCTAACCCTAGCCAGGAACGGAAACCAACCACCAGCCCTAAACCTTACCTTACGCCGTTGCCTATTCCTGGCCCGTACGCTGGCACTGACCCGTGCGTCAGCACGTAGCCCGACCCTCCCACGTTTCCGTACCCTCACCTGTGCCCTATGACTTGCCGTTCCCTAACCCTAACCCTAGCCCAGAATAGTAACCCACCACCAGCCCTACACCATACCTTACGCCGTACGCTGCTACTGACCCGTACGCTGGCACTGACCCGTGCGTCAGCACGTAGCCTGACCCTCCCACCTTTCCGTACCCTCACCTGTGCCCTAAGCCTTGCCGTTCCCTAACCCTAACCCTAGCCCCGAACGGAAACCCACCACCAGCCCTACACCTTACCTTAAGCCGTAACTTATTCCTGGCCCATACGCTGGCACTAAAACATGCGTCAGCATGTAGCCTGACCCTCCCACGTTTCGGTACTCTCACCTGTGCCCTAAGCCTTGCCGTTCCCTTACCCTAACCCTAGCCTGGAACGGAAACCAACCACCAGCCCTACATCTTACCTTACGCCGTTGCCTACCCCTGGCCCGTACGCTGGCACTGACACGTGCGTCAGCACGTAGTTTGAGCGTCCCACGTTTCTGTAACCTCACCTGTGCCCTAAGCCTTGCCGTTCCCTAACCCTAACCCTAGAACGGAACGGAAACCCACCACCAGCCGTACACCTTACCTTACGCCGTACCCTATTCCTGGCCCGTACGCAGGCACTGAACCGTGCGTCAGCACGTAGCCTGACCCTCCCACGTTTCCGTATCCTCTCCTTTGCCCTAAGACTTGCCGTTCCCTAACCCTAACCCTAGCCCTGATTAGAAACCCTCCACCAGCCCTACACCTTACCTTACGCCGTACCATATTCCTGGCCCGTACCCTGGCACTGAACCGTGCGTCAGCACGTAGCCTGACCCTCCCACGTTTACGTACCCTCACCTGTGCCCTAAGCCTTGCCATTCCCTAACCCTAACCCTAGCCTGGAACGGAAACCAACCACCAGCCGTACACCTTACCTTACGTCGTTGCCTACTCCTCGCCCGTACGCTGGCATTGACCCATGCGTCAGCACGTAGCCTGACCCTCCCACGTTTACGTACCCTCACCTGTGCCCTAAGCCCTGCGTTACCTAACCCTAACCCTAGCCCGGAACGGAAACCCACCACCAGCCCTACACCTTACCCTACGCCGTTGCCTACTCCTGGCCTGTACTCTGGCACTGAACCGTGCAACAGCACGTAGCCTTAGCCTCCCGCGTTTCCGTACCCTGACCTGTGCCCTAAGCCTTGCCGTTCCCTAACCCTAACCCTAGCCCAGAACGCAAATCCACCACCAGCCCTACACTTTATCCTACGCCGTTGCCTACTCCTGGCCCGTACGCTGGCACTGACCCGTGCGTCAGCACGTAGCCCGACCCTCCCACGTTTCCGTACCCTCACCTCTGCCCTAAGCCTTGCCGTTCCCTAAACCTAACCCTAGCCTGGAACGGAAACCAACCACCAGCCCTACACCTTACCTTACGCCGTTGCCTACTCCTGGCCCGTACGCTGGCACTGACCCGTGCGTCAGCACATAGCCTGACCCTCCCACGTTTCCGTACCCTCACCTGTGCCCTAAGCCTTGCCATTCCCTAACCCTAACCCTAGCCCGGAATAGTAACCCACCACCAGCCCTACACCATACCTTACGCCGTACGCTGCTACTGACCCGTACGCTGGCACTGACCCGTGCGTCAGCACGTAGCCGGACCCTCCCACGTTTCCGTACCCTCACCTGTGCCCTAAGCCTTGCCGTTCCCTAACCCTAACCCTAGGCCCAAACGGAAACCCACCACCAGCCCTACACCTTACCTTACGCCGTAACTTATTCCTGGCCCATACGCAGGCACTGAACCGTGCGTCAGCATGTAGCCTGACCCTCCCACGTTTCGGTACCCTCACCTGTGCCCTAAGCCTTGCCGTTCCCTTACCCTAACCCTAGCCTGGAACGGAAACCAACCACCAGCCCTACATCTTACCTTACGCCGATGCCTACCCCTGGCCCGTACGCTGGCACTGACACGTGCGTCAGCACGTAGCCTGACCGTCCCACGTTTCTGTAACCTCACCTGTGCCCTAAGCCTTCCCGTTCCCTAACCCTAACCCTAGCCCGGAACGGAAACCCACCACCAGCCGTACACCTTACCTTACGCCGTACCCTATTCCTGGCCCGTACGCTGGCACTGAACCGTGCGTCAGCACGTAGCCTGACCCTCCAACGTTTCCGTACCCTCTCCTTTGCCCTAAGACTTGCCGTTCCCTAACCCTAACCCTAGCCCGGATTAGAAACCCACCAACAGCCCTACACCTTACCTTACGCCGTACCCTATTCCTGGCCCGTACGCTGGCACTGAACCGTGCGTCAGCACGTAGCCTGACCCTCCTACGTTTCCGTACCCTCACCTGTGCCCTAAGCCGTGCCATTCCCTAACCCTAACCCTAGCCTGGAACGGAAACCAACCACCAGCCGTACACCTCACCTTACGTCGTTGCCTACTCCTCGCCCGTACGCTGGCATTGACCCGTGCGTCAGCACGTAGCCTGACCCTCCCACGTTTACGTACCTCACCTGTGCCCTAAGCCTTGCCGTTCCCTAACCCTAACCCTAGCCCTGAACGGAAACCCACCACCAGCCCTACACCTTACCCTACGCCGTTGCCTAATCCTGGCCTGTACTCTGGCACTGAACCGTGCATCAGCACGTAGCCTTACCCTCACGCGTTTCCGTACTCTGACCTGTGCCCTAAGCCTTGCCGTTCCCTAACCCTAACCCTAGCCCGGAACGGAAACCCACCACCAGCCCTACACCTTACCCTACGCCGTTGCCTACTCCTGGCCTGTACTCTGGCACTGAACCGTGCATCAGCACGTAGCCTTACAATCCCGCGTTTCTGTACCCTGACCTGTGCCCTAAGCCTTGCCGTTCCCTAACCCTAACCCTAGCCCAGAACGCAAATCCACCACCATCCCTACACTTTATCCTACGCCGTTGCCTACTCCTGGCCCGTACGCTGGCACTGACCCGTGCGTCAGCACGTAGCCCGACCCTCCCACGTTTCCGTACCCTCACCTGTGCCCTAAGCCTTGCCGTTCCCTAACCCTAACCCTAGCCTGGAACGGAAACCAACCACCAGCCCTACACCTTACCTTACGCCGTTGCCTACTCCTGGCCCGTACGCTGGCACTGACACGTGCGTCAGCACGTAGCCTGACCCTCCCACGTTTCCGTACCCTCACCTGTGCCCTAAGCCTTGCCATTCCCTAACCCTAACCCTAGCCCGGAATAGTAACCCACCACCAGCCCTACACCATACCTTACGCCGTACGCTGCTACTGACCCGTACGCTGGCACTGACCCGTGCGTCAGCACGTAGCCCGACCCTCCCACGTTTCCGTACCCTCACCTGTGCCCTAAGCCTTGCCGTTCCCTAACCCTAACCCTAGCCCGGAACGCAAATCCACCAACAGCCCTACACTGTATCCTATGCCGTTGCCTACTCCTGGCCCGTACGCTGGCACTGACCCGTGCGTCATCACGTAGCCCGTCCCTCCCACGTTACCGTACCCTCTCCTGTGCCCTAAGCCTTGCCGTTCCCTAACCCTAAACCTAGCCTGGAAAGGAAATCAACCACAAGCCCTACACTTTACCTTACGCCGTACCCTACTCCTGGCCCGTATGCTGGCACTGACCCATGCGTCAGCACGTAGCCTGACCCTCCCACGTTTCAGTTCCCTCACCTGTGCCCTAAGCCTTGCCGTTCCCTAACCATAACCCTAGCCCGGAACGGAAACCCACCACCAGCCCTACACCTTACCTTACGCCGTAACCTATTCCTGGCCCGTACGCAGGCACTGAACCGTTCGTTTGCATGTAGCCTGACCCTCCCACGTTTCCGTAACCTCACCTGTGCCCTAAGCCTTGCCTTTCCCTAAGCCTAACCCTAGCCCGGAATAGAATCCCACCACCAGCCCTACACCTTACCTTACGCCGTATCCTACTCCTGACCCGTACGCTGGCACTGAACCATGTGTCTGCACGTAGTCTGAGCATCCAACGTTTCCGTACCCTCACCTGTGCCCTAAGCCTTGCCATTCCCTAACCCTAACCCTAGCCCGGAATAGTAACCCACCACCAACCCTACACCATACCTTACGCCGTACGCTGCTACTGAACCGCACGCTGGCACTGACCCGTGCGTCAGCACGTAGCCTGACCCTCCCACGTTTCCGTACCCTCACCTGTGCCCTAAGCCTTGCCGTTCCCTAACCCTAACCCTAGCCCCGAACGGAAACCCACCACCAGCCCTACACCTTACCTTACGCCGTAACTTATTCCTGGCCCGTACGCTGGCACTGAACCGTGCGTCAGCATGTAGCCTGACCCTCCCACGTTTCGGTACCCTCACCTGTGCCCTAAGCCATGCCGTTCCCTTACCCTAACCCTAGCCTGGAACGGAAACCAACCACCAGCCCTACATCTTAACTTACGCCGTTGCCTACACCTGGCCCGTACGCTGGCACTGACACGTGCGTCAGCACGTAGCCTGACTCTCCCACGTTTCCGTTCCCTCACCTGTGCCCTAAGCCTTGCCGTTCACTAACCCTAACCCTAGCCAGGAACGCAAATCCACCACCAGCTCTACACTTTATCCTATGCCGTTGCCTACTCCTGGCCCGTACGCTGGCAATGACCAGTGCGTCAGCACGTAGCCCGACCCTCCCACGTTTCCGTACCCTCACATGTGCCCTAAGCCTTGCCGTTCCCTAACACTCACCCTAGCCTGGAACGGAAACCAACAACCAGCCCTACACCTTACCTTACGCCGTTGCCTACTACTGGCCTGTACTCCGGCACTGACCCGTGCATTAGCACGTGGCCTTACCCTCACGCGTTTCCGTACCCTGACCTGTGCCCTAAGACTTGCCGTTCCCTAACCCTAACCCTAGCCCGGAACGGAAAACCACCACCAGCCCTATACCTTACCTTACGCCTTTCCCTATTCCTGGCCCGTATGCTGGCACTGAACCGTGCGTCAGCACGTAGCCTGACCCTCCCACTTTTCCGTACCCTCACCTGTGCCCTAAGCCTTGCCGTTCCCTAACCCTAACCCTAGCCTGGAACGGAAAACAACCACCTGCCGTACACCTTACCTTATGCCGTTGCCTACTACTCGCCCGTACGCTGGCATTGACCCGTGCGTCAGCACGTAGCCTGACCCTCCCACGTTTACGTACCCTCACCTGTGCCCTAAGCCTTGCCGTTCCCTAACCCTAACCCTAGCCCGGAACGGAAACCCACCACCAGCCCTACACCTTAACTTACGCCGTTCCCTATTCCTGGCCCGTACGCTGGCACTGAACAGTGCGTCAGCACGTATCCTGACCCTCCCACGTTTCCGTTCCCTCACCTGAGCCCTAAACCTTGCCGTTCCCTAACCCTAACCCTAGCCCGGAACGCAAATCCACCACCAGCCCTACACTTTATCCTACGCCGTTGCCTACTCCTGGCCCGTACGCTGGCACTGATCCGTGCATCAGCACGTAGCCCGACACTCCAACGTTTCCGTACCCTGACCTGTGCCCTAAGCCTTGCCGTTCCCTAACCCTAACCCTAGCCTGGAACAGAAACCTACCACCAGCCCTACACCTTACCTTACGCCGTTGCCTACTCCTGGCCCGTACGCTGGCAGTGACTCGTGCGTCAGCACGTAGCCTGACCCTCCCTGGTCTCCGTACCCTCACCTGTGCCCTAAGCCCTGCGGTTCCCTAACCCTAACCCTAGCCCGGAAAGGAATCCCAACACCTTACCCAACGCCGTTGCCTACTACAGGCCTGTACTCTGGTACTGACACGTGCATCAGCACGTAGCCTTACCCTCCCGCGTTTCCGTACCCTGACCTGTGCCCTAAGCCTTGCCGTTCCCTAACCCTAACCCTAGCCCGGAACGGAAACCCACCACCAGCCCTACACCTTACCTTACGCCGTTCCCTATTCCTGGCCCGTACGCTGGCACTGAACCATGCCTCAGCACGTAGCCTGACCCTCTCACGTTTCCGTACCATCACCTGTGCCCTAAGCCTTGCCGTTCCCTAACCCTAACCCTAGCCTGGAACGGAAACCAACCACCAGCCGTACACCTTACCTTACGCCGTTGCCTACTCCTCGCCCGTATGCTGGCATTGACACATGCGTCAGCACGTAGCCTGACCGTCCCACGTTTCTGTAACCTCACCTGTGCCCTAAGCCTTGCCGTTCCCTAACCCTAACCCTAGCCCAGAACGGAAACCCACCACCAGCCGTACACCTTACCTTACGCCGTACCCTATTCCTGGCCCGTACGCTGGCACTGAACCGTGCGTCAGCATGTAGCCTGACCCTCCCACGTTTCCGTACCCTCTCCTTTGCCCTAAGACTTGCCGTTCCATAACCCTAACCCTAGCCCGGATTAGAAACCCACCACCAGCCCTACACCTTACCGTACGCCGTACCCTATTCCTGGCCCGTACGCTGGCACTGAACATTGCGTCAGCATGTAGCCTGACCCACCCAAGTTTCTGTACCCTCACCTGTGCCCTAAGCCTAGCCGTTCCCTAACCCTAACCCTAGCCCGGAATAGAAACCCACCACCAGCCCTACACCTTAACTTACGCCGTTCCCTATTCCTGGCCCGTACGCTGGCACTGAACCGTGCGTCAGCACGTAGCCTGACCCTCCCACGTTTCCGTTCCCTCACCTGAGCCCTAAGCCTTGCCGTTCCCTAACCCTAACCCTAGCCCTGAACGCAAATCCACCACCAGCCCTACACTTTATCCTACGCCGTTGCCTACTCCTGGCCCGTACGCTGGCACTGTCCCGTGCATCAGCACGTAGCCCGACCCTCCAACGTTTCCGTACCCTCACCTGTGCCCTAAGCCTTGCCGTTCCCTAACCCTAACCCTAGCCTGGAACAGAAACCAACCACCAGCCCTACACCTTACCTTACGCCGTTGCCTACTCCTGGCCCGTACGCTGGCATTGACCCGTGCGTCAGCACGTAGCCTGACCCTCCCTCGTCTCCGTACCCTCACCTGTGCGCTAAGCCCTGCGGTTCCCTAACCCTAACCCTAGCCCGGAATGGAATCCCACCACCAGCCCAAAACCTTACCCTACGCCGTTGCCTACTACTGGCCTGTACCCTGGTACTGACCCGTGCATCAGCACGTAGCTTTACCCTCCCGCGTTTCCGTACCCTGACCTGTGCCCTAAGCCTTGCCGTTCCCTAACCCTAACCCTAGCCCGGAACGGAAACCCACCACCAGCCCTACACCTTACCTTACGCCGTTCCCTATTTCTGGCCCGTATGCTGGCACTGAACCGTGCGTCAGCACGTAGCCTGACCCTCCCACGTTTCCGTACCATCACCTGTGCCCTAAGCCTTGCCGTTCCCTAACCCTAACCTTAGCCTGGAACGGAAACCAACCACCAGCCGTACACCTTACCTTACGCAGTTGCCTACTCCTCGCCCGTATGCTGGCATTGACACATGCGTCAGCACGTAGCCTGACCGTCCCACGTTTCTGTAACCTCACCTGTGCCCTAAGCCTTGCCGTTCCCTAACCCTAACCCTAGCCCGGAACGGAAACCCACCACCAGCCGTACACCTTACCTTACGCCGTACCCTATTCCTGGCCCGTACCATGGCACTGAACCGTGCGTCAGCATGTAGCCTGACCCTCCCACGTTTCCGTACCCTCTCCTTTGCCCTAAGACTTGCCGTTCCCTAACCCTAACCCTAGCCCGGATTAGAAACCCACCACCAGCCCTACACCTTACCTTACGCCGTACCCTATTCCTGGCCCGTACGCTGGCACTGAACATTGCGTCAGCATGTAGCCTGACCCTCCCAAGTTTCCGTACCCTCACCTGTGCCCTAAGCCTTGCCGTTCCCTAACCCTAACCCTAGCCCGGAATAGAAACCCACCACCAGCCCTACACCTTACATTACGCCGTACCCTACTCCTGACCCGTACGCTGGCACTGACCCGTGCGTCAGCACGTAGCCTGACCCTCCCACGTTTCCATACCCTCACCTGTGCCCTAAGCCTTGCCATTCCCTAACCCTAACCCTAGCCCTGAACGCAAATCCACCACCAGCCCTACACTGTATCCTATGCCGTTGCCTACTCCTGTTCCGTACGCTGCCACTGACCCGTGCGTCAGCACGTAGCCCGTCCCTCTCACGTTTCCGTACCCTCACCTCTGCCCTAAGCCTTGCCGTTCCCTAACCCTAACGCTAGCCCGGAACGGAAACCCACCACCAGCCCTACACATTACCCTACGCCGTTGCCTACTCCTGGCCTGTACTCTGGCACTGAACCGTGCATCAGCACGTAGCCTTACCCTCCCGTGTTTTCGTTCCCTGACATGTGCCCTAAGCCTTGCCGTTCCCTAACCCTAACCCTAGCCCAGAACGCAAATCCACCACCAGCCCTACACTTTATCCTACGCCGTTGCCTACTCCTGGCCCGTACGCTGGCACTGACCCGTGCGTCAGCACGTAGCCCGACCCTCCCACGTTTCCGTACCCTCACCTCTGCCCTAAGCCTTGCCGTTCCCTAACCCTAACCCTAGCCTGGAACGGAAACCAACCACCAGCCCTACACCTTACCTTACGCCGTTGCCTATTCCTGGCCCGTACGCTGGCACTGACCTGTGCGTCAGCACATAGCCTGACCCTCCCACGTTTACGTACCCTCACCTGTGCCCTAAGCCTGGCCATTCCCTAACCCTAACCCTAGCCTGGAATAGTAACCCACCACCAGCCCTACACCATACCTTACGCCGTACGCTGCTACTGACCCGCACGCTGGCACTGACCCGTGCGTCAGCACGTAGCCTGAACCTCCCACGTTTCCGTACCCTCACCTGTGCCCTAAGCCTTGCCGTTCCCTAACCCTAACCCTAGCCCCGAATGGAAACCCACCACCAGCCCTACACCTTACCTTACGCCGTAACTTATTCCTGGCCCATACGCTGGCACTGAACCGTGCGTCAGCATGTAGCCTGACCCTCCCACGTTTCGGTACCCTCACCTGTGCCCTAAGCCTTGCCGTTCCCTTACCCTAACCCTAGCCTGGAACGGAAACCAACCACCAGCCCTAAATCTTACCTTACGCCGTTGCCTACCCCTAGCCCGTACGCTGGCACTGACACGTGCGTCAGCACGTAGCCTGACCGTCCCACGTTTCCGTACCCTCACCTGTGCCCTAAGCCTTGGCATTCCCTAACCCTAACCCTAGCCCGGAACGCAAATCCACCACCAGCCCTACACTTTATCCTACGCCGTTGCCTACTCCTGGCCCGTACGCTGGCACTGACACGTGCGTCAGCACGTAGCCTGACCCTCCCACGTTTCGGTACCCTCACCTGTGCCCTAAGCCTTGCCGTTCCCTAACCCTAACCCTAGCCTGGAACAGAAACCAACCACCAGCCCTACACCTTACCTTACGCCGTTGCCTACTCCTGGCCCGTACGCTGGCATTGACCCGTGCATCAGCACGTAGCCTGACCCTCCCTCGTCTCCGTACCCTCACCTGTGCGCTAAGCCCTGCGGTTCCCTAACCCTAACCCTAGCCCGAAATGGAATCCCACCACCAGCCCAAAACCTTACCCTACGCCGTTGACTACTACTGGCCTGTACTCTGGTACTGACCCGTGCATCAGCACGTAGCCTTACCCTCCCGCGTATCCGTACCCTGACCTGTGCCCCAAGCCTTGCCGTTCCGTAACCCTAACCCTAGCCCAGAACGCAAATCCACCACCAGCCCTACACTTTATCCTACACCGTTGCCTACTCCTGGCCCGTACGCTGGCACTGACCCGTGCGTCAGCACATAGCCCGACCCTCCCACGTTTCCGTACCCACACCTGTGCCCTAAGCCTTGCCGTTCCCTAACCCTAACCCTAGCCTGGAACGGAAACCAACCACCAGCCCTACACCTTACCTTACGCCGTTGCCTACCCCTGGCCCGTACGCTGGCACTGACACGTGCGTCAGCACGTAGCCTGACCCTCCCACGTTTCCGTACCCTCACCTGTGCCCTAAGCCTTGCCATTCCCTAACCCTAACCCTAGCCCGGAATAGTAACCCACCACCAGCCCTACACCATACCTTACGACGTACGCTGCTACTGACCCGAACGCTGGCACTGACCCGTGCGTCAGCACGTAGCCTGACCCTCCCACGTTTCCGTACCCTCACCTGTGCCCTAAGCCTTGCCGTTCCTAACCCTAACCCTAGCCCCGAACGGAAAGCCACCACCAGCCCTACACCTTACCTTACGCCGTAACTTATTCCTGGCCCGTATGCTGGCACTGAACCGTGCGTCAGCATGTAGCCTGACCCTCCCACGTTTCGGTACACTCACCTGTGCCCTAAGCCATGCCGTTCCCTTACCCTAACCCTAGCCTGGAACGGAAACCAACCACCAGCCCTACATCTTACCTTACGCCGTTGCCTACACCTGGCCCGTACGCTGGCACTGACACGTGCGTCAGCACGTAGCCTGACAGTCCCACGTTTCTGTAACCTCACCTGTGCCCTAAGCCTTGCCGTTCCCTAACCCTAACCCTAGCACGGAATAGAAACCCACCACCAGCCGTACACCTTACCTTACGCCGTACCCTATTCCTGGCCCGTACGCTGGCACTGAACCGTGCGTCAGCACGTAGCCTGACCCTCCCACGTTTCCGTACCCTCTCCTTTGCCCTAAGACTTGCCGTTCCCTAACCCTAACCCTAGCCCGGATTAGAAACCCACCACCAGCCCTACACCTTACCTTACGCCGTACCCTATTCCTGGCCCGTACGCTGGCACTGAACAGTGCGTCAGCATGTAGCCTGACCCTCCCACGTTTCCGTACCCTCACCTGTGCCCTAATCCTTGCCGTTCCCTAACCCTAAACCTAGCCCGGAATAGAAACCCACCACCAGCCCTACACCTTACATTACGCCGTACCCTACTGCTGAACCGTACGCTGGCACTGACCCATGCGTCAGCACGTAGCCTGACCCTCCCACGTTTCCATACCCTCACCTGTGCCCTAAGCCTTGCCGTTCCCTAACCCTAACCCTAGCCCGGAACGGAAACCCACCACCAGCCCTACACCCTAACTTATGCCGTTTCCTATTCCTGGCCCGTACGCTGGTACTGAACCGTGCGTCAGCACGTAGCCTGACCCTCCCACGTTTCCGTTCCCACACCTGTGCCCTAAGCCTTACCGTTCCGTAACCCTAACCCTAGCCCGGAACGCAAATCCACCACCAGCCCTACACTTTATCCTACGCCGTTGCCTACTCCTGGCCCGTACGCTGGCACTGACCCGTGCGTCAGCACGTAGCCCGACCCTCCCACGTTTCCGTACCCTCACCTGTGCCCTAAGCCTTGCCGTTCCCTTACCCTAACCCTAGCCTGGAACGGAAACCAACCACCAGCCCTACACCATACCTTACGCCGTTGCCTAATCCTGGCCCGTACGCTGGCATTGACCCGTGCGTCAGCACGTAGCCTGACCCACCCACGTCTCCGTACCCTCACCTGTGCCCTAAGCCTTGCGGTTCCCTAACCCTAACACTAGCCCGGAATGGAAACCCACCACCAGCCCAAAACCTTACCCTACGCCGTTGCCTACTACTGGCGTGTACTCTGGCACTGACCTGCGCATCAGCACGTAGCCTTACCCTCCCGCGTTTCCGTACCCTGACCTGTACCCTAAGCCTTGCCGTTCCCTAACCCTAACCCTAGCCCGGAACGGAAACCCACCACCAGCCCTACACCTTAACTTACGCCGTTCCCTATTCCTGGCCCGTACGCTGGCACTGAACCGTGCGTCAGCACGTAGCCTGACCCTCCCACGTTTCCGTTCCCTCACCTGAGCCCTAAGCCTTGCCGTTCCCTAACCCTAACCCTAGCCCTGAACGCAAATCCACCACCAGCCCTACACTTTATCCTACGCCGTTGCCTACTCCTGGCCCGTACGCTGGCACTGTCCCGTGCATCAGCACGTAGCCCGACCCTCCAACGTTTCCGTACCCTCACCTGTGCCCTAAGCCTTGCCGTTCCCTAACCCTAACCCTAGCCTGGAACAGAAACCAACCACCAGCCCTACACCTTACCTTACGCCGTTGCCTACTCCTGGCCCGTACGCTGACATTGACCCGTGCGTCAGCACGTAGCCTGACCCTCCCTCGTCTCCGTACCCTCACCTGTGCGCTAAGCCCTGCGGTTCCCTAACCCTAACCCTAGCCCGGAATGGAATCCCACCACCAGCCCAAAACCTTACCCTACGCCGTTGCCTACTACTGGCCTGTACTATGGCACTGAACCGTGCGTCAGCACGTAGCCTGACCCTCCCACGTTTCCGTACCATCACCTGTGCCCTAAGCCTTGCCGTTCCCTAACCCTAACCTTAGCCTGGAACGGAAACCAACCACCAGCCGTACACCTTACCTTACGAGGTTGCCTACTCCTCGCCCGTATGCTGGCATTGACACATGCGTCAGCACGTAGCCTGACCGTCCCACGTTTCTGTAACCTCACCTGTGCCCGAAGCCTTGCCGTTCCCTAACCCTAACCCTAGCCCGGAACGGAAACCCACCACCAGCCGTACACCTTACCTTACGCCGTACCCTATTCCTGGCCCGTACGCTGGCACTGAACCGTGCGTCAGCATGTAGCCTGACCCTCCCACGTTTCCGTACCCTCTCCTTTGCCCTAAGACTTGCCGTTCCCTAACCCTAACCCTAGCCCGGATTACAAACCCACCACCAGCCCTACACCTTACCTTACGCCGTACCCTATTCCTGGCCCGTACGCTGGCACTGAACATTGCGTCAGCATGTAGCCTGACCCTCCCAAGTTTCCGTACCCTCACCTGTGCCCTAAGCCTTGCCGTTCCCTAACCCTAACCCTAGCCCGGAATAGAAACCCACCACCAGCCCTACACCTTACATTACGCCGTACCCTACTCCTGACCCGTACGCTGGCACTGACCCGTGCGTCAGCACGTAGCCTGACCCTCCCACGTTTCCATACCCTCACCTGTGCCCTAAGCCTTGCCATTCCCTAACCCTAACCCTAGCCCTGAACGCAAATCCACCACCAGCCCTACAGTGTATCCTATGCCGTTGCCTACTCCTGTTCCGTACGCTGCCACTGACCCGTGCGTCAGCACGTAGCCCGTCCCTCTCACGTTTCCGTACCCTCACCTCTGCCCTAAGCCTTGCCGTTCCCTAACCCTAACCCTAGCCCGGAACGGAAACCCACCACCAGCCCTACACATTACCCTACGCCGTTGCCTACTCCTGGCCTGTACTCTGGCACTGAACCGTGCATCAGCACGTAGCCTTACCCTCCAGTGTTTTCGTTCCCTGACATGTGCCCTAAGCCTTGCCGTTCCCTAACCCTAACCCTAGACCAGAACGCAAATCCACCACCAGCCCTACACTTTATCCTACGCCGTTGCCTACTCCTGGCCCGTACGCTGGCACTGACCCGTGCGTCAGCATGGAGCCCGACCCTCCCACGTTTCCGTACCCTCACCTGTGCCCTAAGCCTTGCCGTTCCCTAACCCTAACCCTAGCCTGGAACGGAAACCAACCACCAGCCCTACACCTTACCTTACGCCGTTGCCTACTCCTGGCCCGTACGCTGGCACTGACCTGTGCGTCAGCACATAGCCTGACCCTCCCACGTTTACGTACCCTCACCTGTGCCCTAAGCCTTGCCATTCCCTAACCCTAACCCTAGCCCGGAATAGTAACCCACCACCAGCCCTACACCATACCTTACGCCGTACGCTGCTACTGACCCGCACGCTGGCACTGACCCGTGCGTCAGCACGTAGCCTGAACCTCCCACGTTTCCGTACCCTCACCTGTGCCCTAAGCCTTGCCGTTCCCTAACCCTAACCCTAGCCCCGAATGGAAACCCACCACCAGCCCTACACCTTACCTTACGCCGTAACTTATTCCTGGCCCATACGCTGGCACTGAACCGTGCGTCAGCATGTAGCCTGACCCTCCCACGTTTCGGTACCCTCACCTGTGCCCTAAGCCTTGCCGTTCCCTTACCCTAACCCTAGCCTGGAACGGAAACCAACCACCAGCCCTACATCTTACCTTACGCCGTTGCCTACCCCTAGCCCGTACGCTGGCACTGACACGTGCGTCAGCACGTAGCCTGACCGTCCCACGTTTCCGTACCCTCACCTGTTCCCTAAGCCTTGCCATTCCCTAACCCTAACCCTAGTCCGGAACGCAAATCCACCACCAGCCCTACACTTTATCCTACGCCGTTGCCTACTCCTGGCCCGTACGCTGGCACTGACCCGTGCGTCAGCACGTAGCCCGACCCTCCCACGTTTCCGTACCCTCACCTGTGCCCTATGCCTTGCCGTTCCCTAACCCTAACCCTAGCCAGGAAAGGAAACCAACCACCAGCCCTACACCTTACCTTACGCCGTTGCCTATTCCTGGCCCATACGCTGGCACTGAAACATGCGTCAGCATGTAGCCTGACCCTCCCACGTTTCGGTACTCTCATCTGTGCCCTAAGCCTTGCCGTTCCCTTACCCTAACCCTAGCCTGGAACGGAAACCAACCACCAGCCCTACATCTTACTTTACGCCGTTGCCTACCCCTGGCCCGTACGCTGGCACTTACACGTGCGTCAGCACGTAGCCTGACCGTCCCACGTTTCTGTAACCTCACCTGTGCCCTAAGACTTGCCGTTCCCTAACCCTAACCCTAGACCGGAACGGAAACCCACCACCAGCCGTACACCTTACCTTACGCCGTACCCTATTCCTGGCCCGTACGCAGGCACTGAACCGTGCGTCAGCACGTAGCCTGACCCTCCCACGTTTCCGTATCCTCTCCTTTGCCCTAAGCCTTGCCGTTCCCTAACCCTAACCCTAGCCCTGGTTAGAAACCCACCACCAGCCCTACACCTTACCTTACGCCGTACCCTATTCCTGGCCCGTATGCTGGCACTGAACCGTGCATCAGCACGTAGCCTTACCCTCCCGCGTTTCCGTACCCTGACCTGTGCCCTAAGCCTTGACGTTCCCTAACCCTAACCCTAGTCCGGAACGGAAACCCACCACCATCCCTAAACCTTACCTTACGCCGTTGCCTACTCCTCGCCCGTACGCTGGCATTGACCCGTGCGTCAGCACGTAGTCTGACCCTCCCACGTTTACGTACCCTCACCTGTGCCCTAAGCCTTGCCGTTCCCTAACCCTAACCCTAGCCCGGAACGGAAAGCCACCACCAGCCCTACACCTTACCCTACGCCGTTGCCTACTCCTGGCCTGTACTCTGGCACTGAACCGTGCATCAGCACGTAGCCTTAGCCTCCCGCGTTTCCGTACCCAGACCTGTGCCCTAAGCCTTGCCGTTCCCTAACCCTAACCCTAGCCCAGAACGCAAATCCACCACCAGCCCTACACTTTATCCTACGCCGTTGCCTACTCCTGGCCCGTACGCTGGCACTGACCCGTGCGTCAGCACGTAGCCCGACCCTCCCACGTTTCCGTACCCTCACCTGTGCCCTAAGCCTTGCCGTTCCCTAACCCTAACCCTAGCCTGGAACGGAAACCAACCACCAGCCCTACACCTTACCTTACGCCGTTGCCTACTCCTGGCCCGTACGCTGGCACTGACCCGTGCGTCAGCACATAGCCTGATCCTCCCACGTTTCCGTACCCTCACCTGTGCCCTAAGCCTTGCCATTCCCTAACCCTAACCCTAGCCCGGAATAGTAACCCACCACCAGCCCTACACCATACCTTACGCCGTACGCTGCTACTGACCCGTACGCTGGCACTGACCCGTGCGTCAGCACGTAGCCTGACCCTCCCACGTTTCCGTACACTCAGCTGTGCCCTAAGCCTTGCCGTTCCCTAACCCTAACCCTAGCCCCGAACGGAAACCCACCACCAGCCCTACACCTTACCTTACGCCGTAACCTATTCCTGGCCCGTACGCAGGCACTGAACCGTTCGTCTGCATGTAGCCTGACCCTCCCACGTTTCCGTAACCTCACCTGTGCCCTAAGCCTTGCCTTTCCCTAACCCTAACCCTAGCCCGGAATAGAATCCCACCACCAGCCCTACACCTGACCTTACGCCGTATCCTACTCCTGACCCGTACGCTGGCACTGAACCATGCGTCTGCACGTAGTCTGAGCCTCCAACGTTTCCGTACCCTCACCTGTGCCCTAAGCCTTGCCATTCCCTAACCCTAACCCTAGCCCGGAAGAGTAACCCACCACCAACCCTACACCATACCTTACGCCGTACGCTGCTACTGACCCGCACGCTGGCACTGACCCGTGTGTCAGCATGTAGCCTGACCCTCCCAAGTTTCCGTACCCTCACCTGTGCCCTAAGCCTTGCCGTTCCCTAACCCTAAACCTAGCCCGGAATAGAAACCCACCACCAGCCCTACACCTTACATTACGCCGTACCCTACTGCTGACCCGTACGCTGGCACTGACCCATGCGTCAGCACGTAGCCTGACCCTCCAACGTTTCCGTACCCTCACCTGTGCCCTAAGCCTTGCCGTTCCCTAACCCTAACCCTAGCCTGGTACGGAAACCAACCACCAGCCCTACACCTTACATTACGCCGTTGCCTACTCCTGGCCCGTACGCTGGCACTGACACGTGCGTCAGCACGTAGCCTGACCCTCCCACGTTTCCGTACCCTCACCTGTGCCCTAAGCCTTGCCATTCCCTAACCCTAACCCTAGCCCGGAATTGTAACCCACCACCAGCCCTACACCATACCTTACGCCTTACGCTGCAACTGACCCGTACGCTGGCACTGACCCGTGCGTCAACACGTAGCCTGACCCTCCCACGTTTCCGTACCCTCACCTGTGCCCTAAGCCTTGCCATTCCCTAACCCTAACCCTAGCCCCGAACGGAAACCCACCACCAGCCCTACACCTTACCTTACGCCGTAACTTATTCCTGGCCCATACGCTGGCACTGAACCGTGCGTCAGCATGTAGCCTGACCCTCCCACGTTTCGGTACCCTCACCTGTGCCCTAAGCCTTGCCGTTCCCTTACCCTAACCCTAGCCTGGAACGGAAACCAACCACCAGCCCTACATCTTACCTTACGCCGTTGCCTACCCCTGGCCCGTACGCTGGCACTGACACGTGCGTCAGCACGTAGCCTGACCGTCCCACGTTTCGGTAACTTCACCTGTGCCCTAAGCCTTGCCGTTCCCTAACCCTAACCCTAGCCCGGAACGGAAACCCACCACCAGCCGTACACCTTACCTTACGCCGTACCCTATTCCTGGCCCGTACGCTGGCACTGAGCCGTGCGTCAGCACGTAGCCTGACCCTCCCACGTTTCCGTACCCTCTCCTTTGCCCTAAGACTTGCCGTTCCCTAACCCTAACCCTAGCCAGGATTAGAAAACCACCACCAGCCCTACACCTTACCTTACGCCGTACCCTATTCCTGGCCCGTACGCTGGCACTGTACCGTGCGTCAGCACGTAGCCTGACCCTCCCACGTTTCCGTACCCTCACCTGTGCCCTAAGCCTTGCCATTCCCTAACCCTAACCCTAGCCTGGAACAGAAACCAACCACCAGCCGTACACCTTACCTTACGTCGTTGCCTACTCCTCGCCCGTACGCTGGCATTGACCCATGCGTCAGCACGTAGCCTGACCCTCCCACGTTTACGTACCCTCACCTGTGCCCTAAGCCTTGCCGTTCCCTAATCCTAACACTAGCCCGGAACGGAAACCCACCACCAGCCCTACACCTTACCCTACGCCGTTGCCTACTCCTGGCCTGTACTCTGGCACTGAACCGTGCATCAGCACGTAGCCTTACCCTCACGCGTTTCCGTACCCTGACCTGTGCCCTAAGCCTTGCCGTTCCCTAACCCTAACCCTAGTCCGGAACGGAAACCCACCACCAGCCCTCAACCTTACCTTACGCCGTTGCCTACTCCTCGCCCGTACGCTCTCTTTGACCCGTGCGTCAGCACGTAGCCTGACCCTCCCACGTTTACGTACCCTCACCTGTGCCCTAAGCCTTGCCGTTCCCTAACCCTAACCCTAGCCCGGAACGGAAACCCACCACCAGCCCTACACCTTACCCTATGCCGTTGCCTACTCCTGGCCTGTACTCTGGCACTGAACCGTGCATCAGCACATAGCCTTACCCTCCCGCGTTTCTGTACCCTGACCTGTGCCCTAAGCCTTGCCGTTCCCTAACCCTAATCCTAGCCCAGAACGCAAATCCACCACCAGCCCTACACTTTATCCTAGGCCGTTGCCTACTCCTGGCCCGTACGCTGGCACTGACCCGTGCGTCAGCACATAGCCCGACCCTCCCACGTTTCCGTACTCTCACCTGTGCCCTAAGCCTTGCCGTTCCCTAACCCTAACCCTAGCGTGGTACGGAAACAAACCACGAGCCCTACACCTTACCTTACGCCGTAGCCTACTCCTGGCCCGTACGCTGGCACTGACACGTGCGTCAGCACGTAGCCTGACCCTCCCACGTTTCCGTACCCTCACCTGTGCCCTAAGCCTTGCCATTCCCTAACCCTATCCCTAGCCCGGAATAGTAACCCACCACCAGCCCTACACCATACCTTACGCCTTACGCTGCTACTGACCCGTACGCTGGCACTGACCCGTGCGTCAGCACGTAGCCTGTCCCTCCCACGTTTCCGTACTCTCACCTGTGCCCTAAGCCTTGCCGTTCCCTAACCCTAACCCTAGCCTGGTACGGAAACCAACCACCAGCCCTACACCTTACATTACGCCGTACCCTAATCCTGACCCGTACGCTGGCACTGACCCGTGCGTCAGCACGTAGCCCGACCCTCCCACGATTCCGTACCCTCACCTATGCCCTAAGCCTTGCCGTTCCCTAACCCTAACCCTAGTCCGGAACGGAAACCAACCACCAGCCCTACACCTTACCTTACACCGTTGCCTACTCCTGGCCAATACGCTGGCACTGACCCGTGCGTCAGCACGTAGCCTGACCCTCCCACGGTTCCATACCCTCACCTGTGCCCTAAGCCTTGCCGTTCCCTAACCCTAACCCTAGCCCTGAACGCAAATCCACCACCAGCCCTACACTGTATCCTATGCCGTTGCCTACTCCTGTTCCGTACGCTGGCACTGACCCGTGCGTCAGCACGTAGCCCGTCCCTCTCACGTTTCCGTACCCTCACCTGTGCCCTAAGCCTTGCCGTTCCCTAACCCTAAACCTAGCCTGGAAAGGAAATCAACCACAAGCGCTACACTTTACCTTACGCCGTACCCTACTCCTGGCCCGTACGCTGGCACTGACCCATGCGTCAGCACGTAGCCTGACCCTCCCACGTTTCAGTACCCTCACTTGTGCCCTAAGCCTTGCCGTTCCCTAACCATAACCCTAGCCCGGAACGGAAACCCACCACCAGCCCTACACCTTACCTTACGCCGTAACCTATTCGTGGCCCGTACGCTGGCAATGAACCGTGCGTCAGCATGTAGCCTGACCCTCCCACGTTTCCGTATCCTCACCTGTGCCCTAAGCCTTGCCTTTCCCTAACCCTAACCCTAGCCCGGAATAGAAACCCACCACCAGCCCTACACCTTACCTTACGCCGTATCCTACTCCTGACCCGTACGCTGGCACTGAACCATGCGTCAGCACGTAGTCTGAGCCTCCAACGTTTCCGTACCCTCACCTGTGCCCTAAGCCTTGACGTTCCCTAACCCTAACCCTAGCCCGGAACGGAAACCCACCACCAGCCCTACACCTTAACTTATGCCGTTCCCTATTCCTGGCCCGTACGCTGGCACTGAACCGTGTGTCAGCACGTCGCCTGACCCTCCCACGTTTCCGTTCCCTCACCTGTGCCCTAAGCCTTGCCGTTCCCTAACCCTAACCCTAGCCAGGAACGCAAATCCACCACCAGCCCTACACTTTATCCTACGCCGTTGCCTACTCCTGGCCCGTACGCTGGCACTGACCAGTCCATCAGCACATAGCCCGACCCTCCCAAGTTTCCGTACCCTCACCTGTGCCCTAAGCCTTGCCGTTCCCTAACACTAACCCTAGCCTCGAACGGAAACCAACCACCAGCCCTACACCTTACCCTACGCCGTTGCCTATTCCTGGCCTGTACTCTGGCACTTAACCGTGCATCTGCACGTAGCCTTACCCTCCCGCGTTTCCGTACCCTGACCTGTGCCCTAAGCCTTGCCGTTCCCTAACCCTAACCCTAGCCCAGAACGCAAATCCACCACCAGCCTTAAACTTTATCCTACGCCGTTGCCTACTCCTGGCCCGTACGCTGGCACTGACCCGTGCGTCACCACGTAGCCCGACCCTCCCACGTTTCCGTACCCTCACCTGTGCCCTATGCCTTGCCGTTCCCTAACCCTAACCCTAGCCAGGAAAGGAAACCAACCACCAGCCCTACACCTTACCTTACGCCGTTGCCTATTCCTGGCCCGTACGCTGGCACTGACCCGTGCGTCAGCACGTAGCCTGACCCTCCCACGTTTCCGTACCCTCACCTGTGCCCTAAGCCTTGCCATTCCCTAACCCTAACCCTAGCCCTGAATAGTCACCCACCACCAGCCCTACACCATACCTTACGCCGTACGCTGCTACTGACCCGTACGCTGGCACTGACCCGTGCGTCAGCACGTAGCCTGACCCTCCCACCTTTCCGTACCCTCACCTGTGCCCTAAGCCTTGCCGTTCCCTAACCCTAACCCTAGCCCCGAACGGAAACCCACCACCAGCCCTACACCTTACCTTACGCCGTAACTTATTCCTGGCCCATACGCTGGCACTGAAACATGCGTCAGCATGTAGCCTGACCCTCCCACGTTTCGGTACTCTCATCTGTGCCCTAAGCCTTGCCGTTCCCTTACCCTAACCCTAGCCTGGAACGGAAACCAACCACCAGCCCTACATCTTACCTTACGCCGTTGCCTACCCCTGGCCCGTACGCTGGCACTGACACGTGCGTCAGCACGTAGCCTGACGGTCCCACGTTTCTGTAACCTCACTTGTGCCCTAAGCCTTGCCGTTCCCTAACCCTAACCCTAGCCCGGAACGGAAACCCACCACCAGCCGTACACCTTACCTTACGCCGTACCCTATTCCTGGCCAGTACGCAGGCACTGAACCGTGCGTCAGCACGTAGCCTGACCCTCCCACGTTTCCGTATCCTCTCCTTTGCCCTAAGCCTTGCCGTTCCCTAACCCTAACCCTAGTCCGGAACGGAAACCCACCACCATCCCTAAACCTTACCTTACGCCGTTGCCTACTCCTCGCCCGTACGCTGGCATTGACCCGTGCGTCAGCACGTAGTCTGACCCTCCCACGTTTACGTACCCTCACCTGTGCCCTAAGCCTTGCCGTTCCCTAACCCTAACCCTAGCCCGGAACGGAAACCCACCACCAGCCGTACACCTTACCTTACGCCGTACCCTATTCCTGGCCCGTACGCTGGCACTGAACCGTGCGTCAGCACGTAGCCTGACCCTCCCACGTTTCCGTACCCTCTCCTTTGCCCTAAGACTTGCCGTTCCCTAACCCTAACCCAAGGCCGGATTAGAAACCCACCACCAGCCCTACACCTTACCTTACGCCGTACCCTATTCCTGGCCCGTACGCTGGCACTGAACAGTGCGTCAGCATGTAGCCTGACCCTCCCAAGTTTCCGTACCCTCACCTGTGCCCTAAGCCTTGCCGTTCCCTAACCCTAAACCTAGCCCGGAATAGAAACCCACCACCAGCCCTACACCTTACATTACGCCGTACCCTACTGCTGACCCGTACGCTGGCACTGACCCATGCGTCAGCACGTAGCCTGACCCTCCAACGTTTCCGTACCCTCACCTGTGCCCTAAGCCTTGCCGTTCCCTAACCCTAACCCTAGCCTGGTACGGAAACCAACCACCAGCCCTACACCTTACCTTACGCCGTTGCCTACTCCTGGCCTGTACGCTGGCACTGACACGTGCGTCAGCACGTAGCCTGACCCTCCCACGTTTCCGTACCCTCACCTGTGCCCTAAGCCTTGCCATTCCCTAACCCTAACCCTAGCCCGGAATAGTAACCCACCACCAGCCCTACACCATACCTTACGCCTTACGCTGCAACTGACCCGTACGCTGGCACTGACCCGTGCGTCAACACGTAGCCTGACCCTCCCACGTTTCCGTACCCTCACCTGTGCCCTAAGCCTTGCCGTTCCCTAACCCTAACCCTAGCCCCGAATGGAAACCCACCACCAGCCCTACACCTTACCTTACGCCGTAACATATTCCTGGCCCATACGCTGGCACTGAACCGTGCGTCAGCATGTAGCCTGACCCTCCCACGTTTCGGTACCCTCACCTGTGCCCTAAGCCTTGCCGTTCCCTTACCCTAACCCTAGACTGGAACGGAAACCAACCACCAGCCCTACATCTTACCTTACGCCGTTGCCTACCCCTAGCCCGTACGCTGGCACTGACACGTGCGTCAGCACGTAGCCTGACCCTCCCACGTTTCCGTACCCTCTCCTTTGCCCTAAGACTTGCCGTTCCCTAACCCTAACCCTAGCCCGGATTAGAAACCCACCACCAGCCCTACACCTTACCTTACGCCGTACCCTATTCCTGGCCCATACGCTGGCACTGAACCGTGCGTCAGCACGTAGCCTGACCCTCCCACGTTTCCGTACCCTCACCTGTGCCCTAAGCCTTGCCGTTCCCTAACCCTAACCCTAGCCCGGAACGGAAACCCACCACCAGCCCTACACCTTACCCTACGCCGTTGCCTATCCTGGCCTGTACTCTGGCACTGAACCGTGCTTCAGCACGTACCCTTACCCTCACGCGTTTCCGTACCCTGACCTGTGCCCTAAGCCTTGCCGTTCCCTAACCCTAACCCTAGTCCGGAACGGAAACCCACCACCAGCCCTAAACCTTACCTTACGCCGTTGCCTACTCCTCGCCCGTACGCTGGCATTGACCCGTGCGTCAGCACGTAGCCTGACCCTCCCACGTTTACGTACCCTCACCTGTGCCCTAAGCCTTGCCGTTCCCTTACCCTAACCCTAGCCTGGAACGGAAACCAACCACCAGCCCTACATCTTACCTTACGCCGTTGCCTACACCTGGCCCGTACGCTGGCACTGACACGTGCGTCAGCACGTAGCCTGACAGTCCCACGTATCTGTAACCTCACCTGTGCCCTAAGCCTTGCCGTTCCCTAACCGTAACCATAGCCCGCAACGGAAACCCACCACCAGCCGTACACCTTACCTTACGCCGTACCCTATTCCTGGCCCGTACGCTGGCACTGAACCGTGGGTCAGCACGTAGCCTGACCCTCCCACGTTTCCATAACCTCTCCTTTGCCCTAAGACTTGCCGTTCCCTAACCCTAAACCTAGCCCGGATTAGAAACCTACCACCAGCCCTACACCTTACCTTACGCCGTAACCTATTCCTGGCCCGTACGCTGGCACTGAACAGTGCGTCAGCATGTAGCCTGACCCTCCCAAGTTTCCGTACCCTCACCTGTGCCCTAAGCCTTGCCGTTCCCTAACCCTAATCCTAGCCCGGAATAGAAACCCACCACCAGCCCTACACCTTACATTACGCCGTACCCTACTGCTGACCCGTACGCTGGCACTGAACCGTGCATCAGCACGTAGCCCGACCCTCCAACGTTTCCGTACCCTCACCTGTGCCCTAAGGCTTGCCGTTCCCTAACCCTACCCCTAGCCTGGAACAGAAACCAACCACCAGCCCTACACCTTACCTTACGCCGTTGCCTACTCCTGGCCCGTATGCTGGCATTGACCCGTGCGTCAGCACGTAGCCAGACCCTCCCTCGTCTCCGTACCCTCACCTGTGCCCTAAGCCCTGCGGTTCCCTAACCCTAACCCTAGCCCGGAATGGAATCTCACCACCAGCCCAAAACCTTACCCTACGCCGTTGCCTACTACTGGCCTGTACTCTGGTACTGACCCGTGCATCAGCACGTAGCCTTACACTCCCACGTTTCCGTACCCTGACCTGTGCCCTAAGCCTTGCCGTTCCCTAACCCTAACCCTAGCCCGGAACGGAAACCCACCACCAGCCCTACACCTTACCTTACGCCGTTCCCTATTCCTGGCCCGTACGCAGGCACTGAACCGTGCGTCAGCACGTAGCCTGACCCTCCCACGTTTCCGTACCATCACCTGTGCCCTAAGCCTTGCCGTTCCCTAACCCTAACCTTAGCCTGGAACGGAAACCAACCACCAGCCGTACACCTTACCTTACGCCGTTGCCTACTCCTCGCCCGTATGCTGGCATTGACACATGCGTCAGCACGTAGCCTGACCGTCCCACTTTTCTGTAACCTCACCTGTGCCCTAAGCCTTGCCGTTCCCTAACCCTAACCCTAGCCCGGAAAGGAAACCCACCACTAGCCGTACACCTTACCTTACGCCGTACCCTATTCCTGGCCCGTACGCTGGCACTGAACCGTGCGTCAGCATGTAGCATGACCCTCCCACGTTTCCGTAACCTCTCCTTTGCCCTAAGACTTGCCTTTCCCTAACCCTAACCCAAGCCCGGATTAGAAACCCACCACCAGCCCTACACCTTACCTTACGCCGTACCCTATTCCTGGCCCGTACGCTGGCACTGAACATTGCGTCAGCATGTAGCCTGACCCTCCCAAGTTTCCATACCCTCACCTGTGCCCTAAGCCTTGCCGTTCCCTAACCCTAACCCTAGCCCTGAACGCAAATCCACCACCAGCCCTACACTGTATCCTATGCCGTTGCCTACTCCTGTTCCGTACGCTGGCACTGACCCGTGCGTCAGCACGTAGCCCGTCCCTCTCACGTTTCCGTACCCTCACCTGTGCCCTAAGCCTTGCCGTTCCCTAACCCTAAACCTAGCCTGGAAAGGAAATCAACCACAAGCGCTACACTTTACCTTACGCCGTACCCTACTCCTGGCCCGTACGCTGGCACTGACGCATGCGTCAGCACGTAGCCTGACCCTCCCACGTTTCCGTACCCTCACCTGTGCCCTAAGCCTTGCCGTTCCCTAACCCTAACCCTAGCCCCGAACGGAAACCCACCACAAGCCCTACACCATACCTTACGCCGTTGCCTACTCCTGGCCCGTACGCTGGCATTCACACGTGCGTCAGCACGTAGCCTGACCCACCCACGTCTCCGTACCCTCACCTGTGCCCTAAGTCTTTCAGTTCCCTAACCCTAACACTAGCCCGGAATTGAAACCCACCACCATCCCAAAACCTTACCCTACGCCGTTGCCTACTACTGGCGTGTACTCTGGCACTGACCTGCGCATCAGCACGTAGCCTTACCCTCCCGCGTTTCCGTACCCTGACCTGTACCCTAAGCCTTGCCGTTCCCTAACCCTAACCCTAGCCCGGAACGGAAACCCACCACCAGCCCTACACCGTAACTTACGCCGTTCCCTATTCCTGGCCCGTACGCTGGCACTGAACCGTGCGTCAGCACGTAGCCTGACCCTCCCACGTTTCCGTTCCCTCACCTGAGCCCTAAGACTTGCCGTTCCCTAACCCTAACCCTAGCCCGGAACGCAAATCCACCACCAGCCCTACACTTTATCCTACGCCGTTGCCTACTCCTGGCCCGTACGCTGGCACTGACCCGTGCATCAGCACGTAGCCCGACCCTCCAACGTTTCCGTACCCTCACCTGTGCCCTAAGCCTTGCCGTTCCCTAACCCTAACCCTAGCCTGGAACAGAAACCAACCACCAGCCCTACACCTTACCTTACGCCGTTGCCTACTCCTGGCCCGTACGCTGGCATTGAACCGTGCGTCAGCACGTAGCCTGACCCTCCCTCGTCTCCGTACCCTCACCTGTGCGCTAAGCCCTGCGGTTCCCTAAACCTAACCTTAGCCCGGAATGGAATCCCACCACCAGCCCAAAACCTTACCCTACGCCGTTGCCTACTACTGGCCTGTACTCTGGTACTGACCCGTGCATCAGCACGTAGCCTTTCCCTCCCGCGTTTCCGTACCCTGACCTGTGCCCTAAGCCTTGCCGTTCCCTAACCCTAACCCTAGCCTGGAACGGAAACCCACCACCAGCCCTACACCTTACCTTACGCCGTTCCCTATTCCTGGCCCGTATGCTGGCACTGAACCGTGCGTCAGCACGTAGCCTGACCCTCCCACGTTTCCGTACCATCACCTGTGCCCTAAGCCTTGCCGTTCCCTAACCCTAACCTTAGCCTGGAACGGAAACCAACCACCAGCCGTACACCTTACCTTACGCCGTTGCCTACTCCTCGCCCGTATGCTGGCATTGACACATGCGTCAGCACGTAGCCTGACCGTCACACGTTTCTGTAACCTCACCTGTGCCCTAAGCCTTGCCGTTCCCTAACCCTAACCCTAGCCCGGAACGGAAACCCACCACCAGCCGTACACCATACCTTACGCCGTACCCTATTCCTGGCCCGTACGCTGGCACTGAACCGTGCGTCAGCATGTAGCCTGACCCTCCCACGTTTCCGTACCGTCTCCTTTTCCCTAAGACTTGCCGTTCCCTAACCCTAACCCTAGCCCGGATTAGAAACCCACCACCAGCCCTACACCTTACCTTACGCCGTACCCTATTCCTGGCCCGTACGCTGGCACTGAACATTGCGTCAGCATGTAGCCTGACCCTCCCAAGTTTCCGTACCCTCACCTGTGCCCTAAGCCTTGCCGTTCCCTAACCCTAACCCTAGCCCGAAATAGAAACCCACCACCAGCCCTACACCTTACATTACGCCGTACCCTACTCCTGACCCGTACGCTGGCACAGAACCATGTGTCAGCACGTAGCCTGACCCTCCCACGTTTCCGTTCCCTCACCTGTGCCCTAAGCCTTGCCGTTCCCTAACCCTAACCCTAGCCAGGAACGCAAATCCACCACCAGCCCTACACTTTATCCTATGCCGTTGCCTACTCCTGGCCCGTACGCTGGCACTGACCAGTGCGTCAGCACGTAGCCCGACCCTCCCACGTTTCCGTACCCTCACCTGTGCCCTAAGCCTTGCCGTTCCCTAACACTAACCCTAGCCTGGAACGGAAACCAACCACCAGCCCTACACCTTACCTTACGCCGTTGCCTACTACTGGCCTGTACTCCGGCACTGACCCGTGCATTAGCACGTGGCCTTACCCTCACGCGTTTCCGTACCCTGACCTGAGCCCTAAGCCTTGCCGTTCCCTAACCCTAACCCTAGCCCGGAACGGAAACCCACCACCAGCCCTATACCTTACCTTACGCCTTTCCCTATTCCTGGCCCGTATGCTGGCACTGAACCGTGCGTCAGCACATACCCTGACCCTCCCACTTTTCCGTACCCTCACCTGTGCCCTAAGCCTTGCCGTTCCCTAACCCTAACTCTAGCCTGGAACGGAAAACAACCACCTGCCGTACACCTTACCTTACGCCGTTGCCTACTCCTGGCCCGTACGCTGGCACTGACACGTGCGTCAGCACGTAGCCTGACCCTCCCACGTTTCCGTACCATCACCTGTGCCCTAAGCCTTGCCGTTCCCTAACACTAACCCTAGCCCGGAACGGAAACCCACCACCAGCCCTACACCTTACCCTATGCCGTTGCCTACTCCTGGCCTGTACTCTGGCACTGAACCGTGCATCAGCACATAGCCTTACCCTCCCGCGTTTCTGTACCCTGACCTGTGCCCTAAGCCTTGCCGTTCCCTAACCCTAATCCTAGTCCAGAACGCAAATCCACCACCAGCCCTACACTTTATCCTACGCCGTTGCCTACTCCTGGCCCGTACGCTGACACTGACCCATGCGTCAGCACATAGCCCGACCGTCCCACGTTTCCGTACCCTCACCTGTGCCCTAAGCCTTGCCGTTCCCTAACACTAACCCTAGCCTGGAACGGAAACCAACCACCAGCCCTACACCTTACCTTACGCCTTTGCCTACTCCTGGCCCGTACGCTGGCACTGACACGTGCGTCAGCACGTAGCCTGACCCTCCCACGTTTCCGTACCCTCACCTGTGCCCTAAGCCTTGCCATTCCCTAACCCTAACCCTAGCCCGGAATAGTAACCCACCACCAGCCCTACACCATACCTTACGCCGTACGCTGCTACTGACCCGTACGCTGGCACTGAACCGTGCGTCAGCACGTAGCCAGACCCTCCCACGTTTCCGTACCCTCTCCTTTGCCCTAAGACTTGCCGTTCCCTAACCCTAACCCTAGACCGGATTAGAAACCCACCACCAGCCCTACACCTTACCTTACGCCGTACCCTATTCCTGGCCCGTACGCTGGCACTGAACAGTGCGTCAGCATGTAGCCTGACCCTCCCAAGTTTCCGTACCCTCACCTGTGCCCTAAGCCTTGCCGTTCCCTTACCCTAACCATAGCCTGGAACGGAAACCAACCACAAGCCCTACATCTTAACTTACGCCGTTGCCTACACCTGGCCCGTACGCTGGCACTGACACGTGCGTCAGCACGTAGCCTGACAGTCCCACGTTTCTGTAACCTCACCTGTGCCCTAAGCCTTGCCGTTCCCTAACCCTAACCCTAGCCCGGAACGGAAACCCACCACCAGCCGTACACCTTACCTTACGCCGTACCCTATTCCTGGCCCGTACGCTGGCACTGAACCGTGCGTCAGCACGTAGCCTGACCCTCCCACGTTTCCGTACCCTCTCCTTTGCCCTAAGACTTGCCGTTCCCTAACCCTAACCCAAGGCCGGATTAGAAACCCACCACCAGCCCTACACCTTACCTTACGCCGTACCCTATTCCTGGCCCGTACGCTGGCACTGAACAGTGCGTCAGCATGTAGCCTGACCCTCCCAAGTTTCCGTACCCTCACCTGTGCCCTAAGCCTTGCCGTTCCCTAACCCTAAACCTAGCCCGGAATAGAAACCCACCACCAGCCCTACACCTTACATTACGCCGTACCCTACTGCGGACCCGTACGCTGGCACTGACCCATGCGTCAGCACGTAGCCTGACCCTCCAACGTTTCCGTACCCTCACCTGTGCCCTAAGCCTTGCCGTTCCCTAACCCTAACCCTAGCCTGGTACGGAAACCAACCATCAGCCCTACACCTTACCTTACGCCGTTGCCTACTCCTGGCCTGTACGCTGGCACTGACACGTGCGTCAGCACGTAGCCTGACCCTCCCACGTTTCCGTACCCTCACCTGTGCCCTAAGCCTTGCCATTCCCTAACCCTAACCCTAGCCCGGAATAGTAACCCACCACCAGCCCTACACCATACCTTACGCCTTACGCTGCAACTGACCCGTACGCTGGCACTGACCCGTGCGTCAACACGTAGCCTGACCCTCCCACGTTTCCGTACCCTCACCTGTGCCCTAAGCCTTGCCGTTCCCTAACCCTAACCCTAGCCCCGAACGGAAACCCACCACCAGCCCTACACCTTACCTTACGCCGTAACTTATTCCTGGCCCATACGCTGGCACTGAACCGTGCGTCAGCATGTAGCCTGACCCTCCCACGTTTCGGTACCCTCACCTGTGCCCAAAGCCTTGCCGTTCCCTTACCCTAACCCTAGCCTGGAACGGAAACCAACCACCAGCCCTACATCTTACCTTACGCCGTTGCCTACCCCTGGCCCGTACGCTGGCACTGACACGTGCGTCAGCACGTAGCCTGACCGTCCCACGTTTCGGTAACTTCACCTGTGCCCTAAGCCTTGCCGTTCCCTAACCCTAACCCTAGCCCGGAACGGAAACCCACCACCAGCCGTACACCTTACCTTACGCCGTACCCTATTCCTGGCCCGTACGCTGGCACTGAACCGTGCGTCAGCACGTAGCCTGACCCTCCCACGTTTCCGTACCCTCTCCTTTGCCCAAAGACTTGCCGTTCCCTAACCCTAACCCTAGCCAGGATTAGAAAACCACCACCAGCCCTACACATTACCTTACGCCGTACCCTATTCCTGGCCCGTACGCTGGCACTGAACTGTGCGTCAGCACGTAGCCTGACCCTCCCACGTTTCCGTACCCTCACCTGTGCCCTAAGCCTTGCCATTCCCTATCCCTAATCCTAGCCTGGAACGGAAACCAACCACCAGCCGTACACCTTACCTTACGTCGTTGTCTACTCCTCGCCCGTACGCTGGCATTGACCCGTGCGTCAGCACGTAGCCTGACCCTCCCACGTTTACGTACCCTCACCTGTGCCCTAAGCCTTGCCGTTCCCTAATCCTAACCCTAGCCCGGAACGGAAACCCACCACCAGCCCAACACCTTACCCTACGCCGTTGCCTACTCCTGGCCTGTACTCTGGCACTGAACCGTGCATCAGCACGTAGCCTTACCCTCACGCGTTTCCGTACCCTGACCTGTGCCCTAAGCCTTGCCGTTCCCTAACCCTAACCCTAGTCCGGAACGGAAACCCACCACCAGCCCTAAACCTTACCTTACGCCGTTGCCTACTCCTCGCCCGTACGCTCTCTTTGACCCGTGCGTCAGCACGTAGCCTGACCCTCCCACGTTTACGTACCCTCACCTGTGCCCTAAGCCTTGCCGTTCCCTAACCCTAACCCTAGCCCGGAACGGAAACCCACCACCAGCCCTACACCTTACCCTATGCCGTTGCCTACTCCTGGCCTGTACTCTGGCACTGAACCGTGCATCAGCACATAGCCTTACCCTCCCGCGTTTCTGTACCCTGACCTGTGCCCTAAGCCTTGCCGTTCCCTAACCCTAACCCTAGCCCAGAACGCAAATCCCCCACCAGCCCTACACTTTATCCTAGGCCGTTGCCTACTCCTGGCCCGTACGATGGCACTGACACGTGCGTCAGCACGTAGCCTGACCCTCCCACGTTTCCGTACCCTCACCTGTGCCCTAAGCCTTGCCATTCCCTAACCCTAACCCTAGCCCGGAATAGTAACCCACCACCAGCCCTACACCATACCTTACGCCGTACGGTGCTACTGACCCGTACGCTGGCACTGACCCGTGCGTCAGCACGTAGCCTGACCCTCCCACGTTTCCGTACCCTCACCTGTGCCCTAAGCCTTGCCGTTCCCTAACCCTAACCCTAGCCCCGAACGGAAACCCACCACCAGCCCTACACCTTACCTTATGCCGTAACTTATTCCTGGCCCGTACGCTGGCACTGAACCTTGCGTCAGCATGTAGCCTGACCCTCCCACGTTTCGGTACCCTCACCTGTGCCCTAAGCCTTGCCGTTCCCTTATCCTAACCCTAGCCTGGAACGGAAACCAACCACCAGCCCTACATCATACCTTACGCGGTTGCCTACACCTGGCCCGTACGCTGGCACTGACACGTGCGTCAGCACGTAGCCTGACAGTCCCACGTTTCTGTAACCTCACCTGTGCCCTAAGCCTTGCCGTTCCCTATCCCTAACCCTAGCCCGGAACGGAAACCCACCACCAGCCGTACACCTTACCTTACGCCGTACCCTATTCCTGGCCCGTACGCTGGCACTGAACCGTGCGTCAGCACGTAGCCTTACCCTCCCACGTTTCCGTACCCTCTCCTTTGCCCTAAGACTTGCCGTTCCCTAACCCTAACCCTAGCCCGGATTAGAAACCCACCACGAGACCTACACCTTACCTTACGCCGTATCCTACTCCTGACCCGTACGCTGGCACTGAACCATGCGTCAGCACGTAGTCTGAGCCTCCAACGTTTCCGTACCCTCACCTGTGCCCTAAGCCTTGACGTTCCCTAACCCTAACCCTAGCCCGGAACGGAAACCCACCACCAGCCCTACACCTTAACTTACGCCGTTCCCTATTCCTGGCCCGTACGCTGGCACTGAACCGTGTGTCAGCACGTAGCCTGACCCTCCCACGTTTCCGTTCCCTCACCTGTGCCCTAAGCCTTGCCGTTCCCTAACCCTAACCCTAGCCAGGAACGCAAATCCACCACCAGCCCTACACTTTATCCTACGCCGTTGCCTACTCCTGGCCCGTACGCTGGCACTGACCAGTCCGTCAGCACGTAGCCCGACCCTCCCACGTTTCCGTACCCTCACCTGTGCCCTAAGCCTTGCCGTTCCCTAACACTAACCCTAGCCTGGAACGGAAACCAACCACCAGCCCTACACCTTACCCTACGCCGTTGCCTATTCCTGGCCTGTACTCTGGCACTTAACCGTGCATCAGCACGTAGCCTTACCTTCCCGCGTTTCCGTACCCTGACCTGTGCCCTAAGCCTTGCCGTTCCCTAACCCTAACCCTAGCCCAGAACGCAAATCCACCACCAGCCTTACACTTTATCCTACGCCGTTGCCTACTCCTGGCCCGTACGCTGGCACTGACCCGTGCGTCAGCACGTAGCCCGACCCTCCCACGTTTCCGTACCCTCACCTGTGCCCTATGACTTGCCGTTCCCTAACCCTAACCCTAGCCAGGAACGGAAACCAACCACCAGCCCTAAACCTTACCTTACGCCGTTGCCTATTCCTGGCCCGTACGCTGGCACTGACCCGTGCGTCAGCACGTAGCCCGACCCTCCCACGTTTCCGTACCCTCACCTGTGCCCTATGACTTGCCGTTCCCTAACCCTAACCCTAGCCCAGAATAGTAACCCACCACCAGCCCTACACCATACCTTACGCCGTACGCTGCTACTGACCCGTACGCTGGCACTGACCCGTGCGTCAGCACGTAGCCTGACCCTCCCACCTTTCCGTACCCTCACCTGTGCCCTAAGCCTTGCCGTTCCCTAACCCTAACCCTAGCCCCGAACGGAAACCCACCACCAGCCCTACACCTTACCTTAAGCCGTAACTTATTCCTGGCCCATACGCTGGCACTAAAACATGCGTCAGCATGTAGCCTGACCCTCCCACGTTTCGGTACTCTCACCTGTGCCCTAAGCCTTGCCGTTCCCTTACCCTAACCCTAGCCTGGAACGGAAACCAACCACCAGCCCTACATCTTACCTTACGCCGTTGCCTACCCCTGGCCCGTACGCTGGCACTGACACGTGCGTCAGCACGTAGTTTGAGCGTCCCACGTTTCTGTAACCTCACCTGTGCCCTAAGCCTTGCCGTTCCCTAACCCTAACCCTAGAACGGAACGGAAACCCACCACCAGCCGTACACCTTACCTTACGCCGTACCCTATTCCTGGCCCGTACGCAGGCACTGAACCGTGCGTCAGCACGTAGCCTGACCCTCCCACGTTTCCGTATCCTCTCCTTTGCCCTAAGACTTGCCGTTCCCTAACCCTAACCCTAGCCCTGATTAGAAACCCTCCACCAGCCCTACACCTTACCTTACGCCGTACCATATTCCTGGCCCGTACCCTGGCACTGAACCGTGCGTCAGCACGTAGCCTGACCCTCCCACGTTTACGTACCCTCACCTGTGCCCTAAGCCTTGCCATTCCCTAACCCTAACCCTAGCCTGGAACGGAAACCAACCACCAGCCATACACCTTACCTTACGTCGTTGCCTACTCCTCGCCCGTACGCTGGCATTGACCCATGCGTCAGCACGTAGCCTGACCCTCCCACGTTTACGTACCCTCACCTGTGCCCTAAGCCCTGCGTTACCTAACCCTAACCCTAGCCCGGAACGGAAACCCACCACCAGCCCTACACCTTACCCTACGCCGTTGCCTACTCCTGGCCTGTACTCTGGCACTGAACCGTGCATCAGCACGTAGCCTTACCCTCCCGCGTTTCCATACCCTGACCTGTGCCCTAAGCCGTGACGTTCCCAAACCCTAACCCTAGTCCGGAACGGAAACCCACCACCAGCCCTAAACATTACCTTACGCCGTTGCCTACTCCTCGCCCGTACGCTGGCATTGACCCGTGCGTCAGCACGTAGTCTGACCCTCCCACGTTTACGTACCCTCACCTGTGCCCTAAGCCTTGCCGTTCCCTAACCCTAACCCTAGCTCAGAACGGAAAGCCACCACCAGCCCTACACCTTACCCTACGCCGTTGCCTACTCCTGGCCTGTACTCTGGCACTGAACCGTGCAACAGCACGTAGCCTTAGCCTCCCGCGTTTCCGTACCCTGACCTGTGCCCTAAGCCTTGCCGTTCCCTAACCCTAACCCTAGCCCAGAACGCAAATCCACCACCAGCCCTACACTTTATCCTACGCCGTTGCCTACTCCTGGCCCGTACGCTGGCACTGACCCGTGCGTCAGCACGTAGCCTGACCCTCCCACGTTTCCGTACCCTCACCTCTGCCCTAAGCCTTGCCGTTCCCTAAACCTAACCCTAGCCTGGAACGGAAACCAACCACCAGCCCTACACCTTACCTTACGCCGTTGCCTACTCCTGGCCCGTACGCTGGCACTGACCCGTGCGTCAGCACATAGCCTGACCCTCCCACGTTTCCGTACCCTCACCTGTGCCCTAAGCCTTGCCATTCCCTAACCCTAACCCTAGCCCGGAATAGTAACCCACCACCAGCCCTACACCATACCTTACGCCGTACGCTGCTACTGACCCGTACGCTGGCACTGACCCGTGCGTCAGCACGTAGCCGGACCCTCCCACGTTTCCGTACCCTCACCTGTGCCCTAAGCCTTGCCGTTCCCTAACCCTAACCCTAGGCCCAAACGGAAACCCACCACCAGCCCTACACCTTACCTTACGCCGTAACTTATTCCTGGCCCATACGCAGGCACTGAACCGTGCGTCAGCATGTAGCCTGACCCTCCCACGTTTCGGTACCCTCACCTGTGCCCTAAGCCTTGCCGTTCCCTTACCCTAACCCTAGCCTGGAACGGAAACCAACCACCAGCCCTACATCTTACCTTACGCCGATGCCTACCCCTGGCCCGTACGCTGGCACTGACACGTGCGTCAGCACGTAGCCTGACCGTCCCACGTTTCTGTAACCTCACCTGTGCCCTAAGCCTTCCCGTTCCCTAACCCTAACCCTAGCCCGGAACGGAAACCCACCACCAGCCGTACACCTTACCTTACGCCGTACCCTATTCCTGGCCCGTACGCTGGCACTGAACCGTGCGTCAGCACGTAGCCTGACCCTCCAACGTTTCCGTACCCTCTCCTTTGCCCTAAGACTTGCCGTTCCCTAACCCTAACCCTAGCCCGGATTAGAAACCCACCAACAGCCCTACACCTTACCTTACGCCGTACCCTATTCCTGGCCCGTACGCTGGCACTGAACCGTGCGTCAGCACGTAGCCTGACCCTCCTACGTTTCCGTACCCTCACCTGTGCCCTAAGCCGTGCCATTCCCTAACCCTAACCCTAGCCTGGAACGGAAACCAACCACCAGCCGTACACCTCACCTTACGTCGTTGCCTACTCCTCGCCCGTACGCTGGCATTGACCCGTGCGTCAGCACGTAGCCTGACCCTCCCACGTTTACGTACCTCACCTGTGCCCTAAGCCTTGCCGTTCCCTAACCCTAACCCTAGCCCTGAACGGAAACCCACCACCAGCCCTACACCTTACCCTACGCCGTTGCCTAATCCTGGCCTGTACTCTGGCACTGAACCGTGCATCAGCACGTAGCCTTACCCTCACGCGTTTCCGTACTCTGACCTGTGCCCTAAGCCTTGCCGTTCCCTAACCCTAACCCTAGCCCGGAACGGAAACCCACCACCAGCCCTACACCTTACCCTACGCCGTTGCCTACTCCTGGCCTGTACTCTGGCACTGAACCGTGCATCAGCACGTAGCCTTACAATCCCGCGTTTCTGTACCCTGACCTGTGCCCTAAGCCTTGCCGTTCCCTAACCCTAACCCTAGCCCAGAACGCAAATCCACCACCATCCCTACACTTTATCCTACGCTGTTGCCTACTCCTGGCCCGTACGCTGGCACTGACCCGTGCGTCAGCACGTAGCCCGACCCTCCCACGTTTCCGTACCCTCACCTGTGCCCTAAGCCTTGCCGTTCCCTAACCCTAACCATAGCCTGGAACGGAAACCAACCACCAGCCCTACACCTTACCTTACGCCGTTGCCTACTCCTGGCCCGTACGCTGGCACTGACACGTGCGTCAGCACGTAGCCTGACCCTCCCACGTTTCCGTACCCTCACCTGTGCCCTAAGCCTTGCCATTCCCTAACCCTAACCCTAGCCCGGAATAGTAACCCACCACCAGCCCTACACCATACCTTACGCCGTACGCTGCTACTGACCCGTACGCTGGCACTGACCCGTGCGTCAGCACGTAGCCCGACCCTCCCACGTTTCCGTACCCTCACCTGTGCCCTAAGCCTTGCCGTTCCCTAACCCTAACCCTAGCCCGGAACGCAAATCCACCAACAGCCCTACACTGTATCCTATGCCGTTGCCTACTCCTGGCCCGTACGCTGGCACGGACCCGTGCGTCATCACGTAGCCCGTCCCTCCCACGTTACCGTACCCTCTCCTGTGCCCTAAGCCTTGCCGTTCCCTAACCCTAAACCTAGCCTGGAAAGGAAATCAACCACAAGCCCTACACTTTACCTTACGCCGTACCCTACTCCTGGCCCGTATGCTGGCACTGACCCATGCGTCAGCACGTAGCCTGACCCTCCCACGTTTCAGTTCCCTCACCTGTGCCCTAAGCCTTGCCGTTCCCTAACCATAACCCTAGCCCGGAACGGAAACCCACCACCAGCCCTACACCTTACCTTACGCCGTAACCTATTCCTGGCCCGTACGCAGGCACTGAACCGTTCGTTTGCATGTAGCCTGACCCTCCCACGTTTCCGTAACCTCACCTGTGCCCTAAGCCTTGCCTTTCCCTAAGCCTAACCCTAGCCCGGAATAGAATCCCACCACCAGCCCTACACCTTACCTTACGCCGTATCCTACTCCTGACCCGTACGCTGGCACTGAACCATGTGTCTGCACGTAGTCTGAGCATCCAACGTTTCCGTACCCTCACCTGTGCCCTAAGCCTTGCCATTCCCTAACCCTAACCCTAGCCCGGAATAGTAACCCACCACCAACCCTACACCATACCTTACGCCGTACGCTGCTACTGAACCGCACGCTGGCACTGACCCGTGCGTCAGCACGTAGCCTGACCCTCCCACGTTTCCGTACCCTCACCTGTGCCCTAAGCCTTGCCGTTCCCTAACCCTAACCCTAGCCCCGAACGGAAACCCACCACCAGCCCTACACCTTACCTTACGCCGTAACTTATTCCTGGCCCGTACGCTGGCACTGAACCGTGCGTCAGCATGTAGCCTGACCCTCCCACGTTTCGTTACCCTCACCTGTGCCCTAAGCCATGCCGTTCCCTTACCCTAACCCTAGCCTGGAACGGAAACCAACCACCAGCCCTACATCTTAACTTACGCCGTTGCCTACACCTGGCCCGTACGCTGGCACTGACACGTGCGTCAGCACGTAGCCTGACTCTCCCACGTTTCCGTTCCCTCACCTGTGCCCTAAGCCTTGCCGTTCCCTAACCCTAACCCTAGCCAGGAACGCAAATCCACCACCAGCTCTACACTTTATCCTATGCCGTTGCCTACTCCTGGCCCGTACGCTGGCAATGACCAGTGCGTCAGCACGTAGCCCGACCCTCCCACGTTTCCGTACCCTCACATGTGCCCTAAGCCTTGCCGTTCCCTAACACTCACCCTAGCCTGGAACGGAAACCAACAACCAGCCCTACACCTTACCTTACGCCGTTGCCTACTACTGGCCTGTACTCCGGCACTGACCCGTGCATTAGCACGTGGCCTTACCCTCACGCGTTTCCGTACCCTGACCTGTGCCCTAAGACTTGCCGTTCCCTAACCCTAACCCTAGCCCGGAACGGAAAACCACCACCAGCCCTATACCTTACCTTACGCCTTTCCCTATTCCTGGCCCGTATGCTGGCACTGAACCGTGCGTCAGCACGTAGCCTGACCCTCCCACTTTTCCGTACCCTCACCTGTGCCCTAAGCCTTGCCGTTCCCTAACCCTAACCCTAGCCTGGAACGGAAAACAACCACCTGCCGTACACCTTACCTTATGCCGTTGCCTACTACTCGCCCGTACGCTGGCATTGACCCGTGCGTCAGCACGTAGCCTGACCCTCCCACGTTTACGTACCCTCACCTGTGCCCTAAGCCTTGCCGTTCCCTAACCCTAACCCTAGCCCGGAACGGAAACCCACCACCAGCCCTACACCTTAACTTACGCCGTTCCCTATTCCTGGCCCGTACGCTGGCACTGAACAGTGCGTCAGCACGTATCCTGACCCTCCCACGTTTCCGTTCCCTCACCTGAGCCCTAAACCTTGCCGTTCCCTAACCCTAACCCTAGCCCGGAACGCAAATCCACCACCAGCCCTACACTTTATCCTACGCCGTTGCCTACTCCTGGCCCGTACGCTGGCACTGATCCGTGCATCAGCACGTAGCCCGACACTCCAACGTTTCCGTACCCTGACCTGTGCCCTAAGCCTTGCCGTTCCCTAACCCTAACCCTAGCCTGGAACAGAAACCTACCACCAGCCCTACACCTTACCTTACGCCGTTGCCTACTCCTGGCCCGTACGCTGGCAGTGACTCGTGCGTCAGCACGTAGCCTGACCCTCCCTGGTCTCCGTACCCTCACCTGTGCCCTAAGCCCTGCGGTTCCCTAACCCTAACCCTAGCCCGGAAAGGAATCCCAACACCTTACCCAACGCCGTTGCCTACTACAGGCCTGTACTCTGGTACTGACACGTGCATCAGCACGTAGCCTTACCCTCCCGCGTTTCCGTACCCTGACCTGTGCCCTAAGCCTTGCCGTTCCCTAACCCTAACCCTAGCCCGGAACGGAAACCCACCACCAGCCCTACACCTTACCTTACGCCGTTCCCTATTCCTGGCCCGTACGCTGGCACTGAACCATGCCTCAGCACGTAGCCTGACCCTCTCACGTTTCCGTACCATCACCTGTGCCCTAAGCCTTGCCGTTCCCTAACCCTAACCCTAGCCTGGAACGGAAACCAACCACCAGCCGTACACCTTACCTTACGCCGTTGCCTACTCCTCGCCCGTATGCTGGCATTGACACATGCGTCAGCACGTAGCCTGACCGTCCCACGTTTCTGTAACCTCACCTGTGCCCTAAGCCTTGCCGTTCCCTAACCCTAACCCTAGCCCAGAACGGAAACCCACCACCAGCCGTACACCTTACCTTACGCCGTACCCTATTCCTGGCCCGTACGCTGGCACTGAACCGTGCGTCAGCATGTAGCCTGACCCTCCCACGTTTCCGTACCCTCTCCTTTGCCCTAAGACTTGCCGTTCCATAACCCTAACCCTAGCCCGGATTAGAAACCCACCACCAGCCCTACACCTTACCGTACGCCGTACCCTATTCCTGGCCCGTACGCTGGCACTGAACATTGCGTCAGCATGTAGCCTGACCCACCCAAGTTTCTGTACCCTCACCTGTGCCCTAAGCCTAGCCGTTCCCTAACCCTAACCCTAGCCCGGAATAGAAACCCACCACCAGCCCTACACCTTAACTTACGCCGTTCCCTATTCCTGGCCCGTACGCTGGCACTGAACCGTGCGTCAGCACGTAGCCTGACCCTCCCACGTTTCCGTTCCCTCACCTGAGCCCTAAGCCTTGCCGTTCCCTAACCCTAACCCTAGCCCTGAACGCAAATCCACCACCAGCCCTACACTTTATCCTACGCCGTTGCCTACTCCTGGCCCGTACGCTGGCACTGTCCCGTGCATCAGCACGTAGCCCGACCCTCCAACGTTTCCATACCCTCACCTGTGCCCTAAGCCTTGCCGTTCCCTAACCCTAACCCTAGCCTGGAACAGAAACCAACCACCAGCCCTACACCTTACCTTACGCCGTTGCCTACTCCTGGCCCGTACGCTGGCATTGACCCGTGCGTCAGCACGTAGCCTGACCCTCCCTCGTCTCCGTACCCTCACCTGTGCGCTAAGCCCTGCGGTTCCCTAACCCTAACCCTAGCCCGGAATGGAATCCCACCACCAGCCCAAAACCTTACCCTACGCCGTTGCCTACTACTGGCCTGTACCCTGGTACTGACCCGTGCATCAGCACGTAGCTTTACCCTCCCGCGTTTCCGTACCCTGACCTGTGCCCTAAGCCTTGCCGTTCCCTAACCCTAACCCTAGCCCGGAACGGAAACCCACCACCAGCCCTACACCTTACCTTACGCCGTTCCCTATTTCTGGCCCGTATGCTGGCACTGAACCGTGCGTCAGCACGTAGCCTGACCCTCCCACGTTTCCGTACCATCACCTGTGCCCTAAGCCTTGCCGTTCCCTAACCCTAACCTTAGCCTGGAACGGAAACCAACCACCAGCCGTACACCTTACCTTACGCAGTTGCCTACTCCTCGCCCGTATGCTGGCATTGACACATGCGTCAGCACGTAGCCTGACCGTCCCACGTTTCTGTAACCTCACCTGTGCCCTAAGCCTTGCCGTTCCCTAACCCTAACCCTAGCCCGGAACGGAAACCCACCACCAGCCGTACACCTTACCTTACGCCGTACCCTATTCCTGGCCCGTACCATGGCACTGAACCGTGCGTCAGCATGTAGCCTGACCCTCCCACGTTTCCGTACCCTCTCCTTTGCCCTAAGACTTGCCGTTCCCTAACCCTAACCCTAGCCCGGATTAGAAACCCACCACCAGCCCTACACCTTACCTTACGCCGTACACTATTCCTGGCCCGTACGCTGGCACTGAACATTGCGTCAGCATGTAGCCTGACCCTCCCAAGTTTCCGTACCCTCACCTGTGCCCTAAGCCTTGCCGTTCCTTAACCCTAACCCTAGCCCGGAATAGAAACCCACCACCAGCCCTACACCTTACATTACGCCGTACCCTAATCCTGACCCGTACGCTGGCACTGACCCGTGCGTCAGCACGTAGCCTGACCCTCCCACGTTTCCATACCCTCACCTGTGCCCTAAGCCTTGCCATTCCCTAACCCTAACCCTAGCCCTGAACGCAAATCCACCACCAGCCCTACACTGTATCCTATGCCGTTGCCTACTCCTGTTCCGTACGCTGCCACTGACCCGTGCGTCAGCACGTAGCCCGTCCCTCTCACGTTTCCGTACCCTCACCTCTGCCCTAAGCCTTGCCGTTCCCTAACCCTAACGCTAGCCCGGAACGGAAACCCACCACCAGCCCTACACATTACCCTACGCCGTTGCCTACTCCTGGCCTGTACTCTGGCACTGAACCGTGCATCAGCACGTAGCCTTACCCTCCCGTGTTTTCGTTCCCTGACATGTGCCCTAAGCCTTGCCGTTCCCTAACCCTAACCCTAGCCCAGAACGCAAATCCACCACCAGCCCTACACTTTATCCTACGCCGTTGCCTACTCCTGGCCCGTACGCTGGCACTGACCCGTGCGTCAGCACGTAGCCCGACCCTCCCACGTTTCCGTACCCTCACCTCTGCCCTAAGCCTTGCCGTTCCCTAACCCTAACCCTAGCCTGGAACGGAAACCAACCACCAGCCCTACACCTTACCTTACGCCGTTGCCTATTCCTGGCCCGTACGCTGGCACTGACCTGTGCGTCAGCACATAGCCTGACCCTCCCACGTTTACGTACCCTCACCTGTGCCCTAAGCCTGGCCATTCCCTAACCCTAACCCTAGCCTGGAATAGTAACCCACCACCAGCCCTACACCATACCTTACGCCGTACGCTGCTACTGACCCGCACGCTGGCACTGACCCGTGCGTCAGCACGTAGCCTGAACCTCCCACGTTTCCGTACCCTCACCTGTGCCCTAAGCCTTGCCGTTCCCTAACCCTAACCCTAGCCCCGAATGGAAACCCACCACCAGCCCTACACCTTACCTTACGCCGTAACTTATTCCTGGCCCATACGCTGGCACTGAACCGTGCGTCAGCATGTAGCCTGACCCTCCCACGTTTCGGTACCCTCACCTGTGCCCTAAGCCTTGCCGTTCCCTTACCCTAACCCTAGCCTGGAACGGAAACCAACCACCAGCCCTAAATCTTACCTTACGCCGTTGCCTACCCCTAGCCCGTACGCTGGCACTGACACGTGCGTCAGCACGTAGCCTGACCGTCCCACGTTTCCGTACCCTCACCTGTGCCCTAAGCCTTGGCATTCCCTAACCCTAACCCTAGCCCGGAACGCAAATCCACCACCAGCCCTACACTTTATCCTACGCCGTTGCCTACTCCTGGCCCGTACGCTGGCACTGACACGTGCGTCAGCACGTAGCCTGACCCTCCCACGTTTCGGTACCCTCACCTGTGCCCTAAGCCTTGCCGTTCCCTAACCCTAACCCTAGCCTGGAACAGAAACCAACCACCAGCCCTACACCTTACCTTACGCCGTTGCCTACTCCTGGCCCGTACGCTGGCATTGACCCGTGCATCAGCACGTAGCCTGACCCTCCCTCGTCTCCGTACCCTCACCTGTGCGCTAAGCCCTGCGGTTCCCTAACCCTAACCCTAGCCCGAAATGGAATCCCACCACCAGCCCAAAACCTTACCCTACGCCGTTGACTACTACTGGCCTGTACTCTGGTACTGACCCGTGCATCAGCACGTAGCCTTACCCTCCCGCGTATCCGTACCCTGACCTGTGCCCCAAGCCTTGCTGTTCCCTTACACTAACCCTAGCCTGGAACGGAAACCAACCACCAGCCCTACATCTTACCTTCCGCCATTGCCTACCCCTGGCCCGTACGCTGGCACTGAACCGTGCGTCAGCACGTAGCCTGACCCTCCCACGTTTCCGTACCCTCTCCTTTGCCCTAAGACTTGCCGTTCCCTAACCCTAACCCTAGCCCGGATTAGAAACCCACCACCAGCCCTACACCTTACCTTACGCCGTACCCTATTCCTGGTCCATACGCTGGCACTGAACCGTGCGTCAGCACGTAGCCTGACCCTCCCACGTTTCTGTACCCTCACCTGTGCCCTAAGCCTTGCCGTTCCCTAACCCTAACCCTAGCCCGGAACGGAAACCCACCACCAGCCCTACACCTTACCCTACGCCGTACCCTATTCCTGGCCCGTACGCTGGCACTGAACCGTGCGTCAGCACGTAGCCTGACCCTCCCACGTTTCCGTACCCTCACCTGTGCCCTAAGCCTTGCCATTCCCTAACCCTAACCCTAGCCTGGAAAGGAAACCAACCACCAGCCGTACACCTTACCTTACGTGGTTGCCTACTCCTGCCCGTACGCTGGCATTGACCCGTGCGTCAGCACGTAGCCTGACCCTCGCACGTTTACGTACCCTCACCTGTGCCCTAAGCCTCGCCGTTCCCTAATCCTAACCCTAGCCCGGAACGGAAACCCACCACCAGCCGTACACCTTACCCTACGCCGTTGCCTACTCCTAGCCTGTACTCTGGCACTGAACCGTGCATCAGCACGCAGCCTTACCCTCACGCGATTCCGTACCCTGACCTGTGCCCTAAGCCTTGCCGTTCCCTAACCCTAACCCTAATCCGGAACGGAAACCCACCACCAGCCCTAAACCTTACCTTACGCCGTTGACTACTCCTCGCCCGTACGCTGGCATTGACCCGTGCGTCAGCACGTAGCCTGACCCTCCCACGTTTACGTACCCTCACCTGTGCCCTAAGCCTTGCCGTTCCCTAACCCTAACCCTAGCCCGGAACGGAAACCCACCACCAGCCCTATACCTTACCCTATGCCGTTGCGTACTCCTGGCCTGTACTCTGGCACTGAACCGTGCATCAGCACATAGCCTTACCCTCCCGCGTTTCTGTTCCCTGACGTGTGCCCTAAGCCTTGCCGTTCCGTAACCCTAACCCTAGCCCAGAACGCAAATCCACCACCAGCCCTACACTTTATCCTACACCGTTGCCTACTCCTGGCCCGTACGCTGGCACTGACCCGTGCGTCAGCACATAGCCCGACCCTCCCACGTTTCCGTACCCACACCTGTGCCCTAAGCCTTGCCGTTCCCTAACCCTAACCCTAGCCTGGAACGGAAACCAACCACCAGCCCTACACCTTACCTTACGCCGTTGCCTACCCCTGGCCCGTACGCTGGCACTGACACGTGCGTCAGCACGTAGCCTGACCCTCCCACGTTTCCGTACCCTCACCTGTGCCCTAAGCCTTGCCATTCCCTAACCCTAACCCTAGCCCGGAATAGTAACCCACCACCAGCCCTACACCATACCTTACGACGTACGCTGCTACTGACCCGAACGCTGGCACTGACCCGTGCGTCAGCACGTAGCCTGACCCTCCCACGTTTCCGTACCCTCACCTGTGCCCTAAGCCTTGCCGTTCCTAACCCTAACCCTAGCCCCGAACGGAAAGCCACCACCAGCCCTACACCTTACCTTACGCCGTAACTTATTCCTGGCCCGTATGCTGGCACTGAACCGTGCGTCAGCATGTAGCCTGACCCTCCCACGTTTCGGTACACTCACCTGTGCCCTAAGCCATGCCGTTCCCTTACCCTAACCCTAGCCTGGAACGGAAACCAACCACCAGCCCTACATCTTACCTTACGCCGTTGCCTACACCTGGCCCGTACGCTGGCACTGACACGTGCGTCAGCACGTAGCCTGACAGTCCCACGTTTCTGTAACCTCACCTGTGCCCTAAGCCTTGCCGTTCCCTAACCCTAACCCTAGCACGGAATAGAAACCCACCACCAGCCGTACACCTTACCTTACGCCGTACCCTATTCCTGGCCCGTACGCTGGCACTGAACCGTGCGTCAGCACGTAGCCTGACCCTCCCACGTTTCCGTACCCTTTCCTTTGCCCTAAGACTTGCCGTTCCCTAACCCTAACCCTAGCCCGGATTAGAAACCCACCACCAGCCCTACACCTTACCTTACGCCGTACCCTATTCCTGGCCCGTACGCTGGCACTGAACAGTGCGTCAGCATGTAGCCTGACCCTCCCACGTTTCCGTACCCTCACCTGTGCCCTAATCCTTGCCGTTCCCTAACCCTAAACCTAGCCCGGAATAGAAACCCACCACCAGCCCTACACCTTACATTACGCCGTACCCTACTGCTGAACCGTACGCTGGCACTGACCCATGCGTCAGCACGTAGCCTGACCCTCCCACGTTTCCATACCCTCACCTGTGCCCTAAGCCTTGCCGTTCCCTAACCCTAACCCTAGCCCGGAACGGAAACCCACCACCAGCCCTACACCCTAACTTATGCCGTTTCCTATTCCTGGCCCGTACGCTGGTACTGAACCGTGCGTCAGCACGTAGCCTGACCCTCCCACGTTTCCGTTCCCACACCTGTGCCCTAAGCCTTACCGTTCCGTAACCCTAACCCTAGCCCGGAACGCAAATCCACCACCAGCCCTACACTTTATCCTACGCCGTTGCCTACTCCTGGCCCGTACGCTGGCACTGACCCGTGCGTCAGCACGTAGCCCGACCCTCCCACGTTTCCGTACCCTCACCTGTGCCCTAAGCCTTGCCGTTCCCTTACCCTAACCCTAGCCTGGAACGGAAACCAACCACCAGCCCTACACCATACCTTACGCCGTTGCCTAATCCTGGCCCGTACGCTGGCATTGACCCGTGCGTCAGCACGTAGCCTGACCCACCCACGTCTCCGTACCCTCACCTGTGCCCTAAGCCTTGCGGTTCCCTAACCCTAACACTAGCCCGGAATGGAAACCCACCACCAGCCCAAAACCTTACCCTACGCCGTTGCCTACTACTGGCGTGTACTCTGGCACTGACCTGCGCATCAGCACGTAGCCTTACCCTCCCGCGTTTCCGTACCCTGACCTGTACCCTAAGCCTTGCCGTTCCCTAACCCTAACCCTAGCCCGGAACGGAAACCCACCACCAGCCCTACACCTTAACTTACGCCGTTCCCTATTCCTGGCCCGTACGCCTGCACTGAACCGTGCGTCAGCACGTAGCCTGACCCTCCCACGTTTCCGTTCCCTCACCTGAGCCCTAAGCCTTGCCGTTCCCTAACCCTAACCCTAGCCCTGAACGCAAATCCACCACCAGCCCTACACTTTATCCTACGCCGTTGCCTACTCCTGGCCCGTACGCTGGCACTGTCCCGTGCATCAGCACGTAGCCCGACCCTCCAACGTTTCCGTACCCTCACCTGTGCCCTAAGCCTTGCCGTTCCCTAACCCTAACCCTAGCCTGGAACAGAAACCAACCACCAGCCCTACACCTTACCTTACGCCGTTGCCTACTCCTGGCCCGTACGCTGGCATTGACCCGTGCGTCAGCACGTAGCCTGACCCTCCCTCGTCTCCGTACCCTCACCTGTGCGCTAAGCCCTGCGGTTCCCTAACCCTAACCCTAGCCCGGAATGGAATCCCACCACCAGCCCAAAACCTTACCCTACGCCGTTGCCTACTACTGGCCTGTACTATGGCACTGAACCGTGCGTCAGCACGTAGCCTGACCCTCCCACGTTTCCGTACCATCACCTGTGCCCTAAGCCTTGCCGTTCCCTAACCCTAACCTTAGCCTGGAACGGAAACCAACCACCAGCCGTACACCTTACCTTACGAGGTTGCCTACTCCTCGCCCGTATGCTGGCATTGACACATGCGTCAGCACGTAGCCTGACCGTCCCACGTTTCTGTAACCTCACCTGTGCCCGAAGCCTTGCCGTTCCCTAACCCTAACCCTAGCCCGGAACGGAAACCCACCACCAGCCGTACACCTTACCTTACGCCGTACCCTATTCCTGGCCCGTACGCTGGCACTGAACCGTGCGTCAGCATGTAGCCTGACCCTCCCACGTTTCCGTACCCTCTCCTTTGCCCTAAGACTTGCCGTTCCCTAACCCTAACCCTAGCCCGGATTAGAAACCCACCACCAGCCCTACACCTTACCTTACGCCGTACCCTATTCCTGGCCCATACGCTGGCACTGAACATTGCGTCAGCATGTAGCCTGACCCTCCCAAGTTTCCGTACCCTCACCTGTGCCCTAAGCCTTGCCGTTCCCTAACCCTAACCCTAGCCCGGAATAGAAACCCACCACCAGCCCTACACCTTACATTACGCCGTACCCTACTCCTGACCCGTACGCTGGCACTGACCCGTGCGTCAGCACGTAGCCTGACCCTCCCACGTTTCCATACCCTCACCTGTGCCCTAAGCCTTGCCATTCCCTAACCCTAACCCTAGCCCTGAACGCAAATCCACCACCAGCCCTACAGTGTATCCTATGCCGTTGCCTACTCCTGTTCCGTACGCTGCCACTGACCCGTGCGTCAGCACGTAGCCCGTCCCTCTCACGTTTCCGTACCCTCACCTCTGCCCTAAGCCTTGCCGTTCCCTAACCCTAACCCTAGCCCGGAACGGAAACCCACCACCAGCCCTACACATTACCCTACGCCGTTGCCTACTCCTGGCCTGTACTCTGGCAATGAACCGTGCATCAGCACGTAGCCTTACCCTCCAGTGTTTTCGTTCCCTGACATGTGCCCTAAGCCTTGCCGTTCCCTAACCCTAACCCTAGACCAGAACGCAAATCCACCACCAGCCCTACACTTTATCCTACGCCGTTGCCTACTCCTGGCCCGTACGCTGGCACTGACCCGTGCGTCAGCATGGAACCCGACACTCCCACGTTTCCGTACCCTCACCTGTGCCCTAAGCCTTGCCGTTCCCTAACCCTAACCCTAGCCTGGAACGGAAACCAACCACCAGCCCTACACCTTACCTTACGCCGTTGCCTACTCCTGGCCCGTACGCTGGCACTGACCTGTGCGTCAGCACATAGCCTGACCCTCCCACGTTTACGTACCCTCACCTGTGCCCTAAGCCTTGCCATTCCCTAACCCTAACCCTAGCCCGGAATAGTAACCCACCACCAGCCCTACACCATACCTTACGCCGTACGCTGCTACTGACCCGCACGCTGGCACTGACCCGTGCGTCAGCACGTAGCCTGAACCTCCCACGTTTCCGTACCCTCACCTGTGCCCTAAGCCTTGCCGTTCCCTAACCCTAACCCTAGCCCCGAATGGAAACCCACCACCAGCCCTACACCTTACCTTACGCCGTAACTTATTCCTGGCCCATACGCTGGCACTGAACCGTGCGTCAGCATGTAGCCTGACCCTCCCACGTTTCGGTACCCTCACCTGTGCCCTAAGCCTTGCCGTTCCCTTACCCTAACCCTAGCCTGGAACGGAAACCAACCACCAGCCCTACATCTTACCTTACGCCGTTGCCTACCCCTAGCCCGTACGCTGGCACTGACACGTGCGTCAGCACGTAGCCTGACCGTCCCACGTTTCCGTACCCTCACCTGTGCCCTAAGCCTTGCCATTCCCTAACCCTAACCCTAGTCCGGAACGCAAATCCACCACCAGCCCTACACTTTATCCTACGCCGTTGCCTACTCCTGGCCCGTACGCTGGCACTGACCCGTGCGTCAGCACGTAGCCCGACCCTCCCACGTTTCCGTACCCTCACCTGTGCCCTATGCCTTGCCGTTCCCTAACCCTAACCCTAGCCAGGAAAGGAAACCAACCACCAGCCCTACACCTTACCTTACGCCGTTGCCTATTCCTGGCCCATACGCTGGCACTGAAACATGCGTCAGCATGTAGCCTGACCCTCCCACGTTTCGGTACTCTCATCTGTGCCCTAAGCCTTGCCGTTCCCTTACCCTAACCCTAGCCTGGAACGGAAACCAACCACCAGCCCTACATCTTACTTTACGCCGTTGCCTACCCCTGGCCCGTACGCTGGCACTTACACGTGCGTCAGCACGTAGCCTGACCGTCCCACGTTTCTGTAACCTCACCTGTGCCCTAAGACTTGCCGTTCCCTAACCCTAACCCTAGACCGGAACGGAAACCCACCACCAGCCGTACACCTTACCTTACGCCGTACCCTATTCCTGGCCCGTACGCAGGCACTGAACCGTGCGTCAGCACGTAGCCTGACCCTCCCACGTTTCCGTATCCTCTCCTTTGCCCTAAGCCTTGCCGTTCCCTAACCCTAACCCTAGCCCTGGTTAGAAACCCACCACCAGCCCTACACCTTACCTTACGCCGTACCCTATTCCTGGCCCGTATGCTGGCACTGAACCGTGCATCAGCACGTAGCCTTACCCTCCCGCGTTTCCGTACCCTGACCTGTGCCCTAAGCCTTGACGTTCCCTAACCCTAACCCTAGTCCGGAACGGAAACCCACCACCATCCCTAAACCTTACCTTACGCCGTTGCCTACTCCTCGCCCGTACGCTGGCATTGACCCGTGCGTCAGCACGTAGTCTGACCCTCCCACGTTTACGTACCCTCACCTGTGCCCTAAGCCTTGCCGTTCCCTAACCCTAACCCTAGCCCGGAACGGAAAGCCACCACCAGCCCTACACCTTACCCTACGCCGTTGCCTACTCCTGGCCTGTACTCTGGCACTGAACCGTGCATCAGCACGTAGCCTTAGCCTCCCGCGTTTCCGTACCCAGACCTGTGCCCTAAGCCTTGCCGTTCCCTAACCCTAACCCTAGCCCAGAACGCAAATCCACCACCAGCCCTACACTTTATCCTACGCCGTTGCCTACTCCTGGCCCGTACGCTGGCACTGACCCGTGCGTCAGCACGTAGCCCGACCCTCCCACGTTTCCGTACCCTCACCTGTGCCCTAAGCCTTGCCGTTCCCTAACCCTAACCCTAGCCTGGAACGGAAACCAACCACCAGCCCTACACCTTACCTTACGCCGTTGCCTACTCCTGGCCCGTACGCTGGCACTGACCCGTGCGTCAGCACATAGCCTGATCCTCCCACGTTTCCGTACCCTCACCTGTGCCCTAAGCCTTGCCATTCCCTAACCCTAACCCTAGCCCGGAATAGTAACCCACCACCAGCCCTACACCATACCTTACGCCGTACGCTGCTACTGACCCGTACGCTGGCACTGACCCGTGCGTCAGCACGTAGCCTGACCCTCCCACGTTTCCGTACACTCAGCTGTGCCCTAAGCCTTGCCGTTCCCTAACCCTAACCCTAGCCCCGAACGGAAACCCACCACCAGCCCTACACCTTACCTTACGCCGTAACCTATTCCTGGCCCGTACGCAGGCACTGAACCGTTCGTCTGCATGTAGCCTGACCCTCCCACGTTTCCGTAACCTCACCTGTGCCCTAAGCCTTGCCTTTCCCTAACCCTAACCCTAGCCCGGAATAGAATCCCACCACCAGCCCTACACCTGACCTTACGCCGTATCCTACTCCTGACCCGTACGCTGGCACTGAACCATGCGTCTGCACGTAGTCTGAGCCTCCAACGTTTCCGTACCCTCACCTGTGCCCTAAGCCTTGCCATTCCCTAACCCTAACCCTAGCCCGGAAGAGTAACCCACCACCAACCCTACACCATACCTTACGCCGTACGCTGCTACTGACCCGCACGCTGGCACTGACCCGTGTGTCAGCATGTAGCCTGACCCTCCCAAGTTTCCGTACCCTCACCTGTGCCCTAAGCCTTGCCGTTCCCTAACCCTAAACCTAGCCCGGAATAGAAACCCACCACCTGCCCTACACCTTACATTACGCCGTACCCTACTGCTGACCCGTACGCTGGCACTGACCCATGCGTCAGCACGTAGCCTGACCCTCCAACGTTTCCGTACCCTCACCTGTGCCCTAAGCCTTGCCGTTCCCTAACCCTAACCCTAGCCTGGTACGGAAACCAACCACCAGCCCTACACCTTACATTACGCCGTTGCCTACTCCTGGCCCGTACGCTGGCACTGACACGTGCGTCAGCACGTAGCCTGACCCTCCCACGTTTCCGTACCCTCACCTGTGCCCTAAGCCTTGCCATTCCCTAACCCTAACCCTAGCCCGGAATAGTAACCCACCACCAGCCCTACACCATACCTTACGCCTTACGCTGCAACTGACCCGTACGCTGGCACTGACCCGTGCGTCAACACGTAGCCTGACCCTCCCACGTTTCCGTACCCTCACCTGTGCCCTAAGCCTTGCCGTTCCCTAACCCTAACCCTAGCCCCGAACGGAAACCCACCACCAGCCCTACACCTTACCTTACGCCGTAACTTATTCCTGGCCCATACGCTGGCACTGAACCGTGCGTCAGCATGTAGCCTGACCCTCCCACGTTTCGGTACCCTCACCTGTGCCCTAAGCCTTGCCGTTCCCTTACCCTAACCCTAGCCTGGAACGGAAACCAACCACCAGCCCTACATCTTACCTTACGCCGTTGCCTACCCCTGGCCCGTACGCTGGCACTGACACGTGCGTCAGCACGTAGCCTGACCGTCCCACGTTTCGGTAACTTCACCTGTGCCCTAAGCCTTGCCGTTCCCTAACCCTAACCCTAGCCCGGAACGGAAACCCACCACCAGCCGTACACCTTACCTTACGCCGTACCCTATTCCTGGCCCGTACGCTGGCACTGACCCGTGCGTCAGCACGTAGCCTGACCCTCCCACGTTTCCGTACACTCAGCTGTGCCCTAAGCCTTGCCGTTCCCTAACCCTAACCCTAGCCCCGAACGGAAACCCACCACCAGCCCTACACCTTACCTTACGCCGTAACCTATTCCTGGCCCGTACGCAGGCACTGAACCGTTCGTCTGCATGTAGCCTGACCCTCCCCCGTTTCCGTAACCTCACCTGTGCCCTAAGCCTTGCCTTTCCCTAACCCTAACCCTAGCCCGGAATAGAATCCCACCACCAGCCCTACACCTGACCTTACGCCGTATCCTACTCCTGACCCGTACGCTGGCACTGAACCATGCGTCTGCACGTAGTCTGAGCCTCCAACGTTTCCGTACCCTCACCTGTGCCCTAAGCCTTGCCATTCCCTAACCCTAACCCTAGCCCGGAAGAGTAACCCACCACCAACCCTACACCATACCTTACGCCGTACGCTGCTACTGACCCGCACGCTGGCACTGACCCGTGTGTCAGCATGTAGCCTGACCCTCCCAAGTTTCCGTACCCTCACCTGTGCCCTAAGCCTTGCCGTTCCCTAACCCTAAACCTAGCCCGGAATAGAAACCCACCACCAGCCCTACACCTTACATTACGCCGTACCCTACTGCTGACCCGTACGCTGGCACTGACCCATGCGTCAGCACGTAGCCTGACCCTCCAACGTTTCCGTACCCTCACCTGTGCCCTAAGCCTTGCCGTTCCCTAACCCTAACCCTAGCCTGGTACGGAAACCAACCACCAGCCCTACACCTTACATTACGCCGTTGCCTACTCCTGGCCCGTACGCTGGCACTGACACGTGCGTCAGCACGTAGCCTGACCCTCCCACGTTTCCGTACCCTCACCTGTGCCCTAAGCCTTGCCATTCCCTAACCCTAACCCTAGCCCGGAATAGTAACCCACCACCAGCCCTACACCATACCTTACGCCTTACGCTGCAACTGACCCGTACGCTGGCACTGACCCGTGCGTCAACACGTAGCCTGACCCTCCCACGTTTCCGTACCCTCACCTGTGCCCTAAGCCTTGCCGTTCCCTAACCCTAACCCTAGCCCCGAACGGAAACCCACCACCAGCCCTACACCTTACCTTACGCCGTAACTTATTCCTGGCCCATACGCTGGCACTGAACCGTGCGTCAGCATGTAGCCTGACCCTCCCACGTTTCGGTACCCTCACCTGTGCCCTAAGCCTTGCCGTTCCCTTACCCTAACCCTAGCCTGGAACGGAAACCAACCACCAGCCCTACATCTTACCTTACGCCGTTGCCTACCCCTGGCCCGTACGCTGGCACTGACACGTGCGTCAGCACGTAGCCTGACCGTCCCACGTTTCGGTAACTTCACCTGTGCCCTAAGCCTTGCCGTTCCCTAACCCTAACCCTAGCCCGGAACGGAAACCCACCACCAGCCGTACACCTTACCTTACGCCGTACCCTATTCCTGGCCCGTACGCTGGCACTGAGCCGTGCGTCAGCACGTAGCCTGACCCTCCCACGTTTCCGTACCCTCTCCTTTGCCCTAAGACTTGCCGTTCCCTAACCCTAACCCTAGCCAGGATTAGAAAACCACCACCAGCCCTACACCTTACCTTACGCCGTACCCTATTCCTGGCCCGTACGCTGGCACTGTACCGTGCGTCAGCACGTAGCCTGACCCTCCCACGTTTCCGTACCCTCACCTGTGCCCTAAGCCTTGCCATTCCCTAACCCTAACCCTAGCCTGGAACAGAAACCAACCACCAGCCGTACACCTTACCTTACGTCGTTGCCTACTCCTCGCCCGTACGCTGGCATTGACCCATGCGTCAGCACGTAGCCTGACCCTCCCACGTTTACGTACCCTCACCTGTGCCCTAAGCCTTGCCGTTCCCTAATCCTAACACTAGCCCGGAACGGAAACCCACCACCAGCCCTACACCTTACCCTACGCCGTTGCCTACTCCTGGCCTGTACTCTGGCACTGAACCGTGCATCAGCACGTAGCCTTACCCTCACGCGTTTCCGTACCCTGACCTGTGCCCTAAGCCTTGCCGTTCCCTAACCCTAACCCTAGTCCGGAACGGAAACCCACCACCAGCCCTCAACCTTACCTTACGCCGTTGCCTACTCCTCGCCCGTACGCTCTCTTTGACCCGTGCGTCAGCACGTAGCCTGACCCTCCCACGTTTACGTACCCTCACCTGTGCCCTAAGCCTTGCCGTTCCCTAACCCTAACCCTAGCCCGGAACGGAAACCCACCACCAGCCCTACACCTTACCCTATGCCGTTGCCTACTCCTGGCCTGTACTCTGGCACTGAACCGTGCATCAGCACATAGCCTTACCCTCCCGCGTTTCTGTACCCTGACCTGTGCCCTAAGCCTTGCCGTTCCCTAACCCTAATCCTAGCCCAGAACGCAAATCCACCACCAGCCCTACACTTTATCCTAGGCCGTTGCCTACTCCTGGCCCGTACGCTGGCACTGACCCGTGCGTCAGCACATAGCCCGACCCTCCCACGTTTCCGTACTCTCACCTGTGCCCTAAGCCTTGCCGTTCCCTAACCCTAACCCTAGCGTGGTACGGAAACAAACCACGAGCCCTACACCTTACCTTACGCCGTAGCCTACTCCTGGCCCGTACGCTGGCACTGACACGTGCGTCAGCACGTAGCCTGACCCTCCCACGTTTCCGTACCCTCACCTGTGCCCTAAGCCTTGCCATTCCCTAACCCTAACCCTAGCCCGGAATAGTAACCCACCACCAGCCCTACACCATACCTTACGCCTTACGCTGCTACTGACCCGTACGCTGGCACTGACCCGTGCGTCAGCACGTAGCCTGTCCCTCCCACGTTTCCGTACTCTCACCTGTGCCCTAAGCCTTGCCGTTCCCTAACCCTAACCCTAGCCTGGTACGGAAACCAACCACCAGCCCTACACCTTACATTACGCCGTACCCTAATCCTGACCCGTACGCTGGCACTGACCCGTGCGTCAGCACGTAGCCCGACCCTCCCACGATTCCGTACCCTCACCTATGCCCTAAGCCTTGCCGTTCCCTAACCCTAACCCTAGTCCGGAACGGAAACCAACCACCAGCCCTACACCTTACCTTACACCGTTGCCTACTCCTGGCCAATACGCTGGCACTGACCCGTGCGTCAGCACGTAGCCTGACCCTCCCACGGTTCCATACCCTCACCTGTGCCCTAAGCCTTGCCGTTCCCTAACCCTAACCCTAGCCCTGAACGCAAATCCACCACCAGCCCTACACTGTATCCTATGCCGTTGCCTACTCCTGTTCCGTACGCTGGCACTGACCCGTGCGTCAGCACGTAGCCCGTCCCTCTCACATTTCCGTACCCTCACCTGTGCCCTAAGCCTTGCCGTTCCCTAACCCTAAACCTAGCCTGGAAAGGAAATCAACCACAAGCGCTACACTTTACCTTACGCCGTACCCTACTCCTGGCCCGTACGCTGGCACTGACCCATGCGTCAGCACGTAGCCTGACCCTCCCACGTTTCAGTACCCTCACTTGTGCCCTAAGCCTTGCCGTTCCCTAACCATAACCCTAGCCCGGAACGGAAACCCACCACCAGCCCTACACCTTACCTTACGCCGTAACCTATTCGTGGCCCGTACGCTGGCAATGAACCGTGCGTCAGCATGTAGCCTGACCCTCCCACGTTTCCGTATCCTCACCTGTGCCCTAAGCCTTGCCTTTCCCTAACCCTAACCCTAGCCCGGAATAGAAACCCACCACCAGCCCTACACCTTACCTTACGCCGTATCCTACTCCTGACCCGTACGCTGGCACTGAACCATGCGTCAGCACGTAGTCTGAGCCTCCAACGTTTCCGTACCCTCACCTGTGCCCTAAGCCTTGACGTTCCCTAACCCTAACCCTAGCCCGGAACGGAAACCCACCACCAGCCCTACACCTTAACTTACGCCGTTCCCTATTCCTGGCCCGTACGCTGGCACTGAACCGTGTGTCAGCACGTCGCCTGACCCTCCCACGTTTCCGTTCCCTCACCTGTGCCCTAAGCCTTGCCGTTCCCTAACCCTAACCCTAGCCAGGAACGCAAATCCACCACCAGCCCTACACTTTATCCTACGCCGTTGCCTACTCCTGGCCCGTACGCTGGCACTGACCAGTCCATCAGCACATAGCCCGACCCTCCCAAGTTTCCGTACCCTCACCTGTGCCCTAAGCCTTGCCGTTCCCTAACACTAACCCTAGCCTCGAACGGAAACCAACCACCAGCCCTACACCTTACCCTACGCCGTTGCCTATTCCTGGCCTGTACTCTGGCACTTAACCGTGCATCTGCACGTAGCCTTACCCTCCCGCGTTTCCGTACCCTGACCTGTGCCCTAAGCCTTGCCGTTCCCTAACCCTAACCCTAGCCCAGAACGCAAATCCACCACCAGCCTTAAACTTTATCCTACGCCTTTGCCTACTCCTGGCCCGTACGCTGGCACTGACCCGTGCGTCACCACGTAGCCCGACCCTCCCACGTTTCCGTACCCTCACCTGTGCCCTATGCCTTGCCGTTCCCTAACCCTAACCCTAGCCAGGAAAGGAAACCAACCACCAGCCCTACACCTTACCTTACGCCGTTGCCTATTCCTGGCCCGTATGCTGGCACTGACCCGTGCGTCAGCACGTAGCCTGACCCTCCCACGTTTCCGTACCCTCACCTGTGCCCTAAGCCTTGCCATTCCCTAACCCTAACCCTAGCCCTGAATAGTCACCCACCACCAGCCCTACACCATACCTTACGCCGTACGCTGCTACTGACCCGTACGCTGGCACTGACCCGTGCGTCAGCACGTAGCCTGACCCTCCCACCTTTCCGTACCCTCACCTGTGCCCTAAGCCTTGCCGTTCCCTAACCCTAACCCTAGCCCCGAACGGAAACCCACCACCAGCCCTACACCTTACCTTACGCCGTAACTTATTCCTGGCCCATACGCTGGCACTGAAACATGCGTCAGCATGTAGCCTGACCCTCCCACGTTTCGGTACTCTCATCTGTGCCCTAAGCCTTGCCGTTCCCTTACCCTAACCCTAGCCTGGAACGGAAACCAACCACCAGCCCTACATCTTACCTTACGCCGTTGCCTACCCCTGGCCCGTACGCTGGCACTGACACGTGCGTCAGCACGTAGCCTGACGGTCCCACGTTTCTGTAACCTCACCTGTGCCCTAAGCCTTGCCGTTCCCTAACCCTAACCCTAGCCCGGAACGGAAACCCACCACCAGCCGTACACCTTACCTTACGCCGTACCCTATTCCTGGCCAGTACGCAGGCACTGAACCGTGCGTCAGCACGTAGCCTGACCCTCCCACGTTTCCGTATCCTCTCCTTTGCCCTAAGCCTTGCCGTTCCCTAACCCTAACCCTAGTCCGGAACGGAAACCCACCACCATCCCTAAACCTTACCTTACGCCGTTGCCTACTCCTCGCCCGTACGCTGGCATTGACCCGTGCGTCAGCACGTAGTCTGACCCTCCCACGTTTACGTACCCTCACCTGTGCCCTAAGCCTTGCCGTTCCCTAACCCTAACCCTAGCCCGGAATAGTAACCCACCACCAGCCCTACACCTTACCCTACGCCGTTGCCTACTCCTGGCCTGTACTCTGGCTCTGAACCGTGCATCAGCACGTAGCCTTAGCCTCCCGCGTTTCCGTACCCTGACCTGTGCCCTAAGCCTTGCCGTTCCCTAACCCTAACCCTAGCCCAGAACGCAAATCCACCACCAGCCCTACACTTTATCCTACGCCGTTGCCTACTCCTGGCCCGTACGCTGGCACTGACCCGTGCGTCAGCACGTAGCCCGACCCTCCCACGTTTCCGTACCCTCACCTGTGCCCTAAGCCTTGCCGTTCCCTAACCCTAACCCTAGCCTGGAACGGAAACCAACCACCAGCCCTACACCTTACCTTACGCCGTTGCCTACTCCTGGCCCGTACGCTGGCACTGACCCGTGCGTCAGCACATAGCCTGATCCTCCCACGTTTCCGTACCCTCACCTGTGCCCTAAGCCTTGCCATTCCCTAACCCTAACCCTAGCCCGGAATAGTAACCCACCACCAGCCCTACACCATACCTTACGCCGTACGCTGCTACTGACCCGTACGCTGGCACTGACCCGTGCGTCAGCACGTAGCCTGACCCTCCCACGTTTCCGTACACTCAGCTGTGCCCGAAGCCTTGCCGTTCCCTAACCCTAACCCTAGCCCCGAACGGAAACCCACCACCAGCCCTACACCTTACCTTACGCCGTAACCTATTCCTGGCCCGTACGCAGGCACTGAACCGTTCGTCTGCATGTAGCCTGACCCTCCCACGTTTCCGTAACCTCACCTGTGCCCTAAGCCTTGCCTTTCCCTAACCCTAACCCTAGCCCGGAATAGAATCCCACCACCAGCCCTACACCTAACCTTACGCCGTATCCTACTCCTGACCCGTACGCTGGCACTGAACCATGCGTCTGCACGTAGTCTGAGCCTCCAACGTTTCCGTACCCTCACCTGTGCCCTAAGCCTTGCCATTCCCTAACCCTAACCCTAGCCCGGAAGAGTAACCCACCACCAACCCTACACCATACCTTACGCCGTACGCTGCTACTGACCCGCACGCTGGCACTGACCCGTGCGTCAGCACGTAGCCTGACCCTCCCACGTTTCCGTACCCTCACCTGTGCCCTAAGCCTTGCCGTTCCCTAACCCTAACCCTAGCCCCGAACGGAAACCCACCACCAGCCCTACACCTTACCTTACGCCGTAACTTATTCCTGGCCCATACGCTGGCACTGAACCGTGCGTCAGCATGTAGCCTGACCCTCCCACGTTTCGGTACCCTCACCTGTGCCCTAAGCCTTGCCGTTCCCTTATCTTAACCCTAGCCTGGAACGGAAACCAACCATCAGCCCTACATCTTACCTTACGCCGTTGCCTACCCCTGGCCCGTACGCTGGCACTGACACGTGCGTCAGCACGTAGCGTGACCGTCACACGTTTCGGTAACTTCACCTGTGCCCTAAGCCTTGCCGTTCCCTAACCCTAACCCTAGCCCGGAACGGAAACCCACCACCAGCCGTACACCTTACCTTACGCCGTACCCTATTCCTGGCCCGTACGCTATCACTGAACCGTGCGTCAGCACGTAGCCTGACCCTCCCACGTTTCCGTACCCTCTCCTTTGCCCTAAGACTTGCCGTTCCCTATCCCTAACCCTAGCCCGGAGTAGAAAACCACCACCAGCCCTACACCTTACCTTACGCCGTACCCTGTTCCTGGCCCGTACGCTGGCACTGAACCGTGCGTCAGCACGTAGCCTGACCCTCCCACGTTTCCGTACCCTCACCTGTGCCCTAAGCCTTGCCATTCCCTAACCCTAACCCTAGCCTGGAAAGGAAGCCAACCACCAGCCGTACACCTTACCTTACGTGGTTGCCTACTCCTGCCCGTACGCTGGCATTGACCCGTGCGTCAGCACGTAGCCTGACCCTCGCACGTTTACGTACCCTCACCTGTGCCCTAAGCCTCGCCGTTCCCTAATCCTAACCCTAGCCCGGAACGGAAACCCACCACCAGCCGTACACCTTACCCTACGCCGTTGCCTACTCCTAGCCTGTACTCTGGCACTGAACCGTGCATCAGCACGTAGCCTTACCCTCACGCGATTCCCTACCCTGACCTGTGCCCTAAGCCTTGCCGTTCCCTAACCCTAACCCTAATCCGGAACGGAAACCCACCACCAGCCCTAAACCTTACCTTACGCCGTTGCCTACTCCTCGCCCGTACGCTGGCATTGACCCGTGCGTCAGCACGTAGCCTGACCCTCCCACGTTTACGTACCCTCACCTGTGCCCTAAGCCTTGCCGTTCCCTAACCCTAACCCTAGCCCGGAACGGAATCCCACCACCAGCCCTATACCTTACCCTATGCCGTTGCGTACTCCTGGCCTGTACTCTGGCACTGAACCGTGCATCAGCACATAGCCTTACCCTCCCGCGTTTCTGTTCCCTGACCTGTGCCCTAAGCCTTGCCGTTCCGTAACCCTAACCCTAGCCCAGAACGCAAATCCACCACCAGCCCTACACTTTATCCTACGCCGTTGCCTACTCCTGGCCCGTACGCTGGCACTGACCCGTGCATCAGCACATAGCCCGACCCTCCCACGTTTCCGTACCCACACCTGTGCCCTAAGCCTTGCCGTTCCCTAACCCTAACCCTAGCCTGGAACGGAAACCAACCACCAGCCCTACACCTTACCTTACGCCGTTGCCTACCCCTGGCCCGTACGCTGGCACTGACACGTGCGTCAGCACGTAGCCTGACCCTCCCACGTTTCCGTACCCTCACCTGTGCCCTAAGCCTTGCCATTCCCTAACCCTAACCCTAGCCCGGAATAGTAACCCACCACCAGCCCTACACCATACCTTACGACGTACGCTGCTACTGACCCGAACGCTGGCACTGACCCGTGCGTCAGCACGTAGCCTGACCCTCCCACGTTTCCGTACCCTCACCTGTGCCCTAAGCCTTGCCGTTCCTAACCCTAACCCTAGCCCCGAACGGAAAGCCACCACCAGCCCTACACCTTACCTTACGCCGTAACTTATTCCTGGCCCGTATGCTGGCACTGAACCGTGCGTCAGCATGTAGCCTGACCCTCCCACGTTTCGGTACACTCACCTGTGCCCTAAGCCATGCCGTTCCCTTACCCTAACCCTAGCCTGGAACGGAAACCAACCACCAGCCCTACATCTTACCTTACGCCGTTGCCTACACCTGGCCCGTACGCTGGCACTGACACGTGCGTCAGCACGTAGCCTGACAGTCCCACGTTTCTGTAACCTCACCTGTGCCCTAAGCCTTGCCGTTCCCTAACCCTAACCCTAGCACGGAATAGAAACCCACCACCAGCCGTACACCTTACCTTACGCCGTACCCTATTCCTGGCCCGTACGCTGGCACTGAACCGTGCGTCAGCACGTAGCCTGACCCTCCCACGTTTCCGTACCCTCTCCTTTGCCCTAAGACTTGCCGTTCCCTAACCCTAACCCTAGCCCGGATTAGAAACCCACCACCAGCCCTACACCTTACCTTACGCCGTACCCTATTCCTGGCCCGTACGCTGGCACTGAACAGTGCGTCAGCATGTAGCCTGACCCTCCCACGTTTCCGTACCCTCACCTGTGCCCTAAGCCTTGCCGTTCCCTAACCCTAAACCTAGCCCGGAATAGAAACCCACCACCAGCCCTACACCTTACATTACGCCGTACCCTACTGCTGAACCGTACGCTGGCACTGACCCATGCGTCAGCACGTAGCCTGACCCTCCCACGTTTCCATACCCTCACCTGTGCCCTAAGCCTTGCCGTTCCCTAACCCTAACCCTAGCCCGGAATGGAAACCCACCACCAGCCCTACACCCTAACTTATGCCGTTTCCTATTCCTGGCCCGTACGCTGGTACTGAACCGTGCGTCAGCACGTAGCCTGACCCTCCCACGTTTCCGTTCCCACACCTGTGCCCTAAGCCTTACCGTTCCGTAACCCTAACCCTAGCCCGGAACGCAAATCCACCACCAGCCCTACACTTTATCCTACGCCGTTGCCTACTCCTGGCCCGTACGCTGGCACTGACCCGTGCGTCAGCACGTAGCCCGACCCTCCCACGTTTCCGTACCCTCACCTGTGCCCTAAGCCTTGCCGTTCCCTTACCCTAACCCTAGCCTGGAACGGAAACCAACCACCAGCCCTACACCATACCTTACGCCGTTGCCTAATCCTGGCCCGTACGCTGGCATTGACCCGTGCGTCAGCACGTAGCCTGACCCACCCACCTCTCCGTACCCTCACCTGTGCCCTAAGCCTTGCGGTTCCCTAACCCTAACACTAGCCCGGAATGGAAACCCACCACCAGCCCAAAACCTTACCCTACGCCGTTGCCTACTACTGGCGTGTACTCTGGCACTGACCTGCGCATCAGCACGTAGCCTTACCCTCCCGCGTTTCCGTACCCTGACCTGTACCCTAAGCCTTGCCGTTCCCTAACCCTAACCCCAGCCCGGAACGGAAACCCACCACCAGCCCTACACCTTAACTTACGCCGTTCCCTATTCCTGGCCCGTACGCTGGCACTGAACCGTGCGTCAGCACGTAGCCTGACCCTCCCACGTTTCCGTTCCCTCACCTGAGCCCTAAGCCTTGCCGTTCCCTAACCCTAACCCTAGCCCTGAACGCAAATCCACCACCAGCCCTACACTTTATACTACGCCGTTGCCTACTCCTGGCCCGTACGCTGGCACTGTCCCGTGCATCAGCACGTAGCCCGACCGTCCAACGTTTCCGTACCCTCACCTGTGCCCTAAGCCTTGCCGTTCCCTAACCCTAACCCTAGCCTGGAACAGAAACCAACCACCAGCCCTACACCTTACCTTACGCCGTTGCCTACTCCTGGCCCGTACGCTGGCATTGACCCGTGCGTCAGCACGTAGCCTGACCCTCCCTCGTCTCCGTACCCTCACCTGTGCGCTAAGCCCTGCGGTTCCCTAACCCTAACCCTAGCCCGGAATGGAATCCCACCACCAGCCCAAAACCTTACCCTACGCCGTTGCCTACTACTGGCCTGTACTCTGGCACTGAACCGTGCGTCAGCACGTAGCCTGACCCTCCCACGTTTCCGTACCATCACCTGTGCCCTAAGCCTTGCCGTTCCCTAACCCTAACCTTAGCCTGGAACGGAAACCAACCACCAGCCGTACACCTTACCTTACGCAGTTGCCTACTCCTCGCCCGTATGCTGGCATTGACACATGCGTCAGCACGTAGCCTGACCGTCCCACGTTTCTGTAACCTCACCTGTGCCCTAAGCCTTGCCGTTCCCTAACCCTAACCCTAGCCCGGAACGGAAACCCACCACCAGCCGTACACCTTACCTTACGCCGTACCCTATTCCTGGCCCGTACGCTGGCACTGAACCGTGCGTCAGCATGTAGCCTGACCCTCCCACGTTTCCGTACCCTCTCCTTTGCCCTAAGACTTGCCGTTCCCTAACCCTAACCCTAGCCCGGATTAGAAACCCACCACCAGCCCTACACCTTACCTTACGCCGTACCCTATTCCTGGCCCGTACGCTGGCACTGAACATTGCGTCAGCATGTAGCCTGACCCTCCCAAGTTTCCGTACCCTCACCTGTGCCCTAAGACTTGCCGTTCCCTAACCCTAACCCTAGCCCGGAATAGAAACCCACCACCAGCCCTACACCTTACATTACGCCGTACCCTACTCCTGACCCGTACGCTGGCACTGACCCGTGCGTCAGCACGTAGCCTGACCCTCCCACGTTTCCATACCCTCACCTGTGCCCTAAGCCTTGCCATTCCCTAACCCTAACCCTAGCCCTGAACGCAAATCCACCACCAGCCCTACAGTGTATCCTATGCCGTTGCCTACTCCTGTTCCGTACGCTGCCACTGACCCGTGCGTCAGCACGTAGCCCGTCCCTCTCACGTTTCCGTACCCTCACCTCTGCCCTAAGCCTTGCCGTTCCCTAACCCTAACCCTAGCCCGGAACGGAAACCCACCACCAGCCCTACACATTACCCTACGCCGTTGCCTACTCCTGGCCTGTACTCTGGCACTGAACCGTGCATCAGCACGTAGCCTTACCCTCCAGTGTTTTCGTTCCCTGACATGTGCCCTAAGCCTTGCCGTTCCCTAACCCTAACCCTAGACCAGAACGCAAATCCACCACCAGCCCTACACTTTATCCTACGCCGTTGCCTACTCCTGGCCCGTACGCTGGCACTGACCCGTGCGTCAGCATGGAGCCCGACACTCCCACGTTTCCGTACCCTCACCTGTGCCCTAAGCCTTGCCGTTCCCTAACCCTAACCCTAGCCTGGAACGGAAACCAACCACCAGCCCTACACCTTACCTTACGCCGTTGCCTACTCCTGGCCCGTACGCTGGCACTGACCTGTGCGTCAGCACATAGCCTGACCCTCCCACGTTTACGTACCCTCACCTGTGCCCTAAGCCTTGCCATTCCCTAACCCTAACCCTAGCCCGGAATAGTAACCCACCACCAGCCCTACACCATACCTTACGCCGTACGCTGCTACTGACCCGCACGCTGGCACTGACCCGTGCGTCAGCACGTAGCCTGAACCTCCCACGTTTCCGTACCCTCACCTGTGCCCTAAGCCTTGCCTTTCCCTAACCCTAACCCTAGCCCCGAATGGAAACCCACCACCAGCCCTACACCTTACCTTACGCCGTAACTTATTCCTGGCCCATACGCTGGCACTAAACCGTGCGTCAGCATGTAGCCTGACCCTCCCACGTTTCGGTACCCTCACCTGTGCCCTAAGCCTTGCCGTTCCCTTACCCTAACCCTAGCCTGGAACGGAAACCAACCACCAGCCCTACATCTTACCTTACGCCGTTGCCTACCCCTAGCCCGTACGCTGGCACTGACACGTGCGTCAGCACGTAGCCTGACCGTCCCACGTTTCCGTACCCTCACCTGTGCCCTAAGCCTTGCCATTCCCTAACCCTAACCCTAGTCCGGAACGCAAATCCACCACCAGCCCTACACTTTATCCTACGCCGTTGCCTACTCCTGGCCCGTACGCTGGCACTGACCCGTGCATCAGCACGTAGCCCGACCCTCCAACGTTTCCGTACCCTCACCTGTGCCCTAAGCCTTGCCGTTCCCTAACCCTAACCCTAGCCTGGAACAGAAACCAACCACCAGCCCTACACCTTACCTTACGCCGTTGCCTACTCCTGGCCCGTACGCTGGCATTGACCCGTGCATCAGCACGTAGCCTGACCCTCCCTCGTCTCCGTACCCTCACCTGTGCGCTAAGCCCTGCGGTTCCCTAACCCTAACCCTAGCCCGAAATGGAATCCCACCACCAGCCCAAAACCTTACCCTACGCCGTTGCCTACTACTGGCCTGTACTCTGGTACTAACCCGTGCATCAACACGTAGCCTTACCCTCCCGCGTTTCCGTACCCTCACCTGTGCCCTAAGCCTTGCCGTTCCCTAACCCTAACCCTAGCCCTGAATAGTCACCCACCACCAGCCCTACACCATACCTTACGCCGTACGCTGCTACTGACCCGTACGCTGGCACTGACCCGTGCGTCAGCACGTAGCCTGACCCTCCCACCTTTCCGTACCCTCACCTGTGCCCTAAGCCTTGCCGTTCCCTAACCCTAACCCTAGCCTGGAACAGAAACCAACCACCAGCCCTACATCTTACCTTCCGCCATTGCCTACCCCTGGCCCGTACGCTGGCACTGACACGTGCGTCAGCACGTAGCCTGACCATCCCACGTTCCTGTAACTTCACCTGTGCCCTAATCCTTGCCGTTCCCTAACCCTAACCCTAGCCCGGAACGGAAACCCACCACCAGCCGTACACCTTACCTTACGCCGTTCCCTATTCCTGGCCCGTACGCTGGCACTGAACCGTGCGTCAGCACGTAGCCTGACCCTCCCACGTTTCCGTACCCTCTCCTTTGCCCTAAGACTTGCCGTTCCCTAACCCTAACCCTAGCCCGGATTAGAAACCCACCACCAGCCCTACACCTTACCTTACGCCGTACCCTATTCCTGGCCCATACGCTGGCACTGAACCGTGCGTCAGCACGTAGCCTGACCCTCCCACGTTTCCGTACCCTCACCTGTGCCCTAAGCCTTGCCGTTCCCTAACCCTAACCCTAGCCCGGAACGGAAACCCACCACCAGCCCTACACCTTACCCTACGCCGTTGCCTATCCTGGCCTGTACTCTGGCACTGAACCGTGCTTAAGCACGTAGCCTTACCCTCACGCGTTTCCGTACCCTGACCTGTGCCCTAAGCCTTGCCGTTCCCTAACCCTAACCCTAGTCCGGAACGGAAACCCACCACCAGCCCTAAACCTTACCTTACGCCGTTGCCTACTCCTCGCCCGTACGCTGGCATTGACCCGTGCGTCAGCACGTAGCCTGACCCTCCCACGTTTACGTACCCTCACCTGTGCCCTAAGCCTTGCCGTTCCCTTACCCTAACCCTAGCCTGGAACGGAAACCAACCACCAGCCCTACATCTTACCTTACGCCGTTGCCTACACCTGGCCCGTACGCTGGCACTGACACGTGCGTCAGCAAGTAGCCTGACAGTCCCACGTATCTGTAACCTCACCTGTGCCCTAAGCCTTGCCGTTCCCTAACCGTAACCATAGCCCGCAACGGAAACCCACCACCAGCCGTACACCTTACCTTACGCCGTACCCTATTCCTGGCCCGTACGCTGGCACTGAACCGTGGGTCAGCACGTAGCCTGACCCTCCCACGTTTCCATAACCTCTCCTTTGCCCTAAGACTTGCCGTTCCCTAACCCTAAACCTAGCCCGGATTAGAAACCTACCACCAGCCCTACACCTTACCTTACGCCGTAACCTATTCCTGGCCCGTACGCTGGCACTGAACAGTGCGTCAGCATGTAGCCTGACCCTCCCAAGTTTCCGTACCCTCACCTGTGCCCTAAGCCTTGCCGTTCCCTAACCCTAACCCTAGCCCGGAATAGAAACCCACCACCAGCCCTACACCTTACATTACGCCGTACCCTACTGCTGACCCGTACGCTGGCACTGAACCGTGCATCAGCACGTAGCCCGACCCTCCAACGTTTCCGTACCCTCACCTGTGCCCTAAGGCTTGCCGTTCCCTAACCCTACCCCTAGCCTGGAACAGAAACCAACCACCAGCCCTACACCTTACCTTACGCCGTTGCCTACTCCTGGCCCGTATGCTGGCATTGACCCGTGCGTCAGCACGTAGCCAGACCCTCCCTCGTCTCCGTACCCTCACCTGTGCCCTAAGCCCTGCGGTTCCCTAACCCTAAACCTAGCCCGGAATGGAATCTCACCACCAGCCCAAAACCTTACCCTACGCCGTTGCCTACTACTGGCCTGTACTCTGGTACTGACCCGTGCATCAGCACGTAGCCTTACACTCCCACGTTTCCGTACCCTGACCTGTGCCCTAAGCCTTGCCGTTCCCTAACCCTAACCCTAGCCCGGAACGGAAACCCACCACCAGCCCTACACCTTACCTTACGCCGTTCCCTATTCCTGTCCCGTACGCAGGCACTGAACCGTGCGTCAGCACGTAGCCTGACCCTCCCACGTTTCCGTACCATCACCTGTGCCCTAAGCCTTGCCGTTCCCTAACCCTAACCTTAGCCTGGAACGGAAACCAACCACCAGCCGTACACCTTACCTTACGCCGTTGCCTACTCCTCGCCCGTATGCTGGCATTGACACATGCGTCAGCACGTAGCCTGACCGTCCCACTTTTCTGTAACCTCACCTGTGCCCTAAGCCTTGCCGTTCCCTAACCCTAACCCTAGCCCGGAAAGGAAACCCACCACTAGCCGTACACCTTACCTTACGCCGTACCCTATTCCTGGCCCGTACGCTGGCACTGAACCGTGCGTCAGCATGTAGCATGACCCTCCCACGTTTCCGTAACCTCTCCTTTGCCCTAAGACTTGCCTTTCCCTAACCCTAACCCAAGCCCGGATTAGAAACCCACCACCAGCCCTACACCTTACCTTACGCCGTACCCTATTCCTGGCCCGTACGCTGGCACTGAACATTGCGTCAGCATGTAGCCTGACCCTCCCAAGTTTCCATACCCTCACCTGTGCCCTAAGCCTTGCCGTTCCCTAACCCTAACCCTAGCCCTGAACGCAAATCCACCACCAGCCCTACACTGTATCCTATGCCGTTGCCTACTCCTGTTCCGTACGCTGGCACTGACCCGTGCGTCAGCACGTAGCCCGTCCCTCTCACGTTTCCGTACCCTCACCTGTGCCCTAAGCCTTGCCGTTCCCTAACCCTAAACCTAGCCTGGAAAGGAAATCAACCACAAGCGCTACACTTTACCTTACGCCGTACCCTACTCCTGGCCCGTACGCTGGCACTGACGCATGCGTCAGCACGTAGCCTGACCCTCCCACGTTTCCGTACCCTCACCTGTGCCCTAAGCCTTGCCGTTCCCTAACCCTAACCCTAGCCCCGAACGGAAACCCACCACAAGCCCTACACCATACCTTACGCCGTTGCCTACTCCTGGCCCGTACGCTGGCATTCACACGTGCGTCAGCACGTAGCCTGACCCACCCACGTCTCCGTACCCTCACCTGTGCCCTAAGTCTTTCAGTTCCCTAACCCTAACACTAGCCCGGAATTGAAACCCACCACCATCCCAAAACCTTACCCTACGCCGTTGCCTACTACTGGCGTGTACTCTGGCACTGACCTGCGCATCAGCACGTAGCCTTACCCTCCCGCGTTTCCGTACCCTGACCTGTACCCTAAGCCTTGCCGTTCCCTAACCCTAACCCTAGCCCGGAACGGAAACCCACCACCAGCCCTACACCTTAACTTACGCCGTTCCCTATTCCTGGCCCGTACGCTGGCACTGAACCGTGCGTCAGCACGTAGCCTGACCCTCCCACGTTTCCGTTCCCTCACCTGAGCCCTAAGACTTGCCGTTCCCTAACCCTAACCCTAGCCCGGAACGCAAATCCACCACCAGCCCTACACTTTATCCTACGCCGTTGCCTACTCCTGGCCCGCACGCTGGCACTGACCCGTGCATCAGCACGTAGCCCGACCCTCCAACGTTTCCGTACCCTCACCTGTGCCCTAAGCCTTGCCGTTCCCTAACCCTAACCCTAGCCTGGAACAGAAACCAACCACCAGCCCTACACCTTACCTTACGCCGTTGCCTACTCCTGGCCCGTACGCTGGCATTGAACCGTGCGTCAGCACGTAGCCTGACCCTCCCTCGTCTCCGTACCCTCACCTGTGCGCTAAGCCCTGCGGTTCCCTAAACCTAACCTTAGCCCGGAATGGAATCCCACCACCAGCCCAAAACCTTACCCTACGCCGTTGCCTACTACTGGCCTGTACTCTGGTACTGACCCGTGCATCAGCACGTAGCCTTACCCTCCCGCGTTTCCGTACCCTGACCTGTGCCCTAAGCCTTGCCGTTCCCTAACCCTAACCCTAGCCTGGAACGGAAACCCACCACCAGCCCTACACCTTACCTTACGCCGTTCCCTATTCCTGGCCCGTATGCTGGCACTGAACCGTGCGTCAGCACGTAGCCTGACCCTCCCACGTTTCCGTACCATCACCTGTGCCCTAAGCCTTGCCGTTCCCTAACCCTAACCTTAGCCTGGAACGGAAACCAACCACCAGCCGTACACCTTACCTTACGCCGTTGCCTACTCCTCGCCCGTATGCTGGCATTGACACATGCGTCAGCACGTAGCCTGACCGTCACACGTTTCTGTAACCTCACCTGTGCCCTAAGCCTTGCCGTTCCCTAACCCTAACCCTAGCCCGGAACGGAAACCCACCACCAGCCGTACACCATACCTTACGCCGTACCCTATTCCTGGCCCGTACGCTGGCACTGAACCGTGCGTCAGCATGTAGCCTGACCCTCCCACGTTTCCGTACCGTCTCCTTTTCCCTAAGACTTGCCGTTCCCTAACCCTAACCCTAGCCCGGATTAGAAACCCACCACCAGCCCTACACCTTACCTTACGCCGTACCCTATTCCTGGCCCGTACGCTGGCACTGAACATTGCGTCAGCATGTAGCCTGACCCTCCCAAGTTTCCGTACCCTCACCTGTGCCCTAAGCCTTGCCGTTCCCTAACCCTAACCCTAGCCCGAAATAGAAACCCACCACCAGCCCTACACCTTACATTACGCCGTACCCTACTCCTGACCCGTACGCTGGCACAGAACCATGTGTCAGCACGTAGCCTGACCCTCCCACGTTTCCGTTCCCTCACCTGTGCCCTAAGCCTTGCCGTTCCCTAACCCTAACCCTAGCCAGGAACGCAAATCCACCACCAGCCCTACACTTTATCCTATGCCGTTGCCTACTCCTGGCCCGTACGCTGGCACTGACCAGTGCGTCAGCACGTAGCCCGACCCTCCCACGTTTCCGTACCCTCACCTGTGCCCTAAGCCTTGCCGTTCCCTAACACTAACCCTAGCCTGGAACGGAAACCAACCACCAGCCCTACACCTTACCTTACGCCGTTGCCTACTACTGGCCTGTACTCCGGCACTGACCCGTGCATTAGCACGTGGCCTTACCCTCACGCGTTTCCGTACCCTGACCTGAGCCCTAAGCCTTTCCGTTCCCTAACCCTAACCCTAGCCCGGAACGGAAACCCACCACCAGCCCTATACCTTACCTTACGCCTTTCCCTATTCCTGGCCCGTATGCTGGCACTGAACCGTGCGTCAGCACATAGCCTGACCCTCCCACTTTTCCGTACCCTCACCTGTGCCCTAAGCCTTGCCGTTCCCTAACCCTAACTCTAGCCTGGAACGGAAAACAACCACCTGCCGTACACCTTACCTTACGCCGTTGCCTACTCCTGGCCCGTACGCTGGCACTGACACGTGCGTCAGCACGTAGCCTGACCCTCCCACGTTTCCGTACCATCACCTGTGCCCTAAGCCTTGCCATTCCCTAACACTAACCCTAGCCCGGAATAGTAACCCACCACCAGCCCTACACCATACCTTATGCCGTACGCTGCAACTGACCCGTACGCTGGCACTGACACGTGCGTCAGCACGTAGCCTGACCCTCCCACGTTTCCGTACCATCACCTGTGCCCTAAGCCTTGCCGTTCCCTGACCCTAACCCTAGCCCGGAACGGAAACCCACCACCAGCCCTACACCTTACCCTATGCCGTTGCCTACTCCTGGCCTGTACTCTGGCACTGAACCGTGCATCAGCACATAGCCTTACCCTCCCGCGTTTCTGTACCCTGACCTGTGCCCTAAGCCTTGCCGTTCCCTAACCCTAATCCTAGTCCAGAACGCAAATCCACCACCAGCCCTACACTTTATCCTACGCCGTTGCCTACTCCTGGCCCGTACGCTGACACTGACCCATGCGTCAGCACATAGCCCGACCGTCCCACGTTTCCGTACCCTCACCTGTGCCCTAAGCCTTGCCGTTCCCTAACCCTAACCCTAGCCTGGAACGGAAACCAACCACCAGCCCTACACCTTACCTTACGCCGTTGCCTACTCCTGGCCCGTACGCTGGCACTGACACGTGCGTCAGCACGTAGCCTGACCCTCCCACGTTTCCGTACCCTCACCTGTGCCCTAAGCCTTGCCATTCCCTAACCCTAACCCTAGCCCGGAATAGTAACCCACCACCAGCCCTACACCATACCTTACGCCGTACGCTGCTACTGACCCGTACGCTGGCACTGAACCGTGCGTCAGCACGTAGCCTGACCCTCCCACGTTTCCGTACCCTCTCCTTTGCCCTAAGACTTGCCGTTCCCTAACCCTAACCCTAGACCGGATTAGAAACCCACCACCAGCCCTACACCTTACCTTACGCCGTACCCTATTCCTGGCCCGTACGCTGGCACTGAACAGTGCGTCAGCATGTAGCCTGACCCTCCCAAGTTTCCGTACCCTCACCTGTGCCCTAAGCCTTGCCGTTCCCTTACCCTAACCATAGCCTGGAACGGAAACCAACCACAAGCCCTACATCTTAACTTACGCCGTTGCCTACACCTGGCCCGTACGCTGGCACTGACACGTGCGTCAGCGCGTAGCCTGACAGTCCCACGTTTCTGTAACCTCACCTGTGCCCTAAGCCTTGCCGTTCCCTAACCCTAACCCTAGCCCGGAACGGAAACCCACCACCAGCCGTACACCTTACCTTACGCCGTACCCTATTCCTGGCCCGTACGCTGGCACTGAACCGTGCGTCAGCACGTAGCCTGACCCTCCCACGTTTCCGTACCCTCTCCTTTGCCCTAAGACTTGCCGTTCCCTAACCCTAACCCAAGGCCGGATTAGAAACCCACCACCAGCCCTACACCTTACCTTACGCCGTACCCTATTCCTGGCCCGTACGCTGGCACTGAACAGTGCGTCAGCATGTAGCCTGACCCTCCCAAGTTTCCGTACCCTCACCTGTGCCCTAAGCCTTGCCGTTCCCTAACCCTAAACCTAGCCCGGAATAGAAACCCACCACCAGCCCTACACCTTACATTACGCCGTACCCTACTGCTGACCCGTACGCTGGCACTGACCCATGCGTCAGCACGTAGCCTGACCCTCCAACGTTTCCGTACCCTCACCTGTGCCCTAAGCCTTGCCGTTCCCTAACCCTAACCCTAGCCTTGTACGGAAACCAACCACCAGCCCTACACCTTACCTTACGCCGTTGCCTACTCCTGGCCTGTACGCTGGCACTGACACGTGCGTCAGCACGTAGCCTGACCCTCCCACGTTTCCGTACCCTCACCTGTGCCCTAAGCCTTGCCATTCCCTAACCCTAACCCTAGCCCGGAATAGTAACCCACCACCAGCCCTACACCATACCTTACGCCTTACACTGCAACTGACCCGTACGCTGGCACTGACCCGTGCGTCAACACGTAGCCTGACCCTCCCACGTTTCCGTACCCTCACCTGTGCCCTAAGCCTTGCCGTTCCCTAACCCTAACCCTAGCCCCGAACGGAAACCCACCACCAGCCCTACACCTTACCTTACGCCGTAACTTATTCCTGGCCCATACGCTGGCACTGAACCGTGCGTCAGCATGTAGCCTGACCCTCCCACGTTTCGGTACCCTCACCTGTGCCCAAAGCCTTGCCGTTCCCTTACCCTAACCCTAGCCTGGAACGGAAACCAACCACCAGCCCTACATCTTACCTTACGCCGTTGCCTACCCCTGGCCCGTACGCTGGCACTGACACGTGCGTCAGCACGTAGCCTGACCGTCCCACGTTTCGGTAACTTCACCTGTGCCCTAAGCCTTGCCGTTCCCTAACCCTAACCCTAGCCCGGAACGGAAACCCACCACCAGCCGTACACCTTACCTTACGCCGTACCCTATTCCTGGCCCGTACGCTGGCACTGAACCGTGCGTCAGCACGTAGCCTGACCCTCCCACGTTTCCGTACCCTCTCCTTTGCCCAAAGACTTGCCGTTCCCTAACCCTAACCCTAGCCAGGATTAGAAAACCACCACCAGCCCTACACCTTACCTTACGCCGTACCCTATTCCTGGCCCGTACGCTGGCACTGAACTGTGCGTCAGCACGTAGCCTGACCCTCCCACGTTTCCGTACCCTCACCTGTGCCCTAAGCCTTGCCATTCCCTATCCCTAATCCTAGCCTGGAACGGAAACCAACCACCAGCCGTACACCTTACCTTACGTCGTTGTCTACTCCTCGCCCGTACGCTGGCATTGACCCGTGCGTCAGCACGTAGCCTGACCCTCCCACGTTTACGTACCCTCACCTGTGCCCTAAGCCTTGCCGTTCCCTAATCCTAACCCTAGCCCGGAACGGAAACCCACCACCAGCCCAACACCTTACCCTACGCCGTTGCCTACTCCTGGCCTGTACTCTGGCACTGAACCGTGCATCAGCACGTAGCCTTACCCTCACGCGTTTCCGTACCCTGACCTGTGCCCTAAGCCTTGCCGTTCCCTAACCCTAACCCTAGTCCGGAACGGAAACCCACCACCAGCCCTAAACCTTACCTTACGCCGTTGCCTACTCCTCGCCCGTACGCTCTCTTTGACCCGTGCGTCAGCACGTAGCCTGACCCTCCCACGTTTACGTACCCTCACCTGTGCCCTAAGCCTTGCCGTTCCCTAACCCTAACCCTAGCCCGGAACGGAAACCCACCACCAGCCCTACACCTTACCCTATGCCGTTGCCTACTCCTGGCCTGTACTCTGGCACTGAACCGTGCATCAGCACATAGCCTTACCCTCCCGCGTTTCTGTACCCTGACCTGTGCCCTAAGCCTTGCCGTTCCCTAACCCTAACCCTAGCCCAGAACGCAAATCCCCCACCAGCCCTACACTTTATCCTAGGCCGTTGCCTACTCCTGGCCCGTACGATGGCACTGACACGTGCGTCAGCACGTAGCCTGACCCTCCCACGTTTCCGTACCCTCACCTGTGCCCTAAGCCTTGCCATTCCCTAACCCTAACCCTAGCCCGGAATAGTAACCCACCACCAGCCCTACACCATACCTTACGCCGTACGGGGCTACTGACCCGTACGCTGGCACTGACCCGTGCGTCAGCACGTAGCCTGACCCTCCCACGTTTCCGTACCCTCACCTGTGCCCTAAGCCTTGCCGTTCCCTAACCCTAACCCTAGCCCCGAACGGAAACCCACCACCAGCCCTACACCTTACCTTATGCCGTAACTTATTCCTGGCCCGTACGCTGGCACTGAACCTTGCGTCAGCATGTAGCCTGACCCTCCCACGTTTCGGTACCCTCACCTGTGCCCTAAGCCTTGCCGTTCCCTTATCCTAACCCTAGCCTGGAACGGAAACCAACCACCAGCCCTACATCATACCTTACGCGGTTGCCTACACCTGGCCCGTACGCTGGCACTGACACGTGCGTCAGCACGTAGCCTGACAGTCCCACGTTTCTGTAACCTCACCTGTGCCCTAAGCCTTGCCGTTCCCTATCCCTAACCCTAGCCCGGAACGGAAACCCACCACCAGCCGTACACCTTACCTTACGCCGTACCCTATTCCTGGCCCGTACGCTGGCACTGAACCGTGCGTCAGCACGTAGCCTTACCCTCCCACGTTTCCGTACCCTCTCCTTTGCCCTAAGACTTGCCGTTCCCTAACCCTAACCCTAGCCCGGATTAGAAACCCACCACGAGACCTACACCTTACCTTACGCCGTATCCTACTCCTGACCCGTACGCTGGCACTGAACCATGCGTCAGCACGTAGTCTGAGCCTCCAACGTTTCCGTACCCTCACCTGTGCCCTAAGCGTTGACGTTCCCTAACCCTAACCCTAGCCCGGAACGGAAACCCACCACCAGCCCTACACCTTAACTTACGCCGTTCCCTATTCCTGGCCCGTACGCTGGCACTGAACCGTGTGTCAGCACGTAGCCTGACCCTCCCACGTTTCCGTTCCCTCACCTGTGCCCTAAGCCTTGCCGTTCCCTAACCCTAACCCTAGCCAGGAACGCAAATCCACCACCAGCCCTACACTTTATCCTACGCCGTTGCCTACTCCTGGCCCGTACGCTGGCACTGACCAGTCCGTCAGCACGTAGCCCGACCCTCCCACGTTTCCGTACCCTCACCTGTGCCCTAAGCCTTGCCGTTCCCTAACACTAACCCTAGCCTGGAACGGAAACCAACCACCAGCCCTACACCTTACCCTACGCCGTTGCCTATTCCTGGCCTGTACTCTGGCACTTAACCGTGCATCAGCACGTAGCCTTACCTTCCCGCGTTTCCGTACCCTGACCTGTGCCCTAAGCCTTGCCGTTCCCTAACCCTAACCCTAGCCCAGAACGCAAATCCACCACCAGCCTTACACTTTATCCTACGCCGTTGCCTACTCCTGGCCCGTACGCTGGCACTGACCCGTGCGTCAGCACGTAGCCCGACCCTCCCACGTTTCCGTACCCTCACCTGTGCCCTATGACTTGCCGTTCCCTAACCCTAACCCTAGCCAGGAACGGAAACCAACCACCAGCCCTAAACCTTACCTTACGCCGTTGCCTATTCCTGGCCCGTACGCTGGCACTGACCCGTGCGTCAGCACGTAGCCCGACCCTCCCACGTTTCCGTACCCTCACCTGTGCCCTATGACTTGCCGTTCCCTAACCCTAACCCTAGCCCAGAATAGTAACCCACCACCAGCCCTACACCATACCTTACGCCGTACGCTGCTACTGACCCGTACGCTGGCACTGACCCGTGCGTCAGCACGTAGCCTGACCCTCCCACCTTTCCGTACCCTCACCTGTGCCCTAAGCCTTGCCGTTCCCTAACCCTAACCCTAGCCCCGAACGGAAACCCACCACCAGCCCTACACCTTACCTTAAGCCGTAACTTATTCCTGGCCCATACGCTGGCACTAAAACATGCGTCAGCATGTAGCCTGACCCTCCCACGTTTCGGTACTCTCACCTGTGCCCTAAGCCTTGCCGTTCCCTTACCCTAACCCTAGCCTGGAACGGAAACCAACCACCAGCCCTACATCTTACCTTACGCCGTTGCCTACCCCTGGCCCGTACGCTGGCACTGACACGTGCGTCAGCACGTAGTTTGAGCGTCCCACGTTTCTGTAACCTCACCTGTGCCCTAAGCCTTGCCGTTCCCTAACCCTAACCCTAGAACGGAACGGAAACCCACCACCAGCCGTACACCTTACCTTACGCCGTACCCTATTCCTGGCCCGTACGCAGGCACTGAACCGTGCGTCAGCACGTAGCCTGACCCTCCCACGTTTCCGTATCCTCTCCTTTGCCCTAAGACTTGCCGTTCCCTAACCCTAACCCTAGCCCTGATTAGAAACCCTCCACCAGCCCTACACCATACCTTACGCCGTACCATATTCCTGGCCCGTACCCTGGCACTGAACCGTGCGTCAGCACGTAGCCTGACCCTCCCACGTTTACGTACCCTCACCTGTGCCCTAAGCCTTGCCATTCCCTAACCCTAACCCTAGCCTGGAACGGAAACCAACCACCAGCCGTACACCTTACCTTACGTCGTTGCCTACTCCTCGCCCGTACGCTGGCATTGACCCATGCGTCAGCACGTAGCCTGACCCTCCCACGTTTACGTACCCTCACCTGTGCCCTAAGCCCTGCGTTACCTAACCCTAACCCTAGCCCGGAACGGAAACCCACCACCAGCCCTACACCTTACCCTACGCCGTTGCCTACTCCTGGCCTGTACTCTGGCACTGAACCGTGCATCAGCACGTAGCCTTACCCTCCCGCGTTTCCATACCCTGACCTGTGCCCTAAGCCGTGACGTTCCCAAACCCTAACCCTAGTCCTGAACGGAAACCCACCACCAGCCCTAAACATTACCTTACGCCGTTGCCTACTCCTCGCCCGTACGCTGGCATTGACCCGTGCGTCAGCACGTAGTCTGACCCTCCCACGTTTACGTACCCTCACCTGTGCCCTAAGCCTTGCCGTTCCCTAACCCTAACCCTAGCTCAGAACGGAAAGCCACCACCAGCCCTACACCTTACCCTACGCCGTTGCCTACTCCTGGCCTGTACTCTGGCACTGAACCGTGCAACAGCACGTAGCCTTAGCCTCCCGCGTTTCCGTACCCTGACCTGTGCCCTAAGCCTTGCCGTTCCCTAACCCTAACCCTAGCCCAGAACGCAAATCCACCACCAGCCCTACACTTTATCCTACGCCGTTGCCAACTCCTGGCCCGTACGCTGGCACTGACCCGTGCGTCAGCACGTAGCCCGACCCTCCCACGTTTCCGTACCCTCACCTCTGCCCTAAGCCTTGCCGTTCCCTAAACCTAACCCTAGCCTGGAACGGAAACCAACCACCAGCCCTACACCTTACCTTACGCCGTTGCCTACTCCTGGCCCGTACGCTGGCACTGACCCGTGCGTCAGCACATAGCCTGACCCTCCCACGTTTCCGTACCCTCACCTGTGCCCTAAGCCTTGCCATTCCCTAACCCTAACCCTAGCCCGGAATAGTAACCCACCACCAGCCCTACACCATACCTTACGCCGTACGCTGCTACTGACCCGTACGCTGGCACTGACCCGTGCGTCAGCACGTAGCCGGACCCTCCCACGTTTCCGTACACTCACCTGTGCCCTAAGCCTTGCCGTTCCCTAACCCTAACCCTAGGCCCAAACGGAAACCCACCACCAGCCCTACACCTTACCTTACGCCGTAACTTATTCCTGGCCCATACGCAGGCACTGAACCGTGCGTCAGCATGTAGCCTGACCCTCCCACGTTTCGGTACCCTCACCTGTGCCCTAAGCCTTGCCGTTCCCTTACCCTAACCCTAGCCTGGAACGGAAACCAACCACCAGCCCTACATCTTACCTTACGCCGATGCCTACCCCTGGCCCGTACGCTGGCACTGACACGTGCGTCAGCACGTAGCCTGACCGTCCCACGTTTCTGTAACCTCACCTGTGCCCTAAGCCTTGCCGTTCCCTAACCCTAACCCTAGCCCGGAACGGAAACCCACCACCAGCCGTACACCTTACCTTACGCCGTACCCTATTCCTGGCCCATACGCTGGCACTGAACCGTGCGTCAGCACGTAGCCTGACCCTCCAACGTTTCCGTACCCTCTCCTTTGCCCTAAGACTTGCCGTTCCCTAACCCTAACCCTAGCCCGGATTAGAAACCCACCAACAGCCCTACACCTTACCTTACGCCGTACCCTATTCCTGGCCCGTACGCTGGCACTGAACCGTGCGTCAGCACGTAGCCTGACCCTCCTACGTTTCCGTACCCTCACCTGTGCCCTAAGCCGTGCCATTCCCTAACCCTAACCCTAGCCTGGAACGGAAACCAACCACCAGCCGTACACCTCACCTTACGTCGTTGCCTACTCCTCGCCCGTACGCTGGCATTGACCCGTGCGTCAGCACGTAGCCTGACCCTCCCACGTTTACGTACCTCACCTGTGCCCTAAGCCTTGCCGTTCCCTAACCCTAACCCTAGCCCTGAACGGAAACCCACCACCAGCCCTACACCTTACCCTACGCCGTTGCCTAATCCTGGCCTGTACTCTGGCACTGAACCGTTCATCAGCACGTAGCCTTACCCTCACGCGTTTCCGTACTCTGACCTGTGCCCTAAGCCTTGCCGTTCCCTAACCCTAACCCTAGCCCGGAACGGAAACCCACCACCAGCCCTACACCTTACCCTACGCCGTTGCCTACTCCTGGCCTGTACTCTGGCACTGAACCGTGCATCAGCACGTAGCCTTACAATCCCGCGTTTCTGTACCCTGACCTGTGCCCTAAGCCTTGCCGTTCCCTAACCCTAACCCTAGCCCAGAACGCAAATCCACCACCATCCCTACACTTTATCCTACGCCGTTGCCTACTCCTGGCCCGTACGCTGGCACTGACCCGTGCGTCAGCACGTAGCCCGACCCTCCCACGTTTCCGTACCCTCACCTGTGCCCTAAGCCTTGCCGTTCCCTAACCCTAACCCTAGCCTGGAACGGAAACCAACCACCAGCCCTACACCTTACCTTACGCCGTTGCCTACTCCTGGCCCGTACGCTGGCACTGACACGTGCGTCAGCACGTAGCCTGACCCTCCCACGTTTCCGTACCCTCACCTGTGCCCTAAGCCTTGCCATTCCCTAACCCTAACCCTAGCCCGGAATAGTAACCCACCACCAGCCCTACACCATACCTTACGCCGTACGCTGCTACTGACCCGTACGCTGGCACTGACCCGTGCGTCAGCACGTAGCCCGACCCTCCCACGTTTCCGTACCCTCACCTGTGCCCTAAGCCTTGCCGTTCCCTAACCCTAACCCTAGCCCAGAACGCAAATCCACCAACAGCCCTACACTGTATCCTATGCCGTTGCCTACTCCTGGCCCGTACGCTGGCACTGACCCGTGCGTCAGCACGTAGCCCGTCCCTCCCACGTTACCGTACCCTCTCCTGTGCCCTAAGCCTTGCCGTTCCCTAACCCTAAACCTAGCCTGGAAAGGAAATCAACCACAAGCCCTACACTTTACCTTACGCTGTACCCTACTCCTGGCCCGTATGCTGGCACTGACCCATGCGTCAGCACGTAGCCTGACCCTCCCACGTTTCAGTTCCCTCACCTGTGCCCTAAGCCTTGCCGTTCCCTAACCATAACCCTAGCCCGGAACGGAAACCCACCACCAGCCCTACACCTTACCTTACGCCGTAACCTATTCCTGGCCCGTACGCAGGCACTGAACCGTTCGTTTGCATGTAGCCTGACCCTCCCACGTTTCCGTAACCTCACCTGTGCCCTAAGCCTTGCCTTTCCCTAAGCCTAACCCTAGCCCGGAATAGAATCCCACCACCAGCCCTACACCTTACCTTACGCCGTATCCTACTCCTGACCCGTACGCTGGCACTGAACCATGTGTCTGCACGTAGTCTGAGCATCCAACGTTTCCGTACCCTCACCTGTGCCCTAAGCCTTGCCATTCCCTAACCCTAACCCTAGCCCGGAATAGTAACCCACCACCAACCCTACACCATACCTTACGCCGTACGCTGCTACTGAACCGCACGCTGGCACTGACCCGTGCGTCAGCACGTAGCCTGACCCTCCCACGTTTCCGTACCCTCACCTGTGCCCTAAGCCTTGCCGTTCCCTAACCCTAACACTAGCCCCGAACGGAAACCCACCACCAGCCCTACACCTTACCTTACGCCGTAACTTATTCCTGGCCCATACGCTGGCACTGAACCGTGCGTCAGCATGTAGCCTGACCCTCCCACGTTTCGGTACCCTCACCTGTGCCCTAAGCCATGCCGTTCCCTTACCCTAACCCTAGCCTGGAACGGAAACCAACCACCAGCCCTACATCTTAACTTACGCCGTTGCCTACACCTGGCCCGTACGCTGGCACTGACACGTGCGTCAGCACGTAGCCTGACTCTCCCACGTTTCCGTTCCCTCACCTGTGCCCTAAGCCTTGCCGTTCCCTAACCCTAACCCTAGCCAGGAACGCAAATCCACCACCAGCTCTACACTTTATCCTATGCCGTTGCCTACTCCTGGCCCGTACGCTGGCAATGACCAGTGCGTCAGCACGTAGCCCGACCCTCCCACGTTTCCGTACCCTCACATGTGCCCTAAGCCTTGCCGTTCCCTAACACTCACCCTAGCCTGGAACGGAAACCAACAACCAGCCCTACACCTTACCTTACGCCGTTGCCTACTACTGGCCTGTACTCCGGCACTGACCCGTGCATTAGCATGTGGCCTTACCCTCACGCGTTTCCGTACCCTGACCTGTGCCCTAAGACTTGCCGTTCCCTAACCCTAACCCTAGCCCGGAACGGAAAACCACCACCAGCCCTATACCTTACCTTACGCCTTTCCCTATTCCTGGCCCGTATGCTGGCACTGAACCGTGCGTCAGCACGTAGCCTGACCCTCCCACTTTTCCGTACCCTCACCTGTGCCCTAAGCCTTGCCGTTCCCTAACCCTAACCCTAGCCTGGAACGGAAAACAACCACCTGCCGTACACCTTACCTTATGCCGTTGCCTACTACTCGCCCGTACGCTGGCATTGACCCGTGCGTCAGCACGTAGCCTGACCCTCCCACGTTTACGTACCCTCACCTGTGCCCTAAGCCTTGCCGTTCCCTAACCCTAACCCTAGCCCGGAACGGAAACCCACCACCAGCCCTACACCTTAACTTACGCCGTTCCCTATTCCTGGCCCGTACGCTGGCACTGAACAGTGCGTCAGCACGTATCCTGACCCTCCCACGTTTCCGTTCCCTCACCTGAGCCCTAAACCTTGCCGTTCCCTAACCCTAACCCTAGCCCGGAACGCAAATCCACCACCAGCCCTACACTTTATCCTACGCCGTTGCCTACTCCTGGCCCGTACGCTGGCACTGATCCGTGCATCAGCACGTAGCCCGACACTCCAACGTTTCCGTACCCTGACCTGTGCCCTAAGCCTTGCCGTTCCCTAACCCTAACCCTAGCCTGGAACAGAAACCTACCACCAGCCCTACACCTTACCTTACGCCGTTGCCTACTCCTGGCCCGTACGCTGGCAGTGACTCGTGCGTCAGCACGTAGCCTGACCCTCCCTGGTCTCCGTACCCTCACCTGTGCCCTAAGCCCTGCGGTTCCCTAACCCTAACCCTAGCCCGGAAAGGAATCCCAACACCTTACCCTACGCCGTTGCCTACTACAGGCCTGTACTCTGGTACTGACACGTGCATCAGCACGTAGCCTTACCCTCCCGCGTTTCCGTACCCTGACCTGTGCCCTAAGCCTTGCCGTTCCCTAACCCTAACCCTAGCCCGGAACGGAAACCCACCACCAGCCCTACACCTTACCTTACGCCGTTCCCTATTCCTGGCCCGTACGCTGGCACTGAACCATGCCTCAGCACGTAGCCTGACGCTCTCACGTTTCCGTACCATCACCTGTGCCCTAAGCCTTGCCGTTCCCTAACCCTAACCCTAGCCTGGAACGGAAACCAACCACCAGCCGTACACCTTACCTTACGCAGTTGCCTACTCCTCGCCCGTATGCTGGCATTGACACATGCGTCAGCACGTAGCCTGACCGTCCCACGTTTCTGTAACCTCACCTGTGCCCTAAGCCTTGCCGTTCCCTAACCCTAACCCTAGCCCAGAACGGAAACCCACCACCAGCCGTACACCTTACCTTACGCCGTACCCTATTCCTGGCCCGTACGCTGGCACTGAACCGTGCGTCAGCATGTAGCCTGACCCTCCCACGTTTCCGTACCCTCTCCTTTGCCCTAAGACTTGCCGTTCCATAACCCTAACCCTAGCCCGGATTAGAAACCCACCACCAGCCCTACACCTTACCGTACGCCGTACCCTATTCCTGGCCCGTACGCTGGCACTGAACATTGCGTCAGCATGTAGCCTGACCCACCCAAGTTTCTGTACCCTCACCTGTGCCCTAAGCCTAGCCGTTCCCTAACCCTAACCCTAGCCCGGAATAGAAACCCACCACCAGCCCTACACCTTAACTTACGCCGTTCCCTATTCTTGGCCCGTACGCTGGCACTGAACCGTGCATCAGCACGTAGCCTGACCCTCCCACGTTTCCGTTCCCTCACCTGAGCCCTAAGCCTTGCCGTTCCCTAACCCTAACCCTAGCCCTGAACGCAAATCCACCACCAGCCCTACACTTTATCCTACGCCGTTGCCTACTCCTGGCCCGTACGCTGGCACTGTCCCGTGCATCAGCACGTAGCCCGACCCTCCAACGTTTCCGTACCCTCACCTGTGCCCTAAGCCTTGCCGTTCCCTAACCCTAACCCTAGCCTGGAACAGAAACCAACCACCAGCCCTACACCTTACCTTACACCGTTGCCTACTCCTGGCCCGTACGCTGGCATTGACCCGTGCGTCAGCACGTAGCCTGACCCTCCCTCGTCTCCGTACCCTCACCTGTGCGCTAAGCCCTGCGGTTCCCTAACCCTAACCCTAGCCCGGAATGGAATCCCACCACCAGCCCAAAACCTTACCCTACGCCGTTGCCTACTACTGGCCTGTACCCTGGTACTGACCCGTGCATCAGCACGTAGCTTTACCCTCCCGCGTTTCCGTACCCTGACCTGTGCCCTAAGCCTTGCCGTTCCCTAACCCTAACCCTAGCCCGGAACGGAAACCCACCACCAGCCCAAAACCTTACCTTACGCCGTTCCCTATTTCTGGCCCGTATGCTGGCACTGAACCGTGCGTCAGCACGTAGCCTGACCCTCCCACGTTTCCGTACCATCACCTGTGCCCTAAGCCTTGCCGTTCCCTAACCCTAACCTTAGCCTGGAACGGAAACCAACCACCAGCCGTACACCTTACCTTACGCAGTTGCCTACTCCTCGCCCGTATGCTGGCATTGACACATGCGTCAGCACGTAGCCTGACCGTCCCACGTTTCTGTAACCTCACCTGTGCCCTAAGCCTTGCCGTTCCCTAACCCTAACCCTAGCCCGGAACGGAAACCCACCACCAGCCGTACACCTTACCTTACGCCGTACCCTATTCCTGGCCCGTACCCTGGCACTGAACCGTGCGTCAGCATGTAGCCTGACCCTCCCACGTTTCCGTACCCTCTCCTTTGCCCTAAGACTTGCCGTTCCCTAACCCTAACCCTAGCCCGGATTAGAAAACCACCACCAGCCCTACACCTTACCTTACGCCGTACCCTATTCCTGGCCCGTACGCTGGCACTGAACATTGCGTCAGCATGTAGCCTGACCCTCCCAAGTTTCCGTACCCTCACCTGTGCCCTAAGCCTTGCCGTTCCTTAACCCTAACCCTAGCCCGGAATAGAAACCCACCACCAGCCCTACACCTTACATTACGCCGTACCCTACTCCTGACCCGTACGCTGGCACTGACCCGTGCGTCAGCACGTAGCCTGACCCTCCCACGTTTCCATACCCTCACCTGTGCCCTAAGCCTTGCCATTCCCTAACCCTAACCCTAGCCCTGAACGCAAATCCACCACCAGCCCTACACTGTATCCTATGCCGTTGCCTACTCCTGTTCCGTACGCTGCCACTGACCCGTGCGTCAGCACGTAGCCCGTCCCTCTCACGTTTCCGTACCCTCACCTCTGCCCTAAGCCTTGCCGTTCCCTAACCCTAACGCTAGCCCGGAACGGAAACCCACCACCAGCCCTACACATTACCCTACGCCGTTGCCTACTCCTGGCCTGTACTCTGGCACTGAACCGTGCATCAGCACGTAGCCTTACCCTCCCGCGTTTCCATACCCTGACCTGTGCCCTAAGCCGTGACGTTCCCAAACCCTAACCCTAGTCCTGAACGGAAACCCACCACCAGCCCTAAACATTACCTTACGCCGTTGCCTACTCCTCGCCCGTACGCTGGCATTGACCCGTGTGTCAGCACGTAGTCTGACCCTCCCACGTTTACGTACCCTCACCTGTGCCCTAAGCCTTGCCGTTCCCTAACCCTAACCCTAGCTCAGAACGGAAAGCCACCACCAGCCCTACACCTTACCCTACGCCGTTGCCTACTCCTGGCCTGTACTCTGGCACTGAACCGTGCAACAGCACGTAGCCTTAGCCTCCCGCGTTTCCGTACCCTGACCTGTGCCCTAAGCCTTGCCGTTCCCTAACCCTAACCCTAGCCCAGAACGCAAATCCACCACCAGCCCTACACTTTATCCTACGCCGTTGCCTACTCCTGGCCCGTACGCTGGCACTGACCCGTGCGTCAGCACGTAGCCCGACCCTCCCACGTTTCCGTACCCTCACCTCTGCCCTAAGCCTTGCCGTTCCCTAAACCTAACCCTAGCCTGGAACGGAAACCAACCACCAGCCCTACACCTTACCTTACGCCGTTGCCTACTCCTGGCCCGTACGCTGGCACTGACCCGTGCGTCAGCACATAGCCTGACCCTCCCACGTTTCCGTACCCTCACCTGTGCCCTAAGCCTTGCCATTCCCTAACCCTAACCCTAGCCCGGAATAGTAACCCACCACCAGCCCTACACCATACCTTACGCCGTACGCTGCTACTGACCCGTACGCTGGCACTGACCCGTGCGTCAGCACGTAGCCGGACCCTCCCACGTTTCCGTACCCTCACCTGTGCCCTAAGCCTTGCCGTTCCCTAACCCTAACCCTAGGCCCAAACGGAAACCCACCACCAGCCCTACACCTTACCTTACGCCGTAACTTATTCCTGGCCCATACGCAGGCACTGAACCGTGCGTCAGCATGTAGCCTGACCCTCCCACGTTTCGGTACCCTCACCTGTGCCCTAAGCCTTGCCGTTCCCTTACCCTAACCCTAGCCTGGAACGGAAACCCACCACCAGCCGTACACCTTACCTTACGCCGTACCCTATTCCTGGCCCGTACGCTGGCACTGAACCGTGCGTCAGCACGTAGCCTGACCCTCCAACGTTTCCGTACCCTCTCCTTTGCCCTAAGACTTGCCGTTCCCTAACCCTAACCCTAGCCCGGATTAGAAACCCACCAACAGCCCTACACCTTACCTTACGCCGTACCCTATTCCTGGCCCGTACGCTGGCACTGAACCGTGCGTCAGCACGTAGCCTGACCCTCCTACGTTTCCGTACCCTCACCTGTGCCCTAAGCCGTGCCATTCCCTAACCCTAACCCTAGCCTGGAACGGAAACCAACCACCAGCCGTACACCTCACCTTACGTCGTTGCCTACTCCTCGCCCGTACGCTGGCATTGACCCGTGCGTCAGCACGTAGCCTGACCCTCCCACGTTTACGTACCTCACCTGTGCCCTAAGCCTTGCCGTTCCCTAACCCTAACCCTAGCCCTGAACGGAAACCCACCACCAGCCCTACACCTTACCCTACGCCGTTGCCTAATCCTGGCCTGTACTCTGGCACTGAACCGTGCATCAGCACGTAGCCTTACCCTCACGCGTTTCCGTACTCTGACCTGTGCCCTAAGCCTTGCCGTTCCCTAACCCTAACCCTAGCCCGGAACGGAAACCCACCACCAGCCCTACACCTTACCCTACGCCGTTGCCTACTCCTGGCCTGTACTCTGGCACTGAACCGTGCATCAGCACGTAGCCTTACAATCCCGCGTTTCTGTACCCTGACCTGTGCCCTAAGCCTTGCCGTTCCCTAACCCTAACCCTAGCCCAGAACGCAAATCCACCACCATCCCTACACTTTATCCTACGCCGTTGCCTACTCCTGGCCCGTACGCTGGCACTGACCCGTGCGTCAGCACGTAGCCCGACCCTCCCACGTTTCCGTACCCTCACCTGTGCCCTAAGCCTTGCCGTTCCCTAACCCTAACCCTAGCCTGGAACGGAAACCAACCACCAGCCCTACACCTTACCTTACGCCGTTGCCTACTCCTGGCCCGTACGCTGGCACTGACACGTGCGTCAGCACGTAGCCTGACCCTCCCACGTTTCCGTACCCTCACCTGTGCCCTAAGCCTTGCCATTCCCTAACCCTAAACCTAGCCCGGAATAGTAACCCACCACCAGCCCTACACCATACCTTACGCCGTACGCTGCTACTGACCCGTACGCTGGCACTGACCCGTGCGTCAGCACGTAGCCCGACCCTCCCACGTTTCCGTACCCTCACCTGTGCCCTAAGCCTTGCCGTTCCCTAACCCTAACCCTAGCCCGGAACGCAAATCCACCAACAGCCCTACACTGTATCCTATGCCGTTGCCTACTCCTGGCCCGTACGCTGGCACTGACCCGTGCGTCAGCACGTAGCCCGTCCCTCCCACGTTACCGTACCCTCTCCTGTGCCCTAAGCCTTGCCGTTCCCTAACCCTAAACCTAGCCTGGAAAGGAAATCAACCACAAGCCCTACACTTTACCTTACGCTGTACCCTACTCCTGGCCCGTATGCTGGCACTGACCCATGCGTCAGCACGTAGCCTGACCCTCCCACGTTTCAGTTCCCTCACCTGTGCCCTAAGCCTTGCCGTTCCCTAACCATAACCCTAGCCCGGAACGGAAACCCACCACCAGCCCTACACCTTACCTTACGCCGTAACCTATTCCTGGCCCGTACGCAGGCACTGAACCGTTCGTTTGCATGTAGCCTGACCCTCCCACGTTTCCGTAACCTCACCTGTGCCCTAAGCCTTGCCTTTCCCTAAGCCTAACCCTAGCCCGGAATAGAATCCCACCACCATCCCTACACCTTACCTTACGCCGTATCCTACTCCTGACCCGTACGCTGGCACTGAACCATGTGTCTGCACGTAGTCTGAGCATCCAACGTTTCCGTACCCTCACCTGTGCCCTAAGCCTTGCCATTCCCTAACCCTAACCCTAGCCCGGAATAGTAACCCACCACCAACCCTACACCATACCTTACGCCGTACGCTGCTACTGAACCGCACGCTGGCACTGACCCGTGCGTCAGCACGTAGCCTGACCCTCCCACGTTTCCGTACCCTCACCTGTGCCCTAAGCCTTGCCGTTCCCTAACCCTAACCCTAGCCCCGAACGGAAACCCACCACCAGCCCTACACCTTACCTTACGCCGTAACTTATTCCTGGCCCGTACGCTGGCACTGAACCGTGCGTCAGCATGTAGCCTGACCCTCCCACGTTTCGGTACCCTCACCTGTGCCCTAAGCCATGCCGTTCCCTTACCCTAACCCTAGCCTGGAACGGAAACCAACCACCAGCCCTACATCTTAACTTACGCCGTTGCCTACACCTGGCCCGTACGCTGGCACTGACACGTGCGTCAGCACGTAGCCTGACTCTCCCACGTTTCCGTTCCCTCACCTGTGCCCTAAGCCTTGCCGTTCCCTAACCCTAACCCTAGCCAGGAACGCAAATCCACCACCAGCTCTACACTTTATCCTATGCCGTTGCCTACTCCTGGCCCGTACGCTGGCAATGACCAGTGCGTCAGCACGTAGCCCGACCCTCCCACGTTTCCGTACCCTCACATGTGCCCTAAGCCTTGCCGTTCCCTAACACTCACCCTAGCCTGGAACGGAAACCAACAACCAGCCCTACACCTTACCTTACGCCGTTGCCTACTACTGGCCTGTACTCCGGCACTGACCCGTGCATTAGCACGTGGCCTTACCCTCACGCGTTTCCGTACCCTGACCTGTGCCCTAAGACTTGCCGTTCCCTAACCCTAACCCTAGCCCGGAACGGAAAACCACCACCAGCCCTATACCTTACCTTACGCCTTTCCCTATTCCTGGCCCGTATGCTGGCACTGAACCGTGCGTCAGCACGTAGCCTGACCCTCCCACTTTTCCGTACCCTCACCTGTGCCCTAAGCCTTGCCGTTCCCTAACCCTAACCCTAGCCTGGAACGGAAAACAACCACCTGCCGTACACCTTACCTTATGCCGTTGCCTACTACTCGCCCGTACGCTGGCATTGACCCGTGCGTCAGCACGTAGCCTGACCCTCCCACGTTTACGTACCCTCACCTGTGCCCTAAGCCTTGCCGTTCCCTAACCCTAACCCTAGCCCGGAACGGAAACCCACCACCAGCCCTACACCTTAACTTACGCCGTTCCCTATTCCTGGCCCGTACGCTGGCACTGAACAGTGCGTCAGCACGTATCCTGACCCTCCCACGTTTCCGTTCCCTCACCTGAGCCCTAAACCTTGCCGTTCCCTAACCCTAACCCTAGCCCGGAACGCAAATCCACCACCAGCCCTACACTTTATCCTACGCCGTTGCCTACTCCTGGCCCGTACGCTGGCACTGATCCGTGCATCAGCACGTAGCCCGACACTCCAACGTTTCCGTACCCTGACCTGTGCCCTAAGCCTTGCCGTTCCCTAACCCTAACCCTAGCCTGGAACAGAAACCTACCACCAGCCCTACACCTTACCTTACGCCGTTGCCTACTCCTGGCCCGTACGCTGGCAGTGACTCGTGCGTCAGCACGTAGCCTGACCCTCCCTGGTCTCCGTACCCTCACCTGTGCCCTAAGCCCTGCGGTTCCCTAACACTAACCCTAGCCCGGAAAGGAATCCCAACACCTTACCCTACGCCGTTGCCTACTACAGGCCTGTACTCTGGTACTGACACGTGCATCAGCACGTAGCCTTACCCTCCCGCGTTTCCGTACCCTGACCTGTGCCCTAAGCCTTGCCGTTCCCTAACCCTAACCCTAGCCCGGAACGGAAACCCACCACCAGCCCTACACCTTACCTTACGCCGTTCCCTATTCCTGGCCCGTACGCTGGCACTGAACCATGCCTCAGCACGTAGCCTGACCCTCTCACGTTTCCGTACCATCACCTGTGCCCTAAGCCTTGCCGTTCCCTAACCCTAACCCTAGCCTGGAACGGAAACCAACCACCAGCCGTACACCTTACCTTACGCAGTTGCCTACTCCTCGCCCGTATGCTGGCATTGACACATGCGTCAGCACGTAGCCTGACCGTCCCACGTTTCTGTAACCTCACCTGTGCCCTAAGCCTTGCCGTTCCCTAACCCTAACCCTAGCCCAGAACGGAAACCCACCACCAGCCGTACACCTTACCTTACGCCGTACCCTATTCCTGGCCCGTACGCTGGCACTGAACCGTGCGTCAGCATGTAGCCTGACCCTCCCACGTTTCCGTACCCTCTCCTTTGCCCTAAGACTTGCCGTTCCATAACCCTAACCCTAGCCCGGATTAGAAACCCACCACCAGCCCTACACCTTACCGTACGCCGTACCCTATTCCTGGCCCGTACGCTGGCACTGAACATTGCGTCAGCATGTAGCCTGACCCACCCAAGTTTCTGTACCCTCACCTGTGCCCTAAGCCTAGCCGTTCCCTAACCCTAACCCTAGCCCGGAATAGAAACCCACCACCAGCCCTACACCTTAACTTACGCCGTTCCCTATTCTTGGCCCGTACGCTGGCACTGAACCGTGCATCAGCACGTAGCCTGACCCTCCCACGTTTCCGTTCCCTCACCTGAGCCCTAAGCCTTGCCGTTCCCTAACCCTAACCCTAGCCCTGAACGCAAATCCACCACCAGCCCTACACTTTATCCTACGCCGTTGCCTACTCCTGGCCCGTACGCTGGCACTGTCCCGTGCATCAGCACGTAGCCCGACCCTCCAACGTTTCCGTACCCTCACCTGTGCCCTAAGCCTTGCCGTTCCCTAACCCTAACCCTAGCCTGGAACAGAAACCAACCACCAGCCCTACACCTTACCTTACGCCGTTGCCTACTCCTGGCCCGTACGCTGGCATTGACCCGTGCGTCAGCACGTAGCCTGACCCTCCCTCGTCTCCGTACCCTCACCTGTGCGCTAAGCCCTGCGGTTCCCTAACCCTAACCCTAGCCCGGAATGGAATCCCACCACCAGCCCAAAACCTTACCCTACGCCGTTGCCTACTACTGGCCTGTACCCTGGTACTGACCCGTGCATCAGCACGTAGCTTTACCCTCCCGCGTTTCCGTACCCTGACCTGTGCCCTAAGCCTTGCCGTTCCCTAACCCTAACCCTAGCCCGGAACGGAAACCCACCACCAGCCCAAAACCTTACCTTACGCCGTTCCCTATTTCTGGCCCGTATGCTGGCACTGAACCGTGCGTCAGCACGTAGCCTGACCCTCCCACGTTTCCGTACCATCACCTGTGCCCTAAGCCTTGCCGTTCCCTAACCCTAACCTTAGCCTGGAACGGAAACCAACCACCAGCCGTACACCTTACCTTACGCAGTTGCCTACTCCTCGCCCGTATGCTGGCATTGACACATGCGTCAGCACGTAGCCTGACCGTCCCACGTTTCTGTAACCTCACCTGTGCCCTAAGCCTTGCCGTTCCCTAACCCTAACCCTAGCCCGGAACGGAAACCCACCACCAGCCGTACACCTTACCTTACGCCGTACCCTATTCCTGGCCCGTACCCTGGCACTGAACCGTGCGTCAGCATGTAGCCTGACCCTCCCACGTTTCCGTACCCTCTCCTTTGCCCTAAGACTTGCCGTTCCCTAACCCTAACCCTAGCCCGGATTAGAAACCCACCACCAGCCCTACACCTTACCTTACGCCGTACCCTATTCCTGGCCCGTACGCTGGCACTGAACATTGCGTCAGCATGTAGCCTGACCCTCCCAAGTTTCCGTACCCTCACCTGTGCCCTAAGCCTTGCCGTTCCTTAACCCTAACCCTAGCCCGGAATAGAAACCCACCACCAGCCCTACACCTTACATTACGCCGTACCCTACTCCTGACCCGTACGCTGGCACTGACCCGTGCGTCAGCACGTAGCCTGACCCTCCCACGTTTCCATACCCTCACCTGTGCCCTAAGCCTTGCCATTCCCTAACCCTAACCCTAGCCCTGAACGCAAATCCACCACCAGCCCTACACTGTATCCTATGCCGTTGCCTACTCCTGTTCCGTACGCTGCCACTGACCCGTGCGTCAGCACGTAGCCCGTCCCTCTCACGTTTCCGTACCCTCACCTCTGCCCTAAGCCTTGCCGTTCCCTAACCCTAACGCTAGCCCGGAACGGAAACCCACCACCAGCCCTACACATTACCCTACGCCGTTGCCTACTCCTGGCCTGTACTCTGGCACTGAACCGTGCATCAGCACGTAGCCTTACCCTCCCGTGTTTTCGTTCCCTGACATGTGCCCTAAGCCTTGCCGTTCCCTAACCCTAACCCTAGCCCAGAACGCAAATCCACCACCAGCCCTACACTTTATCCTACGCCGTTGCCTACTCCTGGCCCGTACGCTGGCACTGACCCGTGCGTCAGCACGTAGCCCGACCCTCCCACGTTTCCGTACCCTCACCTCTGCCCTAAGCCTTGCCGTTCCCTAACCCTAACCCTAGCCTGGAACGGAAACCAACCACCAGCCCTACACCTTACCTTACGCCGTTGCCTATTCCTGGCCCGTACGCTGGCACTGACCTGTGCGTCAGCACATAGCCTGACCCTCCCACGTTTACGTACCCTCACCTGTGCCCTAAGCCTGGCCATTCCCTAACCCTAACCCTAGCCTGGAATAGTAACCCACCACCAGCCCTACACCATACCTTACGCCGTACGCTGCTACTGACCCGCACGCTGGCACTGACCCGTGCGTCAGCACGTAGCCTGAACCTCCCACGTTTCCGTACCCTCACCTGTGCCCTAAGCCTTGCCGTTCCCTAACCCTAACCCTAGCCCCGAATGGAAACCCACCACCAGCCCTACACCTTACCTTACGCCGTAACTTATTCCTGGCCCATACGCTGGCACTGAACCGTGCGTCAGCATGTAGCCTGACCCTCCCACGTTTCGGTACCCTCACCTGTGCCCTAAGCCTTGCCGTTCCCTTACCCTAACCCTAGCCTGGAACGGAAACCAACCACCAGCCCTAAATCTTACCTTACGCCGTTGCCTACCCCTAGCCCGTACGCTGGCACTGACACGTGCGTCAGCACGTAGCCTGACCGTCCCACGTTTCCGTACCCTCACCTGTGCCCTAAGCCTTGCCATTCCCTAACCCTAACCCTAGCCCGGAACGCAAATCCACCACCAGCCCTACACTTTATCCTACGCCGTTGCCTACTCCTGGCCCGTACGCTGGCACTGACACGTGCGTCAGCACGTAGCCTGACCCTCCCACGTTTCGGTACCCTCACCTGTGCCCTAAGCCTTGCCGTTCCCTAACCCTAACCCTAGCCTGGAACAGAAACCAACCACCAGCCCTACACCTTACCTTACGCCGTTGCCTACTCCTGGCCCGTACGCTGGCATTGACCCGTGCATCAGCACGTAGCCTGACCCTCCCTCGTCTCCGTACCCTCACCTGTGCGCTAAGCCCTGCGGTTCCCTAACCCTAACCCTAGCCCGAAATGGAATCCCACCACCAGCCCAAAACCTTACCCTACGCCGTTGACTACTACTGGCCTGTACTCTGGTACTGACCCGTGCATCAGCACGTAGCCTTACCCTCCCGCGTTTCCGTACCCTGACCTGTGCCCCAAGCCTTGCTGTTCCCTTACACTAACCCTAGCCTGGAACGGAAACCAACCACCAGCCCTACATCTTACCTTCCGCCATTGCCTACCCCTGGCCCGTACGCTGGCACTGAACCGTGCGTCAGCACGTAGCCTGACCCTCCCACGTTTCCGTACCCTCTCCTTTGCCCTAAGACTTGCCGTTCCCTAACCCTAACCCTAGCCCGGATTAGAAACCCACCACCAGCCCTACACCTTACCTTACGCCGTACCCTATTCCTGGTCCATACGCTGGCACTGAACCGTGCGTCAGCACGTAGCCTGACCCTCCCACGTTTCCGTACCCTCTCCTTTGCCCTAAGACTTGCCGTTCCCTAACCCTAAACCTAGCCCGGAACGGAAACCCACCACCAGCCCTACACCTTACCCTACGCCGTTGCCTATCCTGGCCTGTACTCTGGCACTGAACCGTGCTTCAGCACGTAGCCTTACCCTCACGCGTTTCCGTACCCTGACCTGTGCCCTAAGCCTTGCCGTTCCCTAACCCTAACCCTAGTCCGGAACGGAAACCCACCACCAGCCCTAAACCTTACCTTACGCCGTTGCCTACTCCTCGCCCGTACGCTGGCATTGACCCGTGCGTCAGCACGTAGCCTGACCCTCCCACGTTTACGTACCCTCACCTGTGCCCTAAGCCTTGCCGTTCCCTTACCCTAACCCTAGCCTGGAACGGAAACCAACCACCAGCCCTACATCTTACCTTACGCCGTTGCCTACACCTGGCCCGTACGCTGGCACTGACACGTGCGTCAGCACGTAGCCTGACAGTCCCACGTATCTGTAACCTCACCTGTGCCCTAAGCCTTGCCGTTCCCTAACCCTAACCCTAGCCCGGAACGGAAACCCACCACCAGCCCTACACCTTACCTTACGCCGTTGCCTACTCCTGGCCCGTATGCTGGCATTGACCCGTGCGTCAGCACGTAGCCAGACCCTCCCTCGTCTCCGTACCCTCACCTGTGCCCTAAGCCCTGCGGTTCCCTAACCCTAACCCTAGCCCGGAATGGAATCTCACCACCAGCCCAAAACCTTACCCTACGCCGTTGCCTACTACTGGCCTGTACTCTGGTACTGACCCGTGCATCAGCACGTAGCCTTACACTCCCACGTTTCCGTACCCTGACCTGTGCCCTAAGCCTTGCCGTTCCCTAACCCTAACCCTAGCCCGGAACGGAAACCCACCACCAGCCCTACACCTTACCTTACGCCGTTCCCTATTCCTGGCCCGTACGCTGGCACTGAACCGTGCGTCAGCACGTAGCCTGACCCTCCCACGTTTCCGTACCATCACCTGTGCCCTAAGCCTTGCCGTTCCCTAACCCTAACCTTAGCCTGGAACGGAAACCAACCACCAGCCGTACACCTTACCTTACGCCGTTGCCTTCTCCTCGCCCGTATGCTGGCATTGACACATGCGTCAGCACGTAGCCTGACCGTCCCACTTTTCTGTAACCTCACCTGTGCCCTAAGCCTTGCCGTTCCATAACCCTAACCATAGCCCGGAAAGGAAACCCACCACTAGCCGTACACCTTACCTTACGCCGTACCCTATTCCTGGCCCGTACGCTGGCACTGAACCGTGCGTCAGCATGTAGCATGACCCTCCCACGTTTCCGTACCCTCTCCTTTGCCCTAAGACTTGCCTTTCCCTAACCCTAACCCTAGCCCGGATTAGAAACCCACCACCAGCCCTACACCTTACCTTACGCCGTACCCTATTCCTGGCCCGTACGCTGGCACTGAACATTGCGTCAGCATGTAGCCTGACCCTCCCAAGTTTCCATACCCTCACCTGTGCCCTAAGCCTTGCCGTTCCCTAACCCTAACCCTAGCCCTGAACGCAAATCCACCACCAGCCCTACACTGTATCCTATGCCGTTGCCTACTCCTGTTCCGTACGCTGGCACTGACCCGTGCGTCAGCACGTAGCCCGTCCCTCTCACGTTTCCGTACCCTCACCTGTGCCCTATGCCTTGCCGTTCCCTAACCCTAAACCTAGCCTGGAAAGGAAATCAACCACAAGCGCTACACTTTACCTTACGCCGTACCCTACACCTGGCCCGTACGCTGGCACTGACCCATGCGTCAGCACGTAGCCTGACCCTCCCACGTTTCAGTACCCTCACCTGTGCCCTAAGCCTTGCCGTTCCCTAACCATAACCCTAGCCCGTAACGGAAACCCACCACCAGCCCTACACCTTACCTTACGCCGTAACCTATTCCTGGCCCGTACGCTGGCAATGAACCGTGCGTCAGCATGTAGCCTGACCCTCCCACGTTTCGGTACCCTCACCTGTGCCCTAAGCCTTGCCGTTCCCTTATCCTAACCCTAGCCTGGAACGGAAACCAACCACCAGCCCTACATCATACCTTACGCGGTTGCCTACACCTGGCCCGTACGCTGGCACTGACACGTGCGTCAGCACGTAGCCTGACAGTCCCACGTTTCTGTAACCTCACCTGTGCCCTAAGCCTTGCCGTTCCCTATCCCTAACCCTAGCCCGGAACGGAAACCCACCACCAGCCGTACACCTTACCTTACGCCGTACCCTATTCCTGGCCCGTACGCTGGCACTGAACCGTGCGTCAGCACGTAGCCTTACCCTCCCACGTTTCCGTACCCTCTCCTTTGCCCTAAGACTTGCCGTTCCCTAACCCTAACCCTAGCCCGGATTAGAAACCCACCACGAGACCTACACCTTACCTTACGCCGTATCCTACTCCTGACCCGTACGCTGGCACTGAACCATGCGTCAGCACGTAGTCTGAGCCTCCAACGTTTCCGTACCCTCACCTGTGCCCTAAGCGTTGACGTTCCCTAACCCTAACCCTAGCCCGGAACGGAAACCCACCACCAGCCCTACACCTTAACTTACGCCGTTCCCTATTCCTGGCCCGTACGCTGGCACTGAACCGTGTGTCAGCACGTAGCCTGACCCTCCCACGTTTCCGTTCCCTCACCTGTGCCCTAAGCCTTGCCGTTCCCTAACCCTAACCCTAGCCAGGAACGCAAATCCACCACCAGCCCTACACTTTATCCTACGCCGTTGCCTACTCCTGGCCCGTACGCTGGCACTGACCAGTCCGTCAGCACGTAGCCCGACCCTCCCACGTTTCCGTACCCTCACCTGTGCCCTAAGCCTTGCCGTTCCCTAACACTAACCCTAGCCTGGAACGGAAACCAACCACCAGCCCTACACCTTACCCTACGCCGTTGCCTATTCCTGGCCTGTACTCTGGCACTTAACCGTGCATCAGCACGTAGCCTTACCTTCCCGCGTTTCCGTACCCTGACCTGTGCCCTAAGCCTTGCCGTTCCCTAACCCTAACCCTAGCCCAGAACGCAAATCCACCACCAGCCTTACACTTTATCCTACGCCGTTGCCTACTCCTGGCCCGTACGCTGGCACTGACCCGTGCGTCAGCACGTAGCCCGACCCTCCCACGTTTCCGTACCCTCACCTGTGCCCTATGACTTGCCGTTCCCTAACCCTAACCCTAGCCAGGAACGGAAACCAACCACCAGCCCTAAACCTTACCTTACGCCGTTGCCTATTCCTGGCCCGTACGCTGGCACTGACCCGTGCGTCAGCACGTAGCCCGACCCTCCCACGTTTCCGTACCCTCACCTGTGCCCTATGACTTGCCGTTCCCTAACCCTAACCCTAGCCCAGAATAGTAACCCACCACCAGCCCTACACCATACCTTACGCCGTACGCTGCTACTGACCCGTACGCTGGCACTGACCCGTGCGTCAGCACGTAGCCTGACCCTCCCACCTTTCCGTACCCTCACCTGTGCCCTAAGCCTTGCCGTTCCCTAACCCTAACCCTAGCCCCGAACGGAAACCCACCACCAGCCCTACACCTTACCTTAAGCCGTAACTTATTCCTGGCCCATACGCTGGCACTAAAACATGCGTCAGCATGTAGCCTGACCCTCCCACGTTTCGGTACTCTCACCTGTGCCCTAAGCCTTGCCGTTCCCTTACCCTAACCCTAGCCTGGAACGGAAACCAACCACCAGCCCTACATCTTACCTTACGCCGTTGCCTACCCCTGGCCCGTACGCTGGCACTGACACGTGCGTCAGCACGTAGTTTGAGCGTCCCACGTTTCTGTAACCTCACCTGTGCCCTAAGCCTTGCCGTTCCCTAACCCTAACCCTAGAACGGAACGGAAACCCACCACCAGCCGTACACCTTACCTTACGCCGTACCCTATTCCTGGCCCGTACGCAGGCACTGAACCGTGCGTCAGCACGTAGCCTGACCCTCCCACGTTTCCGTATCCTCTCCTTTGCCCTAAGACTTGCCGTTCCCTAACCCTAACCCTAGCCCTGATTAGAAACCCTCCACCAGCCCTACACCATACCTTACGCCGTACCATATTCCTGGCCCGTACCCTGGCACTGAACCGTGCGTCAGCACGTAGCCTGACCCTCCCACGTTTACGTACCCTCACCTGTGCCCTAAGCCTTGCCATTCCCTAACCCTAACCCTAGCCTGGAACGGAAACCAACCACCAGCCGTACACCTTACCTTACGTCGTTGCCTACTCCTCGCCCGTACGCTGGCATTGACCCATGCGTCAGCACGTAGCCTGACCCTCCCACGTTTACGTACCCTCACCTGTGCCCTAAGCCCTGCGTTACCTAACCCTAACCCTAGCCCGGAACGGAAACCCACCACCAGCCCTACACCTTACCCTACGCCGTTGCCTACTCCTGGCCTGTACTCTGGCACTGAACCGTGCATCAGCACGTAGCCTTACCCTCCCGCGTTTCCATACCCTGACCTGTGCCCTAAGCCGTGACGTTCCCAAACCCTAACCCTAGTCCTGAACGGAAACCCACCACCAGCCCTAAACATTACCTTACGCCGTTGCCTACTCCTCGCCCGTACGCTGGCATTGACCCGTGCGTCAGCACGTAGTCTGACCCTCCCACGTTTACGTACCCTCACCTGTGCCCTAAGCCTTGCCGTTCCCTAACCCTAACCCTAGCTCAGAACGGAAAGCCACCACCAGCCCTACACCTTACCCTACGCCGTTGCCTACTCCTGGCCTGTACTCTGGCACTGAACCGTGCAACAGCACGTAGCCTTAGCCTCCCGCGTTTCCGTACCCTGACCTGTGCCCTAAGCCTTGCCGTTCCCTAACCCTAACCCTAGCCCAGAACGCAAATCCACCACCAGCCCTACACTTTATCCTACGCCGTTGCCTACTCCTGGCCCGTACGCTGGCACTGACCCGTGCGTCAGCACGTAGCCCGACCCTCCCACGTTTCCGTACCCTCACCTCTGCCCTAAGCCTTGCCGTTCCCTAAACCTAACCCTAGCCTGGAACGGAAACCAACCACCAGCCCTACACCTTACCTTACGCCGTTGCCTACTCCTGGCCCGTACGCTGGCACTGACCCGTGCGTCAGCACATAGCCTGACCCTCCCACGTTTCCGTACCCTCACCTGTGCCCTAAGCCTTGCCATTCCCTAACCCTAACCCTAGCCCGGAATAGTAACCCACCACCAGCCCTACACCATACCTTACGCCGTACGCTGCTACTGACCCGTACGCTGGCACTGACCCGTGCGTCAGCACGTAGCCGGACCCTCCCACGTTTCCGTACACTCACCTGTGCCCTAAGCCTTGCCGTTCCCTAACCCTAACCCTAGGCCCAAACGGAAACCCACCACCAGCCCTACACCTTACCTTACGCCGTAACTTATTCCTGGCCCATACGCAGGCACTGAACCGTGCGTCAGCATGTAGCCTGACCCTCCCACGTTTCGGTACCCTCACCTGTGCCCTAAGCCTTGCCGTTCCCTTACCCTAACCCTAGCCTGGAACGGAAACCAACCACCAGCCCTACATCTTACCTTACGCCGATGCCTACCCCTGGCCCGTACGCTGGCACTGACACGTGCGTCAGCACGTAGCCTGACCGTCCCACGTTTCTGTAACCTCACCTGTGCCCTAAGCCTTGCCGTTCCCTAACCCTAACCCTAGCCCGGAACGGAAACCCACCACCAGCCGTACACCTTACCTTACGCCGTACCCTATTCCTGGCCCATACGCTGGCACTGAACCGTGCGTCAGCACGTAGCCTGACCCTCCAACGTTTCCGTACCCTCTCCTTTGCCCTAAGACTTGCCGTTCCCTAACCCTAACCCTAGCCCGGATTAGAAACCCACCAACAGCCCTACACCTTACCTTACGCCGTACCCTATTCCTGGCCCGTACGCTGGCACTGAACCGTGCGTCAGCACGTAGCCTGACCCTCCTACGTTTCCGTACCCTCACCTGTGCCCTAAGCCGTGCCATTCCCTAACCCTAACCCTAGCCTGGAACGGAAACCAACCACCAGCCGTACACCTCACCTTACGTCGTTGCCTACTCCTCGCCCGTACGCTGGCATTGACCCGTGCGTCAGCACGTAGCCTGACCCTCCCACGTTTACGTACCTCACCTGTGCCCTAAGCCTTGCCGTTCCCTAACCCTAACCCTAGCCCTGAACGGAAACCCACCACCAGCCCTACACCTTACCCTACGCCGTTGCCTAATCCTGGCCTGTACTCTGGCACTGAACCGTTCATCAGCACGTAGCCTTACCCTCACGCGTTTCCGTACTCTGACCTGTGCCCTAAGCCTTGCCGTTCCCTAACCCTAACCCTAGCCCGGAACGGAAACCCACCACCAGCCCTACACCTTACCCTACGCCGTTGCCTACTCCTGGCCTGTACTCTGGCACTGAACCGTGCATCAGCACGTAGCCTTACAATCCCGCGTTTCTGTACCCTGACCTGTGCCCTAAGCCTTGCCGTTCCCTAACCCTAACCCTAGCCCAGAACGCAAATCCACCACCATCCCTACACTTTATCCTACGCCGTTGCCTACTCCTGGCCCGTACGCTGGCACTGACCCGTGCGTCAGCACGTAGCCCGACCCTCCCACGTTTCCGTACCCTCACCTGTGCCCTAAGCCTTGCCGTTCCCTAACCCTAACCCTAGCCTGGAACGGAAACCAACCACCAGCCCTACACCTTACCTTACGCCGTTGCCTACTCCTGGCCCGTACGCTGGCACTGACACGTGCGTCAGCACGTAGCCTGACCCTCCCACGTTTCCGTACCCTCACCTGTGCCCTAAGCCTTGCCATTCCCTAACCCTAACCCTAGCCCGGAATAGTAACCCACCACCAGCCCTACACCATACCTTACGCCGTACGCTGCTACTGACCCGTACGCTGGCACTGACCCGTGCGTCAGCACGTAGCCCGACCCTCCCACGTTTCCGTACCCTCACCTGTGCCCTAAGCCTTGCCGTTCCCTAACCCTAACCCTAGCCCGGAACGCAAATCCACCAACAGCCCTACACTGTATCCTATGCCGTTGCCTACTCCTGGCCCGTACGCTGGCACTGACCCGTGCGTCAGCACGTAGCCCGTCCCTCCCACGTTACCGTACCCTCTCCTGTGCCCTAAGCCTTGCCGTTCCCTAACCCTAAACCTAGCCTGGAAAGGAAATCAACCACAAGCCCTACACTTTACCTTACGCTGTACCCTACTCCTGGCCCGTATGCTGGCACTGACCCATGCGTCAGCACGTAGCCTGACCCTCCCACGTTTCAGTTCCCTCACCTGTGCCCTAAGCCTTGCCGTTCCCTAACCATAACCCTAGCCCGGAACGGAAACCCACCACCAGCCCTACACCTTACCTTACGCCGTAACCTATTCCTGGCCCGTACGCAGGCACTGAACCGTTCGTTTGCATGTAGCCTGACCCTCCCACGTTTCCGTAACCTCACCTGTGCCCTAAGCCTTGCCTTTCCCTAAGCCTAACCCTAGCCCGGAATAGAATCCCACCACCAGCCCTACACCTTACCTTACGCCGTATCCTACTCCTGACCCGTACGCTGGCACTGAACCATGTGTCTGCACGTAGTCTGAGCATCCAACGTTTCCGTACCCTCACCTGTGCCCTAAGCCTTGCCATTCCCTAACCCTAACCCTAGCCCGGAATAGTAACCCACCACCAACCCTACACCATACCTTACGCCGTACGCTGCTACTGAACCGCACGCTGGCACTGACCCGTGCGTCAGCACGTAGCCTGACCCTCCCACGTTTCCGTACCCTCACCTGTGCCCTAAGCCTTGCCGTTCCCTAACCCTAACACTAGCCCCGAACGGAAACCCACCACCAGCCCTACACCTTACCTTACGCCGTAACTTATTCCTGGCCCATACGCTGGCACTGAACCGTGCGTCAGCATGTAGCCTGACCCTCCCACGTTTCGGTACCCTCACCTGTGCCCTAAGCCATGCCGTTCCCTTACCCTAACCCTAGCCTGGAACGGAAACCAACCACCAGCCCTACATCTTAACTTACGCCGTTGCCTACACCTGGCCCGTACGCTGGCACTGACACGTGCGTCAGCACGTAGCCTGACTCTCCCACGTTTCCGTTCCCTCACCTGTGCCCTAAGCCTTGCCGTTCCCTAACCCTAACCCTAGCCAGGAACGCAAATCCACCACCAGCTCTACACTTTATCCTATGCCGTTGCCTACTCCTGGCCCGTACGCTGGCAATGACCAGTGCGTCAGCACGTAGCCCGACCCTCCCACGTTTCCGTACCCTCACATGTGCCCTAAGCCTTGCCGTTCCCTAACACTCACCCTAGCCTGGAACGGAAACCAACAACCAGCCCTACACCTTACCTTACGCCGTTGCCTACTACTGGCCTGTACTCCGGCACTGACCCGTGCATTAGCACGTGGCCTTACCCTCACGCGTTTCCGTACCCTGACCTGTGCCCTAAGACTTGCCGTTCCCTAACCCTAACCCTAGCCCGGAACGGAAAACCACCACCAGCCCTATACCTTACCTTACGCCTTTCCCTATTCCTGGCCCGTATGCTGGCACTGAACCGTGCGTCAGCACGTAGCCTGACCCTCCCACTTTTCCGTACCCTCACCTGTGCCCTAAGCCTTGCCGTTCCCTAACCCTAACCCTAGCCTGGAACGGAAAACAACCACCTGCCGTACACCTTACCTTATGCCGTTGCCTACTACTCGCCCGTACGCTGGCATTGACCCGTGCGTCAGCACGTAGCCTGACCCTCCCACGTTTACGTACCCTCACCTGTGCCCTAAGCCTTGCCGTTCCCTAACCCTAACCCTAGCCCGGAACGGAAACCCACCACCAGCCCTACACCTTAACTTACGCCGTTCCCTATTCCTGGCCCGTACGCTGGCACTGAACAGTGCGTCAGCACGTATCCTGACCCTCCCACGTTTCCGTTCCCTCACCTGAGCCCTAAACCTTGCCGTTCCCTAACCCTAACCCTAGCCCGGAACGCAAATCCACCACCAGCCCTACACTTTATCCTACGCCGTTGCCTACTCCTGGCCCGTACGCTGGCACTGATCCGTGCATCAGCACGTAGCCCGACACTCCAACGTTTCCGTACCCTGACCTGTGCCCTAAGCCTTGCCGTTCCCTAACCCTAACCCTAGCCTGGAACAGAAACCTACCACCAGCCCTACACCTTACCTTACGCCGTTGCCTACTCCTGGCCCGTACGCTGGCAGTGACTCGTGCGTCAGCACGTAGCCTGACCCTCCCTGGTCTCCGTACCCTCACCTGTGCCCTAAGCCCTGCGGTTCCCTAACCCTAACCCTAGCCCGGAAAGGAATCCCAACACCTTACCCTACGCCGTTGCCTACTACAGGCCTGTACTCTGGTACTGACACGTGCATCAGCACGTAGCCTTACCCTCCCGCGTTTCCGTACCCTGACCTGTGCCCTAAGCCTTGCCGTTCCCTAACCCTAACCCTAGCCCGGAACGGAAACCCACCACCAGCCCTACACCTTACCTTACGCCGTTCCCTATTCCTGGCCCGTACGCTGGCACTGAACCATGCCTCAGCACGTAGCCTGACGCTCTCACGTTTCCGTACCATCACCTGTGCCCTAAGCCTTGCCGTTCCCTAACCCTAACCCTAGCCTGGAACGGAAACCAACCACCAGCCGTACACCTTACCTTACGCAGTTGCCTACTCCTCGCCCGTATGCTGGCATTGACACATGCGTCAGCACGTAGCCTGACCGTCCCACGTTTCTGTAACCTCACCTGTGCCCTAAGCCTTGCCGTTCCCTAACCCTAACCCTAGCCCAGAACGGAAACCCACCACCAGCCGTACACCTTACCTTACGCCGTACCCTATTCCTGGCCCGTACGCTGGCACTGAACCGTGCGTCAGCATGTAGCCTGACCCTCCCACGTTTCCGTACCCTCTCCTTTGCCCTAAGACTTGCCGTTCCATAACCCTAACCCTAGCCCGGATTAGAAACCCACCACCAGCCCTACACCTTACCGTACGCCGTACCCTATTCCTGGCCCGTACGCTGGCACTGAACATTGCGTCAGCATGTAGCCTGACCCACCCAAGTTTCTGTACCCTCACCTGTGCCCTAAGCCTAGCCGTTCCCTAACCCTAACCCTAGCCCGGAATAGAAACCCACCACCAGCCCTACACCTTAACTTACGCCGTTCCCTATTCTTGGCCCGTACGCTGGCACTGAACCGTGCATCAGCACGTAGCCTGACCCTCCCACGTTTCCGTTCCCTCACCTGAGCCCTAAGCCTTGCCGTTCCCTAACCCTAACCCTAGCCCTGAACGCAAATCCACCACCAGCCCTACACTTTATCCTACGCCGTTGCCTACTCCTGGCCCGTACGCTGGCACTGTCCCGTGCATCAGCACGTAGCCCGACCCTCCAACGTTTCCGTACCCTCACCTGTGCCCTAAGCCTTGCCGTTCCCTAACCCTAACCCTAGCCTGGAACAGAAACCAACCACCAGCCCTACACCTTACCTTACACCGTTGCCTACTCCTGGCCCGTACGCTGGCATTGACCCGTGCGTCAGCACGTAGCCTGACCCTCCCTCGTCTCCGTACCCTCACCTGTGCGCTAAGCCCTGCGGTTCCCTAACCCTAACCCTAGCCCGGAATGGAATCCCACCACCAGCCCAAAACCTTACCCTACGCCGTTGCCTACTACTGGCCTGTACCCTGGTACTGACCCGTGCATCAGCACGTAGCTTTACCCTCCCGCGTTTCCGTACCCTGACCTGTGCCCTAAGCCTTGCCGTTCCCTAACCCTAACCCTAGCCCGGAACGGAAACCCACCACCAGCCCAAAACCTTACCTTACGCCGTTCCCTATTTCTGGCCCGTATGCTGGCACTGAACCGTGCGTCAGCACGTAGCCTGACCCTCCCACGTTTCCGTACCATCACCTGTGCCCTAAGCCTTGCCGTTCCCTAACCCTAACCTTAGCCTGGAACGGAAACCAACCACCAGCCGTACACCTTACCTTACGCAGTTGCCTACTCCTCGCCCGTATGCTGGCATTGACACATGCGTCAGCACGTAGCCTGACCGTCCCACGTTTCTGTAACCTCACCTGTGCCCTAAGCCTTGCCGTTCCCTAACCCTAACCCTAGCCCGGAACGGAAACCCACCACCAGCCGTACACCTTACCTTACGCCGTACCCTATTCCTGGCCCGTACCCTGGCACTGAACCGTGCGTCAGCATGTAGCCTGACCCTCCCACGTTTCCGTACCCTCTCCTTTGCCCTAAGACTTGCCGTTCCCTAACCCTAACCCTAGCCCGGATTAGAAAACCACCACCAGCCCTACACCTTACCTTACGCCGTACCCTATTCCTGGCCCGTACGCTGGCACTGAACATTGCGTCAGCATGTAGCCTGACCCTCCCAAGTTTCCGTACCCTCACCTGTGCCCTAAGCCTTGCCGTTCCTTAACCCTAACCCTAGCCCGGAATAGAAACCCACCACCAGCCCTACACCTTACATTACGCCGTACCCTACTCCTGACCCGTACGCTGGCACTGACCCGTGCGTCAGCACGTAGCCTGACCCTCCCACGTTTCCATACCCTCACCTGTGCCCTAAGCCTTGCCATTCCCTAACCCTAACCCTAGCCCTGAACGCAAATCCACCACCAGCCCTACACTGTATCCTATGCCGTTGCCTACTCCTGTTCCGTACGCTGCCACTGACCCGTGCGTCAGCACGTAGCCCGTCCCTCTCACGTTTCCGTACCCTCACCTCTGCCCTAAGCCTTGCCGTTCCCTAACCCTAACGCTAGCCCGGAACGGAAACCCACCACCAGCCCTACACATTACCCTACGCCGTTGCCTACTCCTGGCCTGTACTCTGGCACTGAACCGTGCATCAGCACGTAGCCTTACCCTCCCGCGTTTCCATACCCTGACCTGTGCCCTAAGCCGTGACGTTCCCAAACCCTAACCCTAGTCCTGAACGGAAACCCACCACCAGCCCTAAACATTACCTTACGCCGTTGCCTACTCCTCGCCCGTACGCTGGCATTGACCCGTGTGTCAGCACGTAGTCTGACCCTCCCACGTTTACGTACCCTCACCTGTGCCCTAAGCCTTGCCGTTCCCTAACCCTAACCCTAGCTCAGAACGGAAAGCCACCACCAGCCCTACACCTTACCCTACGCCGTTGCCTACTCCTGGCCTGTACTCTGGCACTGAACCGTGCAACAGCACGTAGCCTTAGCCTCCCGCGTTTCCGTACCCTGACCTGTGCCCTAAGCCTTGCCGTTCCCTAACCCTAACCCTAGCCCAGAACGCAAATCCACCACCAGCCCTACACTTTATCCTACGCCGTTGCCTACTCCTGGCCCGTACGCTGGCACTGACCCGTGCGTCAGCACGTAGCCCGACCCTCCCACGTTTCCGTACCCTCACCTCTGCCCTAAGCCTTGCCGTTCCCTAAACCTAACCCTAGCCTGGAACGGAAACCAACCACCAGCCCTACACCTTACCTTACGCCGTTGCCTACTCCTGGCCCGTACGCTGGCACTGACCCGTGCGTCAGCACATAGCCTGACCCTCCCACGTTTCCGTACCCTCACCTGTGCCCTAAGCCTTGCCATTCCCTAACCCTAACCCTAGCCCGGAATAGTAACCCACCACCAGCCCTACACCATACCTTACGCCGTACGCTGCTACTGACCCGTACGCTGGCACTGACCCGTGCGTCAGCACGTAGCCGGACCCTCCCACGTTTCCGTACCCTCACCTGTGCCCTAAGCCTTGCCGTTCCCTAACCCTAACCCTAGGCCCAAACGGAAACCCACCACCAGCCCTACACCTTACCTTACGCCGTAACTTATTCCTGGCCCATACGCAGGCACTGAACCGTGCGTCAGCATGTAGCCTGACCCTCCCACGTTTCGGTACCCTCACCTGTGCCCTAAGCCTTGCCGTTCCCTTACCCTAACCCTAGCCTGGAACGGAAACCCACCACCAGCCGTACACCTTACCTTACGCCGTACCCTATTCCTGGCCCGTACGCTGGCACTGAACCGTGCGTCAGCACGTAGCCTGACCCTCCAACGTTTCCGTACCCTCTCCTTTGCCCTAAGACTTGCCGTTCCCTAACCCTAACCCTAGCCCGGATTAGAAACCCACCAACAGCCCTACACCTTACCTTACGCCGTACCCTATTCCTGGCCCGTACGCTGGCACTGAACCGTGCGTCAGCACGTAGCCTGACCCTCCTACGTTTCCGTACCCTCACCTGTGCCCTAAGCCGTGCCATTCCCTAACCCTAACCCTAGCCTGGAACGGAAACCAACCACCAGCCGTACACCTCACCTTACGTCGTTGCCTACTCCTCGCCCGTACGCTGGCATTGACCCGTGCGTCAGCACGTAGCCTGACCCTCCCACGTTTACGTACCTCACCTGTGCCCTAAGCCTTGCCGTTCCCTAACCCTAACCCTAGCCCTGAACGGAAACCCACCACCAGCCCTACACCTTACCCTACGCCGTTGCCTAATCCTGGCCTGTACTCTGGCACTGAACCGTGCATCAGCACGTAGCCTTACCCTCACGCGTTTCCGTACTCTGACCTGTGCCCTAAGCCTTGCCGTTCCCTAACCCTAACCCTAGCCCGGAACGGAAACCCACCACCAGCCCTACACCTTACCCTACGCCGTTGCCTACTCCTGGCCTGTACTCTGGCACTGAACCGTGCATCAGCACGTAGCCTTACAATCCCGCGTTTCTGTACCCTGACCTGTGCCCTAAGCCTTGCCGTTCCCTAACCCTAACCCTAGCCCAGAACGCAAATCCACCACCATCCCTACACTTTATCCTACGCCGTTGCCTACTCCTGGCCCGTACGCTGGCACTGACCCGTGCGTCAGCACGTAGCCCGACCCTCCCACGTTTCCGTACCCTCACCTGTGCCCTAAGCCTTGCCGTTCCCTAACCCTAACCCTAGCCTGGAACGGAAACCAACCACCAGCCCTACACCTTACCTTACGCCGTTGCCTACTCCTGGCCCGTACGCTGGCACTGACACGTGCGTCAGCACGTAGCCTGACCCTCCCACGTTTCCGTACCCTCACCTGTGCCCTAAGCCTTGCCATTCCCTAACCCTAAACCTAGCCCGGAATAGTAACCCACCACCAGCCCTACACCATACCTTACGCCGTACGCTGCTACTGACCCGTACGCTGGCACTGACCCGTGCGTCAGCACGTAGCCCGACCCTCCCACGTTTCCGTACCCTCACCTGTGCCCTAAGCCTTGCCGTTCCCTAACCCTAACCCTAGCCCGGAACGCAAATCCACCAACAGCCCTACACTGTATCCTATGCCGTTGCCTACTCCTGGCCCGTACGCTGGCACTGACCCGTGCGTCAGCACGTAGCCCGTCCCTCCCACGTTACCGTACCCTCTCCTGTGCCCTAAGCCTTGCCGTTCCCTAACCCTAAACCTAGCCTGGAAAGGAAATCAACCACAAGCCCTACACTTTACCTTACGCTGTACCCTACTCCTGGCCCGTATGCTGGCACTGACCCATGCGTCAGCACGTAGCCTGACCCTCCCACGTTTCAGTTCCCTCACCTGTGCCCTAAGCCTTGCCGTTCCCTAACCATAACCCTAGCCCGGAACGGAAACCCACCACCAGCCCTACACCTTACCTTACGCCGTAACCTATTCCTGGCCCGTACGCAGGCACTGAACCGTTCGTTTGCATGTAGCCTGACCCTCCCACGTTTCCGTAACCTCACCTGTGCCCTAAGCCTTGCCTTTCCCTAAGCCTAACCCTAGCCCGGAATAGAATCCCACCACCAGCCCTACACCTTACCTTACGCCGTATCCTACTCCTGACCCGTACGCTGGCACTGAACCATGTGTCTGCACGTAGGCTGAGCATCCAACGTTTCCGTACCCTCACCTGTGCCCTAAGCCTTGCCATTCCCTAACCCTAACCCTAGCCCGGAATAGTAACCCACCACCAACCCTACACCATACCTTACGCCGTACGCTGCTACTGAACCGCACGCTGGCACTGACCCGTGCGTCAGCACGTAGCCTGACCCTCCCACGTTTCCGTACCCTCACCTGTGCCCTAAGCCTTGCCGTTCCCTAACCCTAACCCTAGCCCCGAACGGAAACCCACCACCAGCCCTACACCTTACCTTACGCCGTAACTTATTCCTGGCCCGTACGCTGGCACTGAACCGTGCGTCAGCATGTAGCCTGACCCTCCCACGTTTCGGTACCCTCACCTGTGCCCTAAGCCATGCCGTTCCCTTACCCTAACCCTAGCCTGGAACGGAAACCAACCACCAGCCCTACATCTTAACTTACGCCGTTGCCTACACCTGGCCCGTACGCTGGCACTGACACGTGCGTCAGCACGTAGCCTGACTCTCCCACGTTTCCGTTCCCTCACCTGTGCCCTAAGCCTTGCCGTTCCCTAACCCTAACCCTAGCCAGGAACGCAAATCCACCACCAGCTCTACACTTTATCCTATGCCGTTGCCTACTCCTGGCCCGTACGCTGGCAATGACCAGTGCGTCAGCACGTAGCCCGACCCTCCCACGTTTCCGTACCCTCACATGTGCCCTAAGCCTTGCCGTTCCCTAACACTCACCCTAGCCTGGAACGGAAACCAACAACCAGCCCTACACCTTACCTTACGCCGTTGCCTACTACTGGCCTGTACTCCGGCACTGACCCGTGCATTAGCACGTGGCCTTACCCTCACGCGTTTCCGTACCCTGACCTGTGCCCTAAGACTTGCCGTTCCCTAACCCTAACCCTAGCCCGGAACGGAAAACCACCACCAGCCCTATACCTTACCTTACGCCTTTCCCTATTCCTGGCCCGTATGCTGGCACTGAACCGTGCGTCAGCACGTAGCCTGACCCTCCCACTTTTCCGTACCCTCACCTGTGCCCTAAGCCTTGCCGTTCCCTAACCCTAACCCTAGCCTGGAACGGAAAACAACCACCTGCCGTACACCTTACCTTATGCCGTTGCCTACTACTCGCCCGTACGCTGGCATTGACCCGTGCGTCAGCACGTAGCCTGACCCTCCCACGTTTACGTACCCTCACCTGTGCCCTAAGCCTTGCCGTTCCCTAACCCTAACCCTAGCCCGGAACGGAAACCCACCACCAGCCCTACACCTTAACTTACGCCGTTCCCTATTCCTGGCCCGTACGCTGGCACTGAACAGTGCGTCAGCACGTATCCTGACCCTCCCACGTTTCCGTTCCCTCACCTGAGCCCTAAACCTTGCCGTTCCCTAACCCTAACCCTAGCCCGGAACGCAAATCCACCACCAGCCCTACACTTTATCCTACGCCGTTGCCTACTCCTGGCCCGTACGCTGGCACTGATCCGTGCATCAGCACGTAGCCCGACACTCCAACGTTTCCGTACCCTGACCTGTGCCCTAAGCCTTGCCGTTCCCTAACCCTAACCCTAGCCTGGAACAGAAACCTACCACCAGCCCTACACCTTACCTTACGCCGTTGCCTACTCCTGGCCCGTACGCTGGCAGTGACTCGTGCGTCAGCACGTAGCCTGACCCTCCCTGGTCTCCGTACCCTCACCTGTGCCCTAAGCCCTGCGGTTCCCTAACACTAACCCTAGCCCGGAAAGGAATCCCAACACCTTACCCTACGCCGTTGCCTACTACAGGCCTGTACTCTGGTACTGACACGTGCATCAGCACGTAGCCTTACCCTCCCGCGTTTCCGTACCCTGACCTGTGCCCTAAGCCTTGCCGTTCCCTAACCCTAACCCTAGCCCGGAACGGAAACCCACCACCAGCCCTACACCTTACCTTACGCCGTTCCCTATTCCTGGCCCGTACGCTGGCACTGAACCATGCCTCAGCACGTAGCCTGACCCTCTCACGTTTCCGTACCATCACCTGTGCCCTAAGCCTTGCCGTTCCCTAACCCTAACCCTAGCCTGGAACGGAAACCAACCACCAGCCGTACACCTTACCTTACGCAGTTGCCTACTCCTCGCCCGTATGCTGGCATTGACACATGCGTCAGCACGTAGCCTGACCGTCCCACGTTTCTGTAACCTCACCTGTGCCCTAAGCCTTGCCGTTCCCTAACCCTAACCCTAGCCCAGAACGGAAACCCACCACCAGCCGTACACCTTACCTTACGCCGTACCCTATTCCTGGCCCGTACGCTGGCACTGAACCGTGCGTCAGCATGTAGCCTGACCCTCCCACGTTTCCGTACCCTCTCCTTTGCCCTAAGACTTGCCGTTCCATAACCCTAACCCTAGCCCGGATTAGAAACCCACCACCAGCCCTACACCTTACCGTACGCCGTACCCTATTCCTGGCCCGTACGCTGGCACTGAACATTGCGTCAGCATGTAGCCTGACCCACCCAAGTTTCTGTACCCTCACCTGTGCCCTAAGCCTAGCCGTTCCCTAACCCTAACCCTAGCCCGGAATAGAAACCCACCACCAGCCCTACACCTTAACTTACGCCGTTCCCTATTCTTGGCCCGTACGCTGGCACTGAACCGTGCATCAGCACGTAGCCTGACCCTCCCACGTTTCCGTTCCCTCACCTGAGCCCTAAGCCTTGCCGTTCCCTAACCCTAACCCTAGCCCTGAACGCAAATCCACCACCAGCCCTACACTTTATCCTACGCCGTTGCCTACTCCTGGCCCGTACGCTGGCACTGTCCCGTGCATCAGCACGTAGCCCGACCCTCCAACGTTTCCGTACCCTCACCTGTGCCCTAAGCCTTGCCGTTCCCTAACCCTAACCCTAGCCTGGAACAGAAACCAACCACCAGCCCTACACCTTACCTTACGCCGTTGCCTACTCCTGGCCCGTACGCTGGCATTGACCCGTGCGTCAGCACGTAGCCTGACCCTCCCTCGTCTCCGTACCCTCACCTGTGCGCTAAGCCCTGCGGTTCCCTAACCCTAACCCTAGCCCGGAATGGAATCCCACCACCAGCCCAAAACCTTACCCTACGCCGTTGCCTACTACTGGCCTGTACCCTGGTACTGACCCGTGCATCAGCACGTAGCTTTACCCTCCCGCGTTTCCGTACCCTGACCTGTGCCCTAAGCCTTGCCGTTCCCTAACCCTAACCCTAGCCCGGAACGGAAACCCACCACCAGCCCAAAACCTTACCTTACGCCGTTCCCTATTTCTGGCCCGTATGCTGGCACTGAACCGTGCGTCAGCACGTAGCCTGACCCTCCCACGTTTCCGTACCATCACCTGTGCCCTAAGCCTTGCCGTTCCCTAACCCTAACCTTAGCCTGGAACGGAAACCAACCACCAGCCGTACACCTTACCTTACGCAGTTGCCTACTCCTCGCCCGTATGCTGGCATTGACACATGCGTCAGCACGTAGCCTGACCGTCCCACGTTTCTGTAACCTCACCTGTGCCCTAAGCCTTGCCGTTCCCTAACCCTAACCCTAGCCCGGAACGGAAACCCACCACCAGCCGTACACCTTACCTTACGCCGTACCCTATTCCTGGCCCGTACCCTGGCACTGAACCGTGCGTCAGCATGTAGCCTGACCCTCCCACGTTTCCGTACCCTCTCCTTTGCCCTAAGACTTGCCGTTCCCTAACCCTAACCCTAGCCCGGATTAGAAACCCACCACCAGCCCTACACCTTACCTTACGCCGTACCCTATTCCTGGCCCGTACGCTGGCACTGAACATTGCGTCAGCATGTAGCCTGACCCTCCCAAGTTTCCGTACCCTCACCTGTGCCCTAAGCCTTGCCGTTCCTTAACCCTAACCCTAGCCCGGAATAGAAACCCACCACCAGCCCTACACCTTACATTACGCCGTACCCTACTCCTGACCCGTACGCTGGCACTGACCCGTGCGTCAGCACGTAGCCTGACCCTCCCACGTTTCCATACCCTCACCTGTGCCCTAAGCCTTGCCATTCCCTAACCCTAACCCTAGCCCTGAACGCAAATCCACCACCAGCCCTACACTGTATCCTATGCCGTTGCCTACTCCTGTTCCGTACGCTGCCACTGACCCGTGCGTCAGCACGTAGCCCGTCCCTCTCACGTTTCCGTACCCTCACCTCTGCCCTAAGCCTTGCCGTTCCCTAACCCTAACGCTAGCCCGGAACGGAAACCCACCACCAGCCCTACACATTACCCTACGCCGTTGCCTACTCCTGGCCTGTACTCTGGCACTGAACCGTGCATCAGCACGTAGCCTTACCCTCCCGTGTTTTCGTTCCCTGACATGTGCCCTAAGCCTTGCCGTTCCCTAACCCTAACCCTAGCCCAGAACGCAAATCCACCACCAGCCCTACACTTTATCCTACGCCGTTGCCTACTCCTGGCCCGTACGCTGGCACTGACCCGTGCGTCAGCACGTAGCCCGACCCTCCCACGTTTCCGTACCCTCACCTCTGCCCTAAGCCTTGCCGTTCCCTAACCCTAACCCTAGCCTGGAACGGAAACCAACCACCAGCCCTACACCTTACCTTACGCCGTTGCCTATTCCTGGCCCGTACGCTGGCACTGACCTGTGCGTCAGCACATAGCCTGACCCTCCCACGTTTACGTACCCTCACCTGTGCCCTAAGCCTGGCCATTCCCTAACCCTAACCCTAGCCTGGAATAGTAACCCACCACCAGCCCTACACCATACCTTACGCCGTACGCTGCTACTGACCCGCACGCTGGCACTGACCCGTGCGTCAGCACGTAGCCTGAACCTCCCACGTTTCCGTACCCTCACCTGTGCCCTAAGCCTTGCCGTTCCCTAACCCTAACCCTAGCCCCGAATGGAAACCCACCACCAGCCCTACACCTTACCTTACGCCGTAACTTATTCCTGGCCCATACGCTGGCACTGAACCGTGCGTCAGCATGTAGCCTGACCCTCCCACGTTTCGGTACCCTCACCTGTGCCCTAAGCCTTGCCGTTCCCTTACCCTAACCCTAGCCTGGAACGGAAACCAACCACCAGCCCTAAATCTTACCTTACGCCGTTGCCTACCCCTAGCCCGTACGCTGGCACTGACACGTGCGTCAGCACGTAGCCTGACCGTCCCACGTTTCCGTACCCTCACCTGTGCCCTAAGCCTTGCCATTCCCTAACCCTAACCCTAGCCCGGAACGCAAATCCACCACCAGCCCTACACTTTATCCTACGCCGTTGCCTACTCCTGGCCCGTACGCTGGCACTGACACGTGCGTCAGCACGTAGCCTGACCCTCCCACGTTTCGGTACCCTCACCTGTGCCCTAAGCCTTGCCGTTCCCTAACCCTAACCCTAGCCTGGAACAGAAACCAACCACCAGCCCTACACCTTACCTTACGCCGTTGCCTACTCCTGGCCCGTACGCTGGCATTGACCCGTGCATCAGCACGTAGCCTGACCCTCCCTCGTCTCCGTACCCTCACCTGTGCGCTAAGCCCTGCGGTTCCCTAACCCTAACCCTAGCCCGAAATGGAATCCCACCACCAGCCCAAAACCTTACCCTACGCCGTTGACTACTACTGGCCTGTACTCTGGTACTGACCCGTGCATCAGCACGTAGCCTTACCCTCCCGCGTTTCCGTACCCTGACCTGTGCCCCAAGCCTTGCTGTTCCCTTACACTAACCCTAGCCTGGAACGGAAACCAACCACCAGCCCTACATCTTACCTTCCGCCATTGCCTACCCCTGGCCCGTACGCTGGCACTGAACCGTGCGTCAGCACGTAGCCTGACCCTCCCACGTTTCCGTACCCTCTCCTTTGCCCTAAGACTTGCCGTTCCCTAACCCTAACCCTAGCCCGGATTAGAAACCCACCACCAGCCCTACACCTTACCTTACGCCGTACCCTATTCCTGGTCCATACGCTGGCACTGAACCGTGCGTCAGCACGTAGCCTGACCCTCCCACGTTTCCGTACCCTCACCTGTGCCCTAAGCCTTGCCGTTCCCTAACCCTAAACCTAGCCCGGAACGGAAACCCACCACCAGCCCTACACCTTACCCTACGCCGTTGCCTATCCTGGCCTGTACTCTGGCACTGAACCGTGCTTCAGCACGTAGCCTTACCCTCACGCGTTTCCGTACCCTGACCTGTGCCCTAAGCCTTGCCGTTCCCTAACCCTAACCCTAGTCCGGAACGGAAACCCACCACCAGCCCTAAACCTTACCTTACGCCGTTGCCTACTCCTCGCCCGTACGCTGGCATTGACCCGTGCGTCAGCACGTAGCCTGACCCTCCCACGTTTACGTACCCTCACCTGTGCCCTAAGCCTTGCCGTTCCCTTACCCTAACCCTAGCCTGGAACGGAAACCAACCACCAGCCCTACATCTTACCTTACGCCGTTGCCTACACCTGGCCCGTACGCTGGCACTGACACGTGCGTCAGCACGTAGCCTGACAGTCCCACGTATCTGTAACCTCACCTGTGCCCTAAGCCTTGCCGTTCCCTAACCCTAACCCTAGCCCGGAACGGAAACCCACCACCAGCCGTACACCTTACCTTACGCCGTACCCTATTCCTGGCCCGTACGCTGGCACTGAACCGTGGGTCAGCACGTAGCGTGACCCTCCCACTTTTCCGTAACCTCTCCTTTGCCCTAAGACTTGCCGTTCCCTAACCCTAAACCTAGCCCGGATTAGAAACCTACCACCAGCCCTACACCTTACCTTACGCCGTAACCTATTCCTGGCCCGTACGCTGGCACTGAACAGTGCGTCAGCATGTAGCCTGACCCTCCCAAGTTTCCGTACCCTCACCTGTGCCCTAAGCCTTGCCGTTCCCTAACCCTAACCCTAGCCCGGAATAGAAACCCACCACCAGCCCTACACCTTACATTACGCCGTACCCTACTGCTGACCCGTACGCTGGCACTGAACCGTGCATCAGCACGTAGCCCGACCCTCCAACGTTTCCGTACCCTCACCTGTGCCCTAAGGCTTGCCGTTCCCTAACCCTACCCCTAGCCTGGAACAGAAACCAACCACCAGCCCTACACCTTACCTTACGCCGTTGCCTACTCCTGGCCCGTATGCTGGCATTGACCCGTGCGTCAGCACGTAGCCAGACCCTCCCTCGTCTCCGTACCCTCACCTGTGCCCTAAGCCCTGCGGTTCCCTAACCCTAACCCTAGCCCGGAATGGAATCTCACCACCAGCCCAAAACCTTACCCTACGCCGTTGCCTACTACTGGCCTGTACTCTGGTACTGACCCGTGCATCAGCACGTAGCCTTACACTCCCACGTTTCCGTACCCTGACCTGTGCCCTAAGCCTTGCCGTTCCCTAACCCTAACCCTAGCCCGGAACGGAAACCCACCACCAGCCCTACACCTTACCTTACGCCGTTCCCTATTCCTGGCCCGTACGCTGGCACTGAACCGTGCGTCAGCACGTAGCCTGACCCTCCCACGTTTCCGTACCATCACCTGTGCCCTAAGCCTTGCCGTTCCCTAACCCTAACCTTAGCCTGGAACGGAAACCAACCACCAGCCGTACACCTTACCTTACGCCGTTGCCTTCTCCTCGCCCGTATGCTGGCATTGACACATGCGTCAGCACGTAGCCTGACCGTCCCACTTTTCTGTAACCTCACCTGTGCCCTAAGCCTTGCCGTTCCATAACCCTAACCATAGCCCGGAAAGGAAACCCACCACTAGCCGTACACCTTACCTTACGCCGTACCCTATTCCTGGCCCGTACGCTGGCACTGAACCGTGCGTCAGCATGTAGCATGACCCTCCCACGTTTCCGTACCCTCTCCTTTGCCCTAAGACTTGCCTTTCCCTAACCCTAACCCTAGCCCGGATTAGAAACCCACCACCAGCCCTACACCTTACCTTACGCCGTACCCTATTCCTGGCCCGTACGCTGGCACTGAACATTGCGTCAGCATGTAGCCTGACCCTCCCAAGTTTCCATACCCTCACCTGTGCCCTAAGCCTTGCCGTTCCCTAACCCTAACCCTAGCCCTGAACGCAAATCCACCACCAGCCCTACACTGTATCCTATGCCGTTGCCTACTCCTGTTCCGTACGCTGGCACTGACCCGTGCGTCAGCACGTAGCCCGTCCCTCTCACGTTTCCGTACCCTCACCTGTGCCCTATGCCTTGCCGTTCCCTAACCCTAAACCTAGCCTGGAAAGGAAATCAACCACAAGCGCTACACTTTACCTTACGCCGTACCCTACACCTGGCCCGTACGCTGGCACTGACCCATGCGTCAGCACGTAGCCTGACCCTCCCACGTTTCAGTACCCTCACCTGTGCCCTAAGCCTTGCCGTTCCCTAACCATAACCCTAGCCCGTAACGGAAACCCACCACCAGCCCTACACCTTACCTTACGCCGTAACCTATTCCTGGCCCGTACGCTGGCAATGAACCGTGCGTCAGCATGTAGCCTGACCCTCCCACGTTTCCGTAACCTCACCTGTGCCCTAAGCCTTGCCTTTCCCTAACCCTAACCCTAGCCCGGAATAGAAACCCACCACCAGCCCTACACCTTACCTTACGCCGTATCCTACTCCTGACCCGTACGCTGGCACTGAACCATACGTCAGCACGTAGTTTGAGCCTCCAACGTTTCCGTACCCTCACCTGTGCCCTAAGCCTTGACGTTCCCTAACCCTAACCCTAGCCCGGAACGGAAACCCACCACCAGCCCTACACCTTAACTTACGCCGTTCCCTATTCCTGGCCCGTACGCTGGCACAGAACCATGTGTCAGCACGTAGCCTGACCCTCCCACGTTTCCGTTCCCTCACCTGTGCCCTAAGCCTTGCCATTCCCTAACCCTAACCCTAGCCCGGAATAGTAACCCACCACCAGCCCTACACCATACCTTACGCCGTACGCTGCAACTGACCCGTACGCTGGCACTGACACGTGCGTCAGCACGTAGCCTGACCCTCCCACGTTTCCGTACCCTCACCTGTGCCCTAAGCCTTGCCGTTCCCTGACCGTAACCCTAGCCCGGAACGGAAACCCACCACCAGCCCTACACCTTACCCTATGCCGTTGCCTACTCCTGGCCTGTACTCTGGCACTGAACCGTGCATCAGCACATAGCCTTACCCTCCCGCGTTTCTGTACCCTGACCTGTGCCCTATGCCTTGCCGTTCCCTAACCCTAACCCTAGTCCAGAACGCAAATCCACCACCAGCCCTACACTTTATCCTACGCCGTTGCCTACTCCTGGCCCGTACGCTGGCACTGACCCGTGCGTCAGCACATAGCCCGACCGTCCCACGTTTCCGTACCCTCACCTGTGCCCTAAGCCTTGCCGTTCCCTAACCCTAAGCCTAGCCTGGAACGGAAACCAACCACCAGCCCTACACCTTACCTTACGCCGTTGCCTACTCCTGGCCCGTACGCTGGCACTGACACGTGCGTCAGCACGTAGCCTGACTCTCCCACGTTTCCGTACCCTCACCTGTGCCCTAAGCCTTGCCATTCCCTAACCCTAACCCTAGCCCGGAATAGTAACCCACCACCAGCCCTACACCATACCTTACGCCGTACGCTGCTACTGACCCGTACGCTGGCACTGAACTGTGCGTCAGCACGTAGCCTGACCCTCCCACGTTTCCGTACCCTCTCCTTTGCCCTAAGACTTGCCGTTCCCTAACCCTAACCCTAGACCGGATTAGAAACCCACCACCAGCCCTACACCTTACCTTACGCCGTACCCTATTCCTGGCCCGTACGCTGGCACTGAACAGTGTGTCAGCATGTAGCCTGACCCTCCCAAGTTTCCGTACCCTCACCTGTGCCCTAAGCCTTGCCGTTCCCTTACACTAACCATAGCCTGGAACGGAAACCAACCACAAGCCCTACATCTTACCTTACGCCGTTGCCTACACCTGGCCCGTACGCTGGCACTGACACGTGCGTCAGCACGTAGCCTGACAGTCCCACGTTTCTGTAACCTCACCTGTGCCCTAAGCCTTGCCGTTCCCTAACCCTAACCCTAGCCCGGAACGGAAACCCACCACCAGCCGTACACCTTACCTTACGCCGTACCCTATTCCTGGCCCGTACGCTGGCACTGAACCGTGCGTCAGCACGTAGCCTGACCCTCCCACGTTTCCGTACCCTCTCCTTTGCCCTAAGACTTGCCGTTCCCTAACCCTAACCCAAGGCCGGATTAGAAACCCACCACCAGCCCTACACCTTACCTTACGCCGTACCCTATTCCTGGCCCGTACGCTGGCACTGATCAGTGCGTCAGCATGTAGCCTGACCCTCCCAAGTTTCCGTACCCTCACCTGTGCCCTAAGCCTTGCCGTTCCCTAACCCTAAACCTAGCCCGGAATAGAAACCCACCACCAGCCCTACACATTACATTACGCCGTACCCTACTGCTGACCCGTACGCTGGCACTGACCCATGCGTCAGCACGTAGCCTGACCCTCCCACGTTTCCATACCCTCACCTGTGCCCTAAGCCTTGCCGTTCCCTAACCCTAACCCTAGCCCGGATTAGAAACCCACCACCAGCCCTAAACCTTACCTTACGCCGTACCCTATTCCTGGCCCGTACGCTGGCACTGAACATTGCGTCAGCATGTAGCCTGACCCTCCCAAGTTTCCGTACCCTCACCTGTGCCCTAAGCCTTACCGTTCCCTAACCCTAACCCTAGCCCGGAATAGAAACCCACCACCAGCCCTACACCTTACATTACGCCGTACCCTACTCCTGACCCGTACGCTGGCACTGACCCGTGCGTCAGCACGTAGCCTGTCCCTCCCACGTTTCCATACCCTCACCTATGCCCTAAGCCTTGCCGTTCCCTAACCCTAACCCTAGCCTGGAACAGAAACCAACCACCAGCCCTACACCTTACCTTACGCCGTTGCCTACTCCTGGCCCGTACGCTGGCATTGACCCGTGCGTCAGCACGTAGCCTGACCCTCCCTCGTCTCCGTACCCTCACCTGTGCGCTAAGCCCTGCGGTTCCCTAACCCTAACCCTAGCCCGGAATGGAATCCCACCACCAGCCCAAAACCTTACCCTACGCCGTTGCCTACTACTGGCCTGTACCCTGGTACTGACCCATGCATCAGCACGTAGCTTTACCCTCCCGCGTTTCCGTACCCTGACCTGTGCCCTAAGCCTTGCCGTTCCCTAACCCTAACCCTAGCCCGGAACGGAAACCCACCACCAGCCCTACACCTTACCTTACGCCGTTCCCTATTTCTGGCCCGTATGCTGGCACTGAACCGTGCGTCAGCACGTAGCCTGACCCTCCCACGTTTCCGTACCATCACCTGTGCCCTAAGCCTTGCCGTTCCCTAACCCTAACCTTAGCCTGGAACGGAAACCAACCACCAGCCGTACACCTTACCTTACGCAGTTGCCTACTCCTCGCCCGTATGCTGGCATTGACACATGCGTCAGCACGTAGCCTGACCGTCCCACGTTTCTGTAACCTCACCTGTGCCCTAAGCCTTGCCGTTCCCTAACCCTAACCCTAGCCCGGAACGGAAACCCACCACCAGCCGTACACCTTACCTTATGCCGTACCCTATTCCTGGCCCGTACCCTGGCACTGAACCGTGCGTCAGCATGTAGCCTGACCCTCCCACGTTTCCGTACCCTCTCCTTTGCCCTAAGACTTGCCGTTCCCTAACCCTAACCCTAGCCCGGATTAGAAACCCACCACCAGCCCTACACCTTACCTTACGCCGTACCCTATTCCTGGCCCGTACGCTGGCACTGAACATTGCGTCAGCATGTAGCCTGACCCTCCCAAGTTTCCGTACCCTCACCTGTGCCCTAAGCCTTGCCGTTCCCTAACCCTAACCCTAGCCCGGAATAGAAACCCACCACCAGCCCTACACCTTACATTACGCCGTACCCTACTCCTGACCCGTACGCTGGCACTGACCCGTGCGTCAGCACGTAGCCTGACCCTCCCACGTTTCCATACCCTCACCTGTGCCCTAAGCCTTGCCATTCCCTAACCCTAACCCTAGACCTGAACGCAAATCCACCACCAGCCCTACACTGTATCCTATGCCGTTGCCTACTCCTGTTCCGTACGCTGCCACTGACCCGTGCGTCAGCACGTAGCCCGTCCCTCTCACGTTTCCGTACCCTCACCTCTGCCCTAAGCCTTGCCGTTCCCTAACCCTAACGCTAGCCCGGAACAGAAACCCACCACCAGCCCTACACATTACCCTACGCCGTTGCCTACTCCTGGCCTGTACTCTGGCACTGAACCGTGCATCAGCACGTAGCCTTACCCTCCCGTGTTTTCGTTCCCTGACATGTGCCCTAAGCCTTGCCGTTCCCTAACCCTAACCCTAGCCCAGAACGCAAATTCACCACCAGCCCTACACTTCATCATACGCCGTTGCCTACTCCTGGCCCGTACGCTGGCACTGACCCGTGCGTCAGCACGTAGCCCGACCCTCCCACGTTTCCGTACCCTCACCTGTGCCCTAAGCCTTGCCGTTCCCTAACCCTAACCCTAGCCTGGAACGGAAACCAACCACCAGCCCTACACCTTACCATACGCCGTTGCCTATTCCTGGCCCGTACGCTGGCACTGACCTGTGCGTCAGCACATAGCCTGACCCTCCCACGTTTACGTACCCTCACATGTGCCCTAAGCCTGGCCATTCCCTAACCCTAACCCTAGCCCGGAATAGTAACCCACCACCAGCCCTACACCATACCTTACGCCGTACGCTGCTACTGACCCGCACGCTGGCACTGACCCGTGCGTCAGCACGTAGCCTGAACCTCCCACGTTTCCGTACCCTCACCTGTGCCCTAAGCCTTGCCGTTCCCTAACCCTAACCCTAGCCCCGAATGGAAACCCACCACCAGCCCTACACCTTACCTTACGCCGTAACTTATTCCTGGCCCATACGCTGGCACTGAACCGTGCGTCAGCATGTAGCCTGACCCTCCCACGTTTCGGTACCCTCACCTGTGCCCTAAGCCTTGCCGTTCCCTTACCCTAACCCTAGCCTGGAACGGAAACCAACCACCAGCCCTACATCTTACCTTACGCCGTTGCCTACCCCTAGCCCGTACGCTGGCACTGACACGTGCGTCAGCACGTAGCCTGACCGTCCCACGTTTCCGTACCCTCACCTGTGCCCTAAGCCTTGCCATTCCCTAACCCTAACCCTAGCCCGGAACGCAAATCCACCACCAGCCCTACACTTTATCCTACGCCGTTGCCTACTCCTGGCCCGTACGCTGGCACTGAACCGTGCATCAGCACGTAGCCCGACCCTCCAACGTTTCCGTACCCTCACCTGTGCCCTAAGCCTTGCCGTTCCCTAACCCTAACCCTAGCCTGGAACAGAAACCAACCACCAGCCCTACACCTTACCTTACGCCGTTGCCTACTCCTGGCCCGTACGCTGGCATTGACCCGTGCATCAGCACGTAGCCTGACCCTCCCTCGTCTCCGTACCCTCACCTGTGCGCTAAGCCCTGCGGTTCCCTAACCCTAACCCTAGCCCGAAATGGAATCCCACCACCAGCCCAAAACCTTACCCTACGCCGTTGACTACTACTGGCCTGTACTCTGGTACTGACCCGTGCATCAGCACGTAGCCTTACCCTCCCGCGTTTCCGTACCCTGACCTGTGCCCTAAGCCTTGCCGTTCCCTTACCCTAACCCTAGCCTGGAACGGAAACCAACCACCAGCCCTACATCTTACCTTCCGCCATTGCCTACCCCTGGCCCGTACGCTGGCACTGACACGTGCGTCAGCACGTAGCCTGACCGTCCCACGTTCATGTAACTTCACCTGTGCCCTAAGCCTTGCCGTTCCCTAACCCAACCCTAGCCCGGAACGGAAACCCACCACCAGCCGTACACCTTACCTTACGCTGTTCCCTATTCCTGGCCCGTACGCTGGCACTGAACCGTGCGTCAGCACGTAGCCTGACCCTCCCACGTTTCCGTACCCTCTCCTTTGCCCTAAGACTTGCCGTTCCCTAACCCTAACCCTAGCCCGGATTAGAAACCCACCACCAGCCCTACACCTTACCTTACGCCGTACCCTATTCCTGGTCCATACGCTGGCACTGAACCGTGCGTCAGCACGTAGCCAGACCCTCCCACGTTTCCGTACCCTCACCTGTGCCCTAAGCCTTGCCGTTCCCTAACCCTAACCCTAGCCCGGAACGGAAACCCACCACCAGCCCTACACCTTACCCTACGCCGTTGCCTATCCTGGCCTGTACTCTGGCACTGAACCGTGCTTCAGCACGTAGCCTTACCCTCACGCGTTTCCGTACCCTGACCTGTGCCCTAAGCCTTGCCGTTCCCTAACCCTAACCCTAGTCCGGAACGGAAACCCACCACCAGCCCTAAACCTTACCTTACGCCGTTGCCTACTCCTCGCCCGTACGATGGCATTGACCCGTGCGTCAGCACGTAGCCTGACCCTCCCACGTTTACGTACCCTCACCTGTGCCCTAAGCCTTGCCGTTCCCTTACACTAACCCTAGCCTGGAACGGAAACCAACCACCAGCCCTACATCTTACCTTACGCCGTTGCCTACACCTGGCCCGTACGCTGGCACTGACACGTGCGTCAGCACGTAGCCTGACAGTCCCACGTATCTGTAACCTCACCTGTGCCCTAAGCCTTGCCCTTCCCTAACCCTAACCCTAGCCCGGAACGGAAACCCACCACCAGCCGTACACCTTACCTTACGCCGTACCCTATTCCTGGCCCGTACGCTGGCACTGAACCGTGGGTCAGCACGTAGCGTGACCCTCCCACGTTTCCGTAACCTCTCCTTTGCCCTAAGACTTGCCGTTCCCTAACCCTAAACCTAGCCCGGATTAGAAACCTACCACCAGCCCTACACCTTACCTTACGCCGTAACCTATTCCTGGCCCGTACGCTGGCACTGAACAGTGCGTCAGCATGTAGCCTGACCCTCCCAAGTTTCCGTACCCTCACCTGTGCCCTAAGCCTTGCCGTTCCCTAACCCTAACCCTAGCCCGGAATAGAAACCCACCACCAGCCCTACACCTTACATTACGCCGTACCCTACTGCTGACCCGTACGCTGGCACTGAACCGTGCATCAGCACGTAGCCCGACCCTCCAACGTTTCCGTACCCTCACCTGTGCCCTAAGGCTTGCCGTTCCCTAACCCTACCCCTAGCCTGGAACAGAAACCAACCACCAGCCCTACACCTTACCTTACGCCGTTGCCTACTACTGGCCCGTATGCTGGCATTGACCCGTGCGTCAGCACGTAGCCAGACCCTCCCTCGTCTCCGTACCCTCACCTGTGCCCTAAGCCCTGCGGTTCCCTAACCCTAACCCTAGCCCGGAATGGAATCTCACCACCAGCCCAAAACCTTACCCTACGCCGTTGCCTACTACTGGCCTGTACTCTGGTACTGACCCGTGCATCAGCACGTAGCCTTACACTCCCACGTTTCCGTACCCTGACCTGTGCCCTAAGCCTTGCCGTTCCCTAACCCTAACCCTAGCCCGGAACGGAAACCCACCACCAGCCCTACACCTTACCTTACGCCGTTCCCTATTCCTGGCCCGTACGCTGGCACTGAACCGTGCGTCAGCACGTAGCCTGACCCTCCCACGTTTCCGTACCATCACCTGTGCCCTAAGCCTTGCCGTTTTCTAACCCTAACCTTAGCCTGGAACGGAAACCAACCACCAGCCGTACACCTTACCTTATGCCGTTGCCTACTCCTCGCCCGTATGCTGCCATTGACACATGCGTCAGCACGTAGCCTGACCGTCCCACTTTTCTGTAACCTCACCTGTGCCCTAAGCCTTGCCGTTCCCTAACCCTAACCCTAGCCCGGAAAGGATACCCACCACTAGCCGTACACCTTACCTTACGCCGTACCCTATTCCTGGCCCGTACGCTGGCACTGAACCGTGCGTCAGCATGTAGCATGACCCTCCCACGTTTCCATAACCTCTCCTTTGCCCTAAGACTTGCCTTTCCCTAACCCTAACCCTTGCCCGGATTAGAAACCCACCACCAGCCCTACACCTTACCTTACGCCGTACCCTATTCCTGGCCCGTACGCTGGCACTGAACATTGCGTCAGCATGTAGCCTGACCCTCCCAAGTTTCCATACCCTCACCTGTGCCCTAAGCCTTGCCGTTCCCTAACCCTAACCCTAGCCCTGAACGCAAATCCACCACCAGCCCTACACTGTATCCTATGCCGTTGCCTACTCCTGTTCCGTACGCTGGCACTGACCCGTGCGTCAGCACGTAGCCCGTCCCTCTCACGTTTCCGTACCCTCACCTGTGCCCTATGCCTTGCCGTTCCCTAACCCTAAACCTAGCCTGGAAAGGAAATCAACCACAAGCGCTACACTTTACCTTACGCCGTACCCTACACCTGGCCCGTACGCTGGCACTGACCCATGCGTCAGCACGTAGCCTGACCCTCCCACGTTTCAGTACCCTCACCTGTGCCCTAAGCCTTGCCGTTCCCTAACCATAACCCTAGCCCGGAACGGAAACCCACCACCAGCCCTACACCTTACCTTACGCCGTAACCTATTCCTGGCCCGTACGCTGGCAATGAACCATGCGTCAGCATGTAGCCTGACCCTCCCACGTTTCCGTAACCTCACCTGTGCCCTAAGCCCTGCCTTTCCCTAACCCTAACCCTAGCCCGGAATAGAAACCCACCACCAGCCCTACACCTTACCTTACGCCGTATCCTACTCCTGACCCGTACGCTGACACTGAACCATACGTCAGCACGTAGTTTGAGCCTCCAACGTTTCCGTACCCTCACCTGTGCCCTAAGCCTTGACGTTCCCTAACCCTAACCCTAGCCCGGAACGGAAACCCACCAGCAGCCCTAAACCTTAACTTACGCCGTTCCCTATTCCTTGCCCGTACGCTGGCACAGAACCATGTGTCAGCACGTAGCCTGACCCTCCCACGTTTCCGTTCCCTCACCTGTGCCCTAAGCCTTGCCGTTCCCTAACCCTAACCCTAGCCAGGAACGCAAATCCACCACCAGCCCTACACTTTATCCTATGCCGTTGCCTACTCCTGGCCCATACGCTGGCACTGACCAGTGCGTCAGCACGTAGCCCGACCCTCCCACGTTTCCGTACCCTCACCTGTGCCCTAAGCCTTGCCGTTCCCTAACACTAACCCTAGCCTGGAACGGAAACCAACCACCAGCCCTACACCTTACCTTACGCCGTTGCCTACTACTGGCCTGTACTCCGGCACTGACCCGTGCATTAGCACGTGGCCTTACCCTCACGCGTTTCCGTACCCTGACCTGTGCCCTAAGCCTTGCCGTTCCCTAACCCTAACCCTAGCCCGGAACGGAAACCCACCACCAGCCCTATACCTTACCTTACGCCTTTCCCTATTCCTGGCCCGTATGCTGGCACTGAACCGTGCGTCAGCACATAGCCTGACCCTCCCACTTTTCCGTACCCTCACCTTGCCCTAAGCCTTGCCGTTCCCTAACCCTAACCCTAGCCTGGAATGGAAAACAACCACCTGCCGTACACCTTAACTTACGCCGTTGCCTACTCCTGGCCCGTACGCTGGCACTGACACGTGCGTCAGCACGTAGCCTGACCCTCCCACGTTTCCGTACCATCACCTGTGCCCTAAGCCTTGCCATTCCCTAACCCTAACCCTAGCCCGGAATAGTAACCCACCACCAGCCCTACACCATACCTTACGCCGTACGCTGCAACTGACCCGTACGCTGGCACTGACACGTGCGTCAGCACGTAGCCTGACCCTCCCACGTTTCCGTACCCTCACCTGTGCCCTAAGCCTTGCCGTTCCCTGACCCTAACCCTAGCCCGGAACGGAAACCCACCACCAGCCCTACACCTTACCCTATGCCGTTGCCTACTCCTGGCCTGTACTCTGGCACTGAACCGTGCATCAGCACATAGCCTTATCCTCCCGCGTTTCTGTACCCTGACCTGTGCCCTAAGCCTTGCCGTTCCCTAACCCTAACCCTAGTCCAGAACGCAAATCCACCACCAGCCCTACACTTTATCCTACGCCGTTGCCTACTCCTGGCCCGTACGCTGGCACTGACCCGTGCGTCAGCACAGAGCCCGACCGTCCCACGTTTCCGTACCCTCACCTGTGCCCTAAGCCTTGCCGTTCCCTAACCCTAAGCCTAGCCTGGAACGGAAACCAACCACCAGCCCTACACCTTACCTTACGCCGTTGCCTACTCCTGGCCCGTACGCTGGCACTGACACGTGCGTCAGCACGTAGCCTGACCCTCCCACGTTTCCGTACCCTCACCTGTGCCCTAAGCCTTGCCATTCCCTAACCCTAACCCTAGCCCGGAATAGTAACCCACCACCAGCCCTACACCATACCTTACGCCGTACGCTGCTACTGACCCGTACGCTGGCACTGAACCGTGCGTCAGCACGTAGCCTGACCCTCCCACGTTTCCGTACCCTCTCCTTTGCCCTAAGACTTGCCGTTCCCTAACCCTAACCCTAGACCGGATTAGAAACCCACCACCAGCCCTACACCTTACCTTACGCCGTACCCTATTCCTGGCCCGTACGCTGGCACTGAACAGTGTGTCAGCATGTAGCCTGACCCTCCCAAGTTTCCGTACCCTCACCTGTGCCCTAAGCCTTGCCGTTCCCTTACACTAACCATAGCCTGGAACGGAAACCAACCACAAGCCCTACATCTTACCTTACGCCGTTGCCTACACCTGGCCCGTACGCTGGCACTGAAACGTGCCTCAGCACGTAGCCTGACAGTCCCACGTTTCTGTAACCTCACCTGTGCCCTAAGCCTTGCCGTTCCCTAACCCTAACCCTAGCCCGGAACGGAAACCCACCACCAGCCGTACACCTTACCTTACGCCGTACCCTATTCCTGGCCCGTACGCTGGCACTGAACCGTGCGTCAGCACGTAGCCTGACCCTCCCACGTTTCCGTACCCTCTCCTTTGCCCTAAGACTTGCCGTTCCCTAACCCTAACCCAAGGCCGGATTAGAAACCCACCACCAGCCCTACACCTTACCTTACGCCGTACCCTATTCCTGGCCCGTACGCTGGCACTGAACAGTGCGTCAGCATGTAGCCTGACCCTCCCAAGTTTCCGTACCCTCACCTGTGCCCTAAGCCTTGCCGTTCCCTAACCCTAAACCTAGCCCGGAATAGAAACCCACCACCAGCCCTACACATTACATTACGCCGTACCCTACTGCTGACCCGTACGCTGGCACTGACCCATGCGTCAGCACGTAGCCTGACCCTCCCACGTTTCCATACCCTCACCTGTGCCCTAAGCCTTGCCGTTCCATAACCCTAACCCTAGCCCGGATTAGAAACCCACCACCAGCCCTAAACCTTACCTTACGCCGTACCCTATTCCTGGCCCGTACGCTGGCACTGAACATTGCGTCAGCATGTAGCCTGACCCTCCCAAGTTTCCGTACCCTCACCTGTGCCCTAAGCCTTGCCGTTCCCTAACCCTAACCCTAGCCCGGAATAGAAACCCACCACCAGCCCTACACCTTACATTACGCCGTACCCTACTCCTGACCCGTACGCTGGCACTGACCCGTGCGTCAGCACGTAGCCTGACCCTCCCACGTTTCCATACCCTCACCTGTGCCCTAAGCCTTGCCATTCCCTAACCCTAACAGTAGGCCTGAACGCAAATCCACCACCAGCCCTACCCTGTATCCTATGCCGTTGCCTACTCCTGTTCCGTACGCTGCCACTGACCCATGCGGCAGCACGTAGCCCGTCCCTCTCACGTTTCCATACCCTCACCTGTGCCCTAAGCCTTGCCGTTCCCTAACCCTAACCCTAGCCCGGAACGGAAACCCACCACCAGCCCTACACCTTACCCTACGCCGTTGCCTACTCCTGGCCTGTACTCTGGCACTGAACCGTGCATCAGCACGTAGCCTTACCCTCCCGCGTTTTCGTTCCCTGACATGTGCTCTAAGCCTTGCCGTTCCCTAACCCTAACCCTAGCCCAGAACGCAAATCCACCACCAGCCCTACACTTTATCCTACGCCGTTGCCTACTCCTGGCCCGTACGCTGGCACTGACCCATGCGTCAGCACGTAGCCCGACCCTCCCACGTTTCCGTACCCTCACCTGTGCCCTAAGCCTTGCCGTTCCCTAACCCTAACCCTAGCCTGGAACGGAAACCAACCACCAGCCCTACACCTTACCTTACGCCGTTGCCTATTCCTGGCCCGTACGCTGGCACTGACCCGTGCGTCAGCACATAGCCTGACCCTCCCACGTTTCCGTACCCTCACCTGGGCCCTAAGCCTTGCCATTCCCTAACCCTAAGCCTAGCCCGGAATAGTAACCCACCACCAGCCCTACACCATACCTTACGCCGTACGCTGCTACTGACCCGCACGCTGGCACTGACCCGTGCGTCAGCACGTAGCCTGACCCTCCCACGTTTCCGTACCCTCACCTGTGCCCTAAGCCTTGCCGTTCCCTAACCCTAACCCTAGCCCCGAATGGAAACCCACCACCAGCCCTACACCTTACCTTACGCCGTAACTTATTCCTGGCCCATACGCTGGCACTGAACCGTGCGTCAGCATGTAGCCTGACCCTCCCACGTTTCGGTACCCTCACCTGTGCCCTAAGCCTTGCCGTTCCCTTACCCTAACCCTAACCTTAAACGGAAACCAACCACCAGCCCTACATCATACCTTACGCCGTTGCCTACCCCTGGCCCGTACGCTGGCACTGACACGTGCGTCAGCACGTAGCCTGACCGTCCCACGTTTCCGTACCCTCACCTGTGCCCTAAGCCTTGCCATTACCTAACACTAACCCTAGCCCGGAACGCAAATCCACCACCAGCCCTACACTTTATCCTACGCCGTTGCCTACTCCTGGCCCGTACGCTGGCACTGACCCGTGCATCAGCACGTAGCCCGACCCTCCAACGTTTCCGTACCCTCACCTGTGCCCTAAGCCTTGCCGTTCCCTAACCCTAACCCTAGCCTGGAACAGAAACCAACCACCAGCCCTACACCTTACCTTACGCCGTTGCCTACTCCTGGCCCGTACGCTGGCATTGACCCGTGCGTCAGCACGTAGCCTGACCCTCCCTCGTCTCCGTACCCTCACCTGTGCGCTAAGCACTGCGGTTCCCTAACCATAACCCTAGCCCGAAAAGAAATCCCACCACCAGCCCAAAACCTTACCCTACGCCGTTGCCTACTACTGGCCTGTACTCTGGTACTGACCCGTGCATCAGCACGTAGCCTTACCCTCCCGCGTTTCCGTACCCTGACCTGTGCCCTAAGCCTTGCCGTTCCCTTACCCTAACCCTAGCCTGTAACGGAAACCCACCACCAGACCTACATCTTACCTTACGCCGTTGCCTACCCCTGGCCCGTACGCTGGCACTGACACGTGCGTCAGCACGTAGCCTGACCGTCCCACGTTTCTGTAAGTTCACCTGTGCCCTAAGCCTTGCCGTTCCCTAACCCTAACCCTAGCCCGGAACGGAAACCCACCACCAGCCGTACACCTTACCTTACGCCCTACCCTATTCCTGGCCCGTACGCTGGCACTGAACCGTGCGTCAGCACGTAGCCTGACCCTCCCACGTTTCCGTACCCTCTCCTTTGCCCTAAGACTTGCCGTTCCCTAACCCTAACCCTAGCCCGGATTAGAAACCCACCACCAGCCCTACACCTTACCTTACGCCGTACCCTATTCCTGGCCCGTACGCTGGCACTGAACCGTGCGTCAGCACGTAGCCTGACCCTCCCACGTTTCCGTACCCTCACCTGTGCCCTAAGCCTTGCCGTTCCCTAACCCTAACCCTAGCCCGGAACGGAAACCCACCACCAGCCCTAAACCTTACCCTACGCCGTTGCCTATCCTGGCCTGTACTCTGGCACTGAACCGTGCTTCAGCACGTAGCCTTACCCTCACGCGTTTCCGTACCCTGACCTGTGCCCTAAGCCTTGCCGTTCCCTAACCCTAACCCTAGTCCGGAAAGGAAACCCACCACCAGCCCTAAACCTTACCTTACGCCGTTGCCTACTCCTCGCCCGTACGCTGGCATTGACCCGTGCGTCAGCACGTAGCCTGACCCTCCCACGTTTACGTACCCTCACCTGTGCCCTAAGCCTTGCCGTACCCTTACCCTAAACCTAGCCTGGAACGGAAACCAACCACCAGCCCTACATCTTACCTTACGCCGTTGCCTACACCTGGCCCGTACGCTGGCACTGACACGTGCGTCAGCAAGTAGCCTGACAGTCCCACGTATCTGTAACCTCATCTGTGCCCTAAGCCTTGCCGTTCCCTAACCCTAACCCTAGCCCGGAACGGAAACCCACCACCAGCCGTACACCTTACCTTACGCCGTACCCTATTCCTGGCCCGTACGCTGGCACTGAACCGTGGGTCAGCACGTAGCCTGACCCTCCCACGTTTCCGTAACCTCTCCTTTGCCCTAAGACTTGCCGTTCCCTAACCCTAACCCTAGCCCGGATTAGAAACCTACCACCAGCCCTACACCTTACCTTACGCCGTACCCTATTCCTGGCCCGTACGCTGGCACTGAACAGTGCGTCAGCATGTAGCCCGACCCTCCCAAGTTTCCGTACCCTCACCTGTGCCCTAAGGCTTGCCGTTCCCTAACCCTAACCCTAGCCTGGAACAGAAACCAACCACCAGCCCTACACCTTACCTTACGCCGTTGCCTACTCCTGGGCCGTATGCTGGCATTGACCCGTGCGTCAGCACGTAGCCAGACCCTCCCTCGTCTCCGTACCCTCACCTGTGCCCTAAGCCCTGCGGTTCCCTAACCCTAACCCTAGCCCGGAATGGAATCTCACCACCAGCCCAAAACCTTACCCTACGCCGTTGCCTACTACTGGCCTGTATTCTGGTACTGACCCGTGCATCAGCACGTAGCCTTACCCTCCCACGTTTCCGTACCCTGATCTGTGCCCTAAGCCTTGCGGTTCCCTAACCCTAACCCTAGCCCGGAACGGAAACCCACCACCAGCCCTACACTTTATCCTACGCCGTTGCCTACTCCTGGCCCGTACGCTGGCACTGACCCGTGCGTCAGCACGTAGACCGACCCTCCCACGTTTCCGTACCCTCACATGTGCCCTAACCCTTGCCATTCCCTAACCCTAACCCTAGCCTGGAATGGAAACCAACCACCAGCCCTACACCTTACCTTACGCCGTTGCCTACTCCTGGCCCGTACGCTGGCACTGACCCGTGCGTCAGCACATAGCCTGACCCTCCCACGTTTCCGTACCCTCACCTGTGCCCTAAGCCTTGCCATTCCTTAACCCTAACCCTAGCCCGGAATAGTAACCCACCACGAGCCCTACACCATACCTTACGCCGTACGCTGCTACTGACCCGCACACTGGCACTGACCCGTGCGTCAGCACGTAGCCTGACCCTCCCACGTTTCCGTACCCTCACCTGTGCCCTAAGCCTTGCCGTTCCCTAACCCTAACCCTAGCCCCGAATGGAAACCCACCACCAGCCCTACACCTTACCTTACGCCGTTGCCTACTCCTGGCCCGTACGCTGGCACTGACCAGTGCGTCAGCACGTAGCCCGACCCTCCCACGTTTCCGTACCCTCACCTGTGCCCTAAGCCTTGCCGTTCCCTAACACTAACCCTAGCCTGGAACGGAAACCAACCACCAGCCCTACACCTTACCTTACGCCGTTGCCTACTACTGGCCTGTACTCCGGCACTGACCCGTGCATTAGCACGTGGCCTTACCCTCACGCGTTTCCGTACCCTGACCTGTGCCCGAAGCCTTGCCTTTACCTAACCCTAACCCTAGCCCGGAACGGAAACCCACCACCAGCCCTATACCTTACCTTACGACTTTCCCTATTCCTGGCCCGTATATTGGCACTGAACCGTGCGTCAGCACGTAGCCTGACCCTCCCACTTTTCCGTACCCTCACCTGTGTCCTAAGCCTTGCCGTTCCCTAACCCTAACCCTAGCCTGGAACGGAAAACAACCACCTGCCGTACACCTTACCTTACGCCGTTGCCTACTACTCGCCCGTACGCTGGCATTGACCCGTGCGTCAGCACGTAGCCTGACCCTCCCACGTTAAGTACCCTCACCTGTGCCCTAAGCCTTGCTGTTCCCTAACCCTAACCCTAGCCCGGAACGGAAACCCACCACCAGCCCTACACCTTATCTTATGCCGTTCCCTATTCCTGGCCCGTACGCTGGCACTGAACCGTGCGTCAGCACGTAGCCTGACCCTCCCACGTTTCCGTTCCCTCACCTGAGCCCTAAGCCTTGCCTTTCCCTAACCCTAACCCTAGCCCGGAACGCAAATCCACCACCAGCCCTACACTTTATCCTACACCGTTGCCTACTCCTGTCCCGTACGCTGGCACTGACCCGTGCATCAGCAAGTAGCCCGACCCTCCAACGTTTACGTACCCTCACCTGTGCCCTAAGCCTTGCCGTTCCCTAACCCTAACCCTAGCCTGGAACAGAAACCAACCACCAGCCCTACACCTTACCTTACGCCGTTGCCTACTCCTGGTCCGTACGCTGGCAGTGACTCGTGCGTCAGCACGTAGCCTGACCCTCCCTCGTCTCCGTACCCTCACCTGTGCCCTAAGCCCTGCGGTTCCCTAACCCTAACCCTAGCCCGGAATGGAATCCCACCACCAGCCCAAAACCTTACCCTACGCCGTTGCCTACTACTGGCCCGTACTCTGGCACTGACCCGTGCATCAGCACGTAGCATTACCCTCCCGCGTTTCCGTACCCTGACCTGTGCCCTAAGGCTTGCCGTTCCCTAACCCTAACCCTAGCCCGGAAAGGAAACCCACCACCAGCCCTACACCTTACCTTACGCCGTTCCCTATTCCTGGCCCGTACGCTGGCACTGAACCGTGCGTCAGCACGTAGCCTGACCCTCCCACGTTTCCGTACCATCACCTGTGCCCTAAGCCTTGCCGTTCCCTAACCCTAACCCTAGCCTGGAACGGAAACCAACCACCAGCCGTACACCTTACCTTACGCCGTTGCCTACTCCTCGCCCGTATGCTGGCATTGACACATGCGTCAGCACGTAGCCTGACCGTCCCACGTTTCTGTAACCTCACCTGTGCCCTAAGCCTTGCCGTTCCCTAACCCTAACCCTAGCCCGGAACGGAAACCCACCAGCAGCCGTACACCTTACCTTACACCGTACCCTATTCCTGGCCCGTACGCTGGCACTGAACCGTGCGTCAGCATGTAGCCTGACCCTCCCAAGTTTCCGTACCCTCTCCTTTGCGCTAAGACTTGCCGTTCCCTAACCCTAACCCTAGACCGGATTAGAAACCCACCACCATCCCTACACCTTACCTTACGCCGTACCCTATTCCTGGCCCGTACGCTGGCACTGAACATTGCGTCAGCATGTAGCCTGAGCCTCCCAAGTTTCCGTACCCTCACCTGTGCCCTAAGCCTAGCCGTTCCCTAACCCTAACCCTAGCCCGAAACGGAAACCCACCACCAGCCCTACACCTTACATTACGCCGTACCCTACTCCTGACCCGTACGCTGGCACTGACCCATGCGTCAGCACGTAGCCTGACCCTCCCACGTTTCCATACCCTCACCTGTGCCCTAAGCCTTGCCGTTCCCTAACCCTAACCCTAGCCCTGTACGCAAATCCACCACCAGCCCTACACTGTATCCTATGCCGTTGCCTACTCCTGTTCCGTACGCTGGCACTGACCCGTGCGTCAGCACGTAGCCCGTCCCTCTCACGTTTCCGTACCCTCACCTGTGCCCTAAGCCTTGCCGTTCCCTAACCCTAAACCTAGCCTGGAAAGGAAATCAACCACAAGCGCTACACTTTACCTTACGCCGTACCCTACTCCTGGCCCGTACGCTGGCACTGACGCATGCGTCAGCACGTAGCCTGACCCTCCCACGTTTCAGTACCCTCACTTGTGCCCTAAGCCTTGCCGTTCCCTAACCATAACCCTAGCCCGGAACGGAAACCCACCACCAGCCCTACACCTTACATTACGCCGTACCCTAATCCTGACCCGTACGCTGGCACTGACCCTTGCGTCAGCACGTAGCCTGAGCCTCCCACGTTTCCGTACCCTCACCTGTGCCCTAAGACTTGCCGTTCCCTTACCCTAACCCTAGCCTGGAACGGAAACCAACCACCAGCCCTACATCTTAACTTACGCCGTGGACTACACCTGGCCCGTACGCTGGCACTGACACGTGCATCAGCACGTAGCCTGACAGTCCCACGTTTCTGTAACCTCACCTGTGCCCTAAGCCTTGCCGTTCCCTAACCCTAACCCTAGCCCGGAACGGAAACCCACCACCAGCCGTACACCTTACCTTACGCCGTACCCTATTCCTGGCCCGTACGCTGGCACTGAACCGTGCGTCAGCACGTAGCCTGACCCTCCCACGTTTCCGTACCCTCTCCTTTGCCCTAAGACTTGCCGTTCCCTAACCCTAACCCTAGCCCAGATTAGAAACCCACCACCAGCCCTAAACCTTACCTTACGCCGTACCCTATTCCTGGCCCGTACGCTGGCACTGAACAGTGCGTCAGCATGTAGCCTGACCCTCCCAAGTTTCCGTACCCTCACCTGTGCTCTAAGCCTTGCCGTTCCCTAACCCTAACCCTAGCCTGGTACGGAAACCAACCACCAGCCCTACACCTTACCTTACGCCGTTGCCTACTCCTGGCCCGTACGCTGGCACTGACACGTGCGTCAGCACGTAGCCTGACACTCCCACGTTTCCGTACCCTCACCTGTGCCCTAAGCCTTGCCATTCCCTAACCCTAACCCTAGCCCGGAATAGTAAGCCACCACCCGCCCTACACCATACCTTACGCCGTACGCTGCTACTGACCCGTACGCTGGCACTGACCCGTGCGTCAGCACGTAGCCTGTCCCTCCCACGTTTCCGTACTCTCACCTGTGCCCTAAGCCTTGCCATTCCCTAACCCTAACCCTAGCCTGGTACGGAAACCAACCACCAGCCCTACACCTTACATTACGCCGTACCCTAATCCTGACCCGTACGCTGGCACTGACCCGTGCGTCAGCACGTAGCCTGTCCCTCCCACGTTTCCATACCCTCACCTGTGCCCTAAGCCTTGCCGTTCCCTAACCCTAACCCTAGCCCTGAACGCAAATCAACCACCAGCCCTACACTTTATCCTACGCCGTTGCCTACTCCTGGCCCGTACGCTGGCACTGACCCGTGCGTCAGCACGTAGCCCGACCCTCCCACGATTCCGTACCCTCACCTGTGCCCTAAGCCTTGCCGTTCCCTAACCCTAACCCTAGCCCGGAACGGAAACCAACCACCAGCCCTACACCTTACCTTACACCGTTGCCTACTCCTGGCCCGTACGCTGGCACTGACCCGTGCGTCAGCACGTAGCCTGACCCTCCCACGTTTCCATACCCTCACCTGTGCCCTAAGCCTTGCCGTTCCCTAACCCTAACCCTAGCCCTGAACGCAAATCCACCACCAGCCCTACACTGTATCCTATGCCGTTGCCTACTCCTGTTCCGTACGCTGGCACTGACCCGTGCGTCAGCACGTAGCCCGTCCCTCTCACGTTTCCGTACCCTCACCTGTGCCCTAAGCCTTGCCGTTCCCTAACCCTAAACCTAGCCTGGAAAGGAAATCAACCACAAGCGCTACACTTTACCTTACGCCGTACCCTACTCCTGGCCCGTACGCTGGCACTGACCCATGCGTCAGCACGTAGCCTGACCCTCCCACGTTTCAGTACCCTCACTTGTGCCCTAAGCCTTGCCGTTCCCTAACCATAACCCTAGCCCGGAACGGAAACCCACCACCAGCCCTACACCTTACCTTACGCCGTAACTTTTCGTGGCCCGTACGCTGGCAATGAACCGTGCGTCAGCATGTAGCCTGACCCTCCCACGTTTCCGTATCCTCACCTGTGCCCTAAGCCTTGCCTTTCCCTAACCCTAACCCTAGCCCGGAATAGAAACCCACCACCAGCCCTACACCTTACCTTACGCCGTATCAAACTCCTGACCCGTACGCTGGCACTGAACCATGCGTCAGCACGTAGTCTGAGCCTCCAACGTTTCCGTACCCTCACCTGTGCCCTAAGCCTTGACGTTCCCTAACCCTAACCCTAGCCCGGAACGGAAACCCACCACCAGCCCTACACCTTAACTTACGCCGTTCCCTATTCCTGGCCCGTACGCTGGCACTGAACCGTGTGTCAGCACGTAGCCTGACCCTCCCACGTTTCCGTTCCCTCACCTGTGCCCTAAGCCTTGCCGTTCCCTAACCCTAACCCTAGCCAGGAACGCAAATCCACCACCAGCCCTACACTTTATCCTACGCCGTTGCCTACTCCTGGCCCGTACGCTGGCACTGACCAGTCCGTCAGCACATAGCCCGACCATCCCAAGTTTCCGTACCCTCACCTGTGCCCTAAGCCTTGCCATTCCCTAACACTAACCCTAGCCTCGAACGGAAACCAACCACCAGCCCTACACCTTACCCTACGCCGTTGCCTATTCCTGGCCTGTACTCTGGCACTTAACCGTGCATCTGCACGTAGCCTTACCCTCCCGCGTTTCCGTACCCTGACCTGTGCCCTAAGCCTTGCCGTTCCCTAACCCTAACCCTAGCCCAGAACGCAAATCCACCACCAGCCTTATACTTTATCCTACGCCGTTGCCTACTCCTGGCCCGTACGCTGGCACTGACCCGTGCGTCAGCACGTAGCCCGACCCTCCCACGTTTCCGTACCCTCACCTGTGCCCTATGCCTTGCCGTTCCCTAACCCTAACCCTATCCAGGAAAGGAAACCAACCACCAGCCCTACACCTTACCTTACGCCGTTGCCTATTCCTGGCCCGTACGCTGGCACTGACCCGTGCGTCAGCACGTAGCCTGACCCTCCCACGTTTCCGTACCCTCACCTGTGCCCTAAGCCTTGCCATTCCCTAACCCTAACCCTAGCCCTGAATAGTCACCCACCACCAGCCCTACACCATACCTTACGCCGTACGCTGCTACTGACCCGTACGCTGGCACTGACCCGTGCGTCAGCACGTAGCCTGACCCTCCCACCTTTCCGTACCCTCACCTGTGCCCTAAGCCTTGCCGTTCCCTAACCCTAACCCTAGCCCCGAACGGAAACCCACCACCAGCCCTACACCTTACCTTACGCCGTAACTTATTCCTGGCCCATACGCTGGCACTGAAACATGCGTCAGCATGTAGCCTGACCCTCCCACGTTTCGGTACTCTCATCTGTGCCCTAAGCCTTGCCGTTCCCTTACCCTAACCCTAGCCTGGAACGGAAACCAACCACCAGCCCTACATCTTACCTTACGCCGTTGCCTACCCCTGGCCCGTACGCTGGCACTGACACGTGCGTCAGCACGTAGCCTGACCGTCCCACGTTTCTGTAACCTCACCTGTGCCCTAAGACTTGCCGTTCCCTAACCCTAACCCTAGACCGGAACGGAAACCCACCACCAGCCGTACACCTTACCTTACGCCGTACCCTATTCCTGGCCCGTACGCAGGCACTGAACCGTGCGTCAGCACGTAGCCTGACCCTCCCACGTTTCCGTATCCTCTCCTTTGCCCTAAGCCTTGCCGTTCCCTAACCCTAACCCTAGCCCTGGTTAGAAACCCACCACCAGCCCTACACCTTACCTTACGCCGTACCCTATTCCTGGCCCGTATGCTGGCACTGAACCGTGCATCAGCACGTAGCCTTACCCTCCCGCGTTTCCGTACCCTGACCTGTGCCCTAAGCCTTGACGTTCCCTAACCCTAACCCTAGTCCGGAACGGAAACCCACCACCATCCCTAAACCTTACCTTACGCCGTTGCCTACTCCTCGCCCGTACGCTGGCATTGACCCGTGCGTCAGCACGTAGTCTGACCCTCCCACGTTTACGTACCCTCACCTGTGCCCTAAGCCTTGCCGTTCCCTAACCCTAACCCTAGCCCGGAACGGAAAGCCACCACCAGCCCTACACCTTACCCTACGCCGTTGCCTACTCCTGGCCTGTACTCTGGCACTGAACCGTGCATCAGCACGTAGCCTTAGCCTCCCGCGTTTCCGTACCCTGACCTGTGCCCTAAGCCTTGCCGTTCCCTAACCCTAACCCTAGCCCAGAACGCAAATCCACCACCAGCCCTACACTTTATCCTACGCCGTTGCCTACTCCTGGCCCGTACGCTGGCACTGACCCGTGCGTCAGCACGTAGCCCGACCCTCCCACGTTTCCGTACCCTCACCTGTGCCCTAAGCCTTGCCGTTCCCTAACCCTAACCCTAGCCTGGAACGGAAACCAACCACCAGCCCTACACCTTACCTTACGCCGTTGCCTACTCCTGGCCCGTACGCTGGCACTGACCCGTGCGTCAGCACATAGCCTGATCCTCCCACGTTTCCGTACCCTCACCTGTGCCCTAAGCCTTGCCATTCCCTAACCCTAACCCTAGCCCGGAATAGTAACCCACCACCAGCCGTACACCATACCTTACGCCGTACGCTGCTACTGACCCGTACGCTGGCACTGACCCGTGCGTCAGCACGTAGCCTGACCCTCCCACGTTTCCGTACACTCAGCTGTGCCCTAAGCCTTGCCGTTCCCTAACCCTAACCCTAGCCCCGAACGGAAACCCACCACCAGCCCTACACCTTACCTTACGCCGTAACCTATTCCTGGCCCGTACGCAGGCACTGAACCATTCGTCTGCATGTAGCCTGACCCACCCACGTTTCCGTAACCTCACCTGTGCCCTAAGCCTTGCCTTTCCCTAACCCTACCCTAGCCCGGAATAGAATCCCACCACCAGCCCTACACCTGACCTTACGCCGTATCCTACTCCTGACCCGTACGCTGGCACTGAACCATGCGTCTGCACGTAGTCTGAGCCTCCAACGTTTCCGTACCCTCACCTGTGCCCTAAGCCTTGCCATTCCCTAACCCTAACCCTAGCCCGGAAGAGTAACCCACCACCAACCCTACACCATACCTTACGCCGTACGCTGCTACTGACCCGCACGCTGGCACTGACCCGTGCGTCAGCATGTAGCCTGACCCTCGCAAGTTTCCGTACCCTCACCTGTGCCCTAAGCCTTGCCGTTCCCTAACCCTAAACCTAGCCCGGAATAGAAACCCACCACCAGCCCTACACCTTACATTACGCCGTACCCTACTGCTGACCCGTACGCTGGCACTGACCCATGCGTCAGCACGTAGCCTGACCCTCCAACGTTTCCGTACCCTCACCTGTGCCCTAAGCCTTGCCGTTCCCTAACCCAAACCCTAGCCTGGTACGGAAACCAACCACCAGCCCTACACCTTACATTACGCCGTTGCCTACTCCTGGCCCGTACGCTGGCACTGACACGTGCGTCAGCACGTAGCCTGACCCTCCCACGTTTCCGTACCCTCACCTGTGCCCTAAGCCTTGCCATTCCCTAACCCTAACCCTAGCCCAGAATAGTAACCCACCACCAGCCCTACACCATACCTTACGCCTTACGCTGCAACTGACCCGTACGCTGGCACTGACCCGTGCGTCAACACGTAGCCTGACCCTCCCACGTTTCCGTACCCTCACCTGTGCCCTAAGCCTTGCCGTTCCCTAACCCTAACCCTAGCCCCGAACGGAAACCCACCACCAGCCCTACACCTTACCTTACGCCGTAACTTATTCCTGGCCCATACGCTGGCACTGAACCGTGCGTCAGCATGTAGCCTGACCCTCCCACGTTTCGGTACCCTCACCTGTGCCCTAAGCCTTGCCGTTCCCTTACCCTAACCCTAGCCTGGAACGGAAACCAACCACCAGCCCTACATCTTACCTTTCGCCGTTGCCTACCCCTGGCCCGTACGCTGGCACTGACACGTGCGTCAGCACGTAGCCTGACCGTCCCACGTTTCGGTAACTTCACCTGTGCCCTAAGCCTTGCCGTTCCCTAACCCTAACCCTAGCCCGGAACGGAAACCCACCACCAGCCGTACACCTTACCTTACGCCGTACCCTATTCCTGGCCCGTACGCTGGCACTGAGCCGTGCGTCAGCACGTAGCCTGACCCTCCCACGTTTCCGTACCCTCTCCTTTGCCCTAAGACTTGCCGTTCCCTAACCCTAACCCTAGCCATGATTAGAAAACCACCACCAGCCCTACACCTTACCTTACGCCGTACCCTATTCCTGGCCCGTACGCTGGCACTGTACCGTGCGTCAGCACGTAGCCTGACCCTCCCACGTTTCCTTACCCTCACCTGTGCCCTAAGCCTTGCCATTCCCTAACCCTAACCCTAGCCTGGAACGGAAACCAACCACCAGCCGTACACCTTACCTTACGTCGTTGCCTACTCCTCGCCCGTACGCTGGCATTGACCCATGCGTCAGCACGTAGCCTGACCCTCCCACGTTTACGTACCCTCACCTGTGCCCTAAGCCTTGCCGTTCCCTAATCCTAACACTAGCCCGGAACGGAAACCCACCACCAGCCCTACACCTTACCGTACGCCGTTGCCTACTCCTGGCCTGTACTCTGGCACTGAACCGTGCATCAGCACGTAGCCTTACCCTCACGTGTTTCCGTACCCTGACCTGTGCCCTAAGCCTTGCCGTTCCCTAACCCTAACCCTAGTCCGGAACGGAAACCCACCACCAGCCCTCAACCTTACCTTACGCCGTTGCCTACTCCTCGCCCGTACGCTCTCTTTGACCCGTGCGTCAGCACGTAGCCTGACCCTCCCACGTTTACGTACCCTCACCTGTGCCCTAAGCCTTGCCGTTCCCTTACCCTAACCCTAGCCTGGAACGGAAACCAACCACCAGCCCTACATCTTACCTTACGCCGTTGCCTACCCCTGGCCCGTACGCTGGCACTGACACGTGCGTCAGCACGTAGCCTGACCGTCCCACGTTTCGGTAACTTCACCTGTGCCCTAAGCCTTGCCGTTCCCTAACCCTAACCCTAGCCCGGAACGGAAACCCACCACCAGCCGTACACCTTACCTTACGCCGTACCCTATTCCTGGCCCGTACGCTGGCACTGAGCCGTGCGTCAGCACGTAGCCTGACCCTCCCACGTTTCCGTACCCTCTCCTTTGCCCTAAGACTTGCCGTTCCCTAACCCTAACCCTAGCCATGATTAGAAAACCACCACCAGCCCTACACCTTACCTTACGCCGTACCCTATTCCTGGCCCGTACGCTGGCACTGTACCGTGCGTCAGCACGTAGCCTGACCCTCCCACGTTTCCGTACCCTCACCTGTGCCCTAAGCCTTGCCATTCCCTAACCCTAACCCTAGCCTGGAACGGAAACCAACCACCAGCCGTACACCTTACCTTACGTCGTTGCCTACTCCTCGCCCGTACGCTGGCATTGACCCATGCGTCAGCACGTAGCCTGACCCTCCCACGTTTACGTACCCTCACCTGTGCCCTAAGCCTTGCCGTTCCCTAATCCTAACACTAGCCCGGAACGGAAACCCACCACCAGCCCTACACCTTACCGTACGCCGTTGCCTACTCCTGGCCTGTACTCTGGCACTGAACCGTGCATCAGCACGTAGCCTTACCCTCACGCGTTTCCGTACCCTGACCTGTGCCCTAAGCCTTGCCGTTCCCTAACCCTAACCCTAGTCCGGAACGGAAACCCACCACCAGCCCTCAACCTTACCTTACGCCGTTGCCTACTCCTCGCCCGTACGCTCTCTTTGACCCGTGCGTCAGCACGTAGCCTGACCCTCCCACGTTTACGTACCCTCACCTGTGCCCTAAGCCTTGCCGTTCCCTAACACTAACCCTAGACCGGAACGGAAACCCACCACCAGCCCTACACCTTACCCTATGCCGTTGCCTACTCCTGGCCTGTACTCTGGCACTGAACCGTGCATCAGCACATAGCCTTACCCTCCCGCGTTTCTGTACCCTGACCTGTGCCCTAAGCCTTGCCGTTCCCTAACCCTAACCCTAGCCCAGAACGCAAATCCACCACCAGCCCTACACTTTATCCTAGGCCGTTGCCTACTCCTGGCCCGTACGCTGGCACTGACCCGTGCGTCAGCACATAGCCCGACCCTCCCACGTTTCCGTACTCTCACCTGTGCCCTAAGCCTTGCCGTTCCCTAACCCTAACCCTAGCCTGGTACGGAAACAAACCACCAGCCCTACACCTTACCTTACGCCGTAGCCTACTCCTGGCCCGTACGCTGGCACTGACACGTGCGTCAGCACGTAGCCTGACCCTCCCACGTTTCCGTACCCTCACCTGTGCCCTAAGCCTTGCCATTCCCTAACCCTAACCCTAGCCCGGAATAGTAACCCACCACCAGCCCTACACCATACCTTACGCCGTACGCTGCTACTGACCCGTACGCTGGCACTGACCCGTGCGTCAGCACGTAGCCTGACCCTCCCACGTTTCCGTACTCTCACCTGTGCCCTAAGCCTTGCCGTTCCCTAACACTAACCCTAGCCTGGTACGGAAACCAACCACCAGCCCTACACCTTACATTACGCCGTACCCTAATCCTGACCCGTACGCTGGCACTGACCCGTGCGTCAGCACGTAGCCTGTCCCTCCCACGTTTCCATACCCTCACCTGTGCCCTAAGCCTTGCCGTTCCCTAACCCTAACCCTAGCCCTGAACGCAAATCAACCACCAGCCCTACACTTTATCCTACGCCGTTGCCTACTCCTGGCCCGTACGCTGGCACTGACCCGTGCGTCAGCACGTAGCCCGACCCTCCCACGATTCCGTACCCTCACCTGTGCCCTAAGCCTTGCCGTTCCCTAACCCTAACCCTAGCCCGGAACGGAAACCAACCACCAGCCCTACACCTTACCTTACACCGTTGCCTACTCCTGGCCCGTACGCTGGCACTGACCCGTGCGTCAGCACGTAGCCTGACCCTCCCACGTTTCCATACCCTCACCTGTGCCCTAAGCCTTGCCGTTCCCTAACCCTAACCCTAGCCCTGAACGCAAATCCACCACCAGCCCTACACTGTATCCTATGCCGTTGCCTACTCCTGTTCCGTACGCTGGCACTGACCCGTGCGTCAGCACGTAGCCCGTCCCTCTCACGTTTCCGTACCCTCACCTGTGCCCTAAGCCTTGCCGTTCCCTAACCCTAAACCTAGCCTGGAAAGGAAATCAACCACAAGCGCTACACTTTACCTTACGCCGTACCCTACTCCTGGCCCGTACGCTGGCACTGACCCATGCGTCAGCACGTAGCCTGACCCTCCCACGTTTCAGTACCCTCACTTGTGCCCTAAGCCTTGCCGTTCCCTAACCATAACCCTAGCCCGGAACGGAAACCCACCACCAGCCCTACACCTTACCTTACGCCGTAACCTATTCGTGGCCCGTACGCTGGCAATGAACCGTGCGTCAGCATGTAGCCTGACCCTCCCACGTTTCCGTATCCTCACCTGTGCCCTAAGCCTTGCCTTTCCCTAACCATAACCCTAGCCCGGAATAGAAACCCACCACCAGCCCTAAACCTTACCTTACGCCGTATCCTACTCCTGACCCGTACGCTGGCACTGAACCATGCGTCAGCACGTAGTCTGAGTCTCCAACGTTTCCGTACCCTCACCTGTGCCCTAAGCCTTGACGTTCCCTAACCCTAACCCTAGCCCGGAACGGAAACCCACCACCAGCCCTACACCTTAACTTACGCCGTTCCCTATTCCTGGCCCGTACGCTGGCACTGAACCGTGTGTCAGCACGTAGCCTGACCCTCCCACGTTTCCGTTCCCTCACCTGTGCCCTAAGCCTTGCCGTTCCCTAACCCTAACCCTAGCCAGGAACGCAAATCCACCACCAGCCCTACACTTTATCCTACGCCGTTGCCTACTCCTGGCCCGTACGCTGGCACTGACCAGTCCATCAGCACATAGCCCGACCCTCCCAAGTTTCCGTACCCTCACCTGTGCCCTAAGCCTTGCCGTTCCCTAACACTAACCCTAGCCTCGAACGGAAACCAACCACCAGCCCTACACCTTACCCTACGCCGTTGCCTATTCCTGGCCTGTACTCTGGCACTTAACCGTGCATCTGCACGTAGCCTTACCCTCCCGCGTTTCCGTACCCTGACCTGTGCCCTAAGCCTTGCCGTTCCCTAACCCTAACCCTAGCCCAGAACGCAAATCCACCACCAGCCTTAAACTTTATCCTACGCCGTTGCCTACTCCTGGCCCGTACGCTGGCACTGACCCGTGCGTCAGCACGTAGCCCGACCCTCCCACGTTTCCGTACCCTCACCTGTGCCCTATGCCTTGCCGTTCCCTAACCCTAACCCTATCCAGGAAAGGAAACCAACCACCAGCCCTACACCTTACCTTACGCCGTTGCCTATTCCTGGCCCGTACGCTGGCACTGACCCGTGCGTCAGCACGTAGCCTGACCCTCCCACGTTTCCGTACCCTCACCTGTGCCCTAAGCCTTGCCATTCCCTAACCCTAACCCTAGCCCTGAATAGTCACCCACCACCAGCCCTACACCATACCTTACGCCGTACGCTGCTACTGACCCGTACGCTGGCACTGACCCGTGCGTCAGCACGTAGCCTGACCCTCCCACCTTTCCGTACCCTCACCTGTGCCCTAAGCCTTGCCGTTCCCTAACCCTAACCCTAGCCCCGAACGGAAACCCACCACCAGCCCTACACCTTACCTTACGCCGTAACTTATTCCTGGCCCATACGCTGGCACTGAAACATGCGTCAGCATGTAGCCTGAACCTCCCACGTTTCGGTACTCTCATCTGTGCCCTAAGCCTTGCCGTTCCCTTACCCTAACCCTAGCCTGGAACGGAAACCAACCACCAGCCCTACATCTTACCTTACGCCGTTGCCTACCCCTGGCCCGTACGCTGGCACTGACACGTGCGTCAGCACGTAGCCTGACGGTCCCACGTTTCTGTAACCTCACCTGTGCCCTAAGACTTGCCGTTCCCTAACCCTAACCCTAGACCGGAACGGAAACCCACCACCAGCCGTACACCTTACCTTACGCCGTACCCTATTCCTGGCCAGTACGCAGGCACTGAACCGTGCGTCAGCACGTAGCCTGACCCTCCCACGTTTCCGTATCCTCTCCTTTGCCCTAAGCCTTGCCGTTCCCTAACCCTAACCCTAGTCCGGAACGGAAACCCACCACCATCCCTAAACCTTACCTTACGCCGTTGCCTACTCCTCGCCCGTACGCTGGCATTGACCCGTGCGTCAGCACGTAGTCTGACCCTCCCACGTTTACGTACCCTCACCTGTGCCCTAAGCCTTGCCGTTCCCTAACCCTAACCCTAGCCCGGAACGGAAAGCCACCACCAGCCCTACACCTTACCCTACGCCGTTGCCTACTCCTGGCCTGTACTCTGGCACTGAACCGTGCATCAGCACGTAGCCTTAGCCTCCCGCGTTTCCGTACCCTGACCTGTGCCCTAAGCCTTGCCGTTCCCTAACCCTAACCCTAGCCCAGAACGCAAATCCACCACCAGCCCTACACTTTATCCTACGCCGTTGCCTACTCCTGGCCCGTACGCTGGCACTGACCCGTGCGTCAGCACGTAGCCCGACCCTCCCACGTTTCCGTACCCTCACCTGTGCCCTAAGCCTTGCCGTTCCCTAACCCTAACCCTAGCCTGGAACGGAAACCAACCACCAGCCCTACACCTTACCTTACGCCGTTGCCTTCTCCTGGCCCGTACGCTGGCACTGACCCATGCGTCAGCACATAGCCTGATCCTCCCACGTTTCCGTACCCTCACCTGTGCCCTAAGCCTTGCCATTCCCTAACCCTAACCCTAGCCCGGAATAGTAACCCACCACAAGCCCTACACCATACCTTACGCCGTACGCTGCTACTGACCCGTACGCTGGCACTGACCCATGCGTCAGCACGTAGCCTGACCCTCCCACGTTTCCGTACAGTCAGCTGTGCCCGAAGCCTTGCCGTTCCCTAACCCTAACCCTAGCCCCGAACGGAAACCCACCACCAGCCCTACACCTTACCTTACGCCGTAACCTATTCCTGGCCCGTACGCAGGCACTGAACCGTTCGTCTGCATGTAGCCTGACCCTCCCACGTTTCCGTAACCTCACCTGTGCCCTAAGCCTTGCCTTTCCCTAACCCTAACCCTAGCCCGGAATAGAATCCCACCACCAGCCCTACACCTAACCTTACGCCGTATCCTACTCCTGACCCGTACGCTGGCACTGAACCATGCGTCTGCACGTAGTCTGAGCCTCCAACGTTTCCGTACCCTCACCTGTGCCCTAAGCCTTGCCATTCCCTAACCCTAACCCTAGCCCGGAAGAGTAACCCACCACCAACCCTACACCATACCTTACGCCGTACGCTGCTACTGACCCGCACGCTGGCACTGACCCGTGCGTCAGCACGTAGCCTGACCCTCCCACGTTTCCGTATCCTCACCTGTGCCCTAAGCCTTGCCGTTCCCTAACCCTAACCCTAGCCCCGAACGGAAACCCACCACCAGCCCTACACCTTACCTTACGCCGTAACTTATTCCTGGCCCATACGCTGGCACTGAACCGTGCGTCAGCATGTAGCCTGACCCTCCCACGTTTCGGTACCCTCACCTGTGCCCTAAGCCTTGCCGTTCCCTTATCTTAACCCTAGCCTGGAACGGAAACCAACCACCAGCCCTACATCTTACCTTACGCCGTTGCCTACCCCTGGCCCGTACGCTGGCACTGACACGTGCGTCAGCACGTAGCGTGACCGTCACACGTTTCGGTAACTTCACCTGTGCCCTAAGCCTTGCCGTTCCCTAACCCTAACCCTAGCCCGGAACGGAAACCCACCACCAGCCGTACACCTTACCTTACGCCGTACCCTATTCCTGGCCCGTACGCTAGCACTGAACCGTGCGTCAGCACGTAGCCTGACCCTCCCACGTTTCCGTACCCTCTCCTTTGCCCTAAGACTTGCCGTTCCCTAACCCTAACCCTAGCCCGGATTAGAAAACCACCACCAGCCCTACACCTTACCTTACGCCGTACCCTATTCCTGGCCCGTACGCTGGCACTGAACCGTGCGTCAGCACGTAGCCAGACCCTCCCACGTTTCCGTACCCTCACCTGTGCCCTAAGCCTTGCCATTCCCTAACCCTAACCCTAGCCTGGAAAGGAAACCAACCACCAGCCGTACACCTTACCTTACGTGGTTGCCTACTCCTGCCCGTACGCTGGCATTGACCCGTGCGTCAGCACGTAGCCTGACCCTCGCACGTTTACGTACCCTCACCTGTGCCCTAAGCCTCGCCGTTCCCTAATCCTAACCCTAGCCCGGAACGGAAACCCACCACCAGCCGTACACCTTACCCTACGCCGTTGCCTACTCCTAGCCTGTACTCTGGCACTGAACCGTGCATCAGCACGTAGCCTTACCCTCACGCGATTCTGTACCCTGACCTGTGCCCTAAGCCTTGCCGTTCCCTAACCCTAACCCTAGTCCGGAACGGAAACCCACCACCAGCCCTAAACCTTACCTTACGCCGTTGCCTACTCCTCGCCCGTACGCTGGCATTGACCCGTGCGTCAGCACGTAGCCTGACCCTCCCACGTTTACGTACCCTCACCTGTGCCCTAAGCCTTGCCGTTCCCTAACCCTAACCCTAGCCCGGAACGGAAACCCACCACCAGCCCTATAACTTACCCTATGCCGTTGCGTACTCCTGGCCTGTACTCTGGCACTGAACCGTGCATCAGCACATAGCCTTACCCGCCCGCGTTTCTCTTCCCTGACCTGTGCCCTAAGCCTTGCCGTTCCGTAACCCTAACCCTAGCCCAGAACGCAAATCCACCACCAGCCCTACACTTTATTCTACGCCGTTGCCTACTCCTGGCCCGTACGCTGGCACTGACCCGTGCGTCAGCACATAGCCCGACCCTCCCACGTTTCCGTACCCACACCTGTGCCCTAAGCCTTGCCGTTCCCTAACCCTAACCCTAGCCTGGAACGGAAACCAACCACCAGCCCTACACCTTACCTTACGCCGTTGCCTACCCCTGGCCCGTACGCTGGCACTGACACGTGCGTCAGCACGTAGCCTGACACTCCCACGTTTCCGTACCCTCACCTGTGCCCTAAGCCTTGCCATTCCCTAACCCTAACCCTAGCCCGGAATAGTAACCCACCACCAGCGCTACACCATACCTTACGACGTACGCTGCTACTGACCCGAACGCTGGCACTGACCCGTGCGTCAGCCCGTAGCCTGACCCTCACACGTTTCCGTACCCTCACCTGTGCCCTAAGCCTTGCCGTTCCCTAACCCTAACCCTAGCCCCGAACGGAAAGCCACCACCAGCCCTACACCTTACCTTACGCCGTAACTTATTCCTGGCCCGTATGCTGGCACTGAACCGTGCGTCAGCATGTAGCCTGACCCTCCCACGTTTCGGTACACTCACCTGTGCCCTAAGCCATGCCGTTCCCTTACCCTAACCCTAGCCTGGAACGGAAACCAACCACCAGCCCTACATCTTACCTTACGCCGTTGCCTACACCTGGCCCGTACGCTGGCACTGACACGTGCGTCAGCACGTAGCCTGACAGTCCCACGTTTCTGTAACCTCACCTGTGCCCTAAGCCTTGCCGTTCCCTAACCCTAACCCTAGCACGGAATAGAAACCCACCACCAGCCGTACACCTTACCTTACGCCGTACCCTATTCCTGGCCCGTACGCTGGCACTGACCCGTGCGTCAGCACGTAGCCCGTCCCTCTCACGTTTCCGTACCCTCACCTGTGCCCTAAGCCTTGCCGTTCCCTAACCCTAAACCTAGCCTGGAAAGGAAATCAACCACAAGCGCTACACTTTACCTTACGCCGTACCCTACTCCTGGCCCGTACGCTGGCACTGACCCATGCGACAGCACGTAGCCTGACCCTCCCACGTTTCAGTACCCTCACTTGTGCCCTAAGCCTTGCCGTTCCCTAACCATAACCGTAGCCCGGAACGGAAACCCACCACCAGCCCTACACCTTACCTTACGCCGTAACCTATTCGTGGCCCGTACGCTGGCAATGAACCGTGCGTCAGCATGTAGCCTGACCCTCCCACGTTTCCGTATCCTCACCTGTGCCCTAAGCCTTGCCTTTCCCTAACCCTAACCCTAGCCCGGAATAGAAACCCACCACCAGCCCTACACCTTACCTTACGCCGTATCAAACTCCTGACCCGTACGCTGGCACTGAACCATGCGTCAGCACGTAGTCTGAGCCTCCAACGTTTCCGTACCCTCACCTGTGCCCTAAGCCTTGACGTTCCCTAACCCTAACCCTAACCCGGAACGGAAACCCACCACCAGCCCTACACCTTAACTTACGCCGTTCCCTATTCCTGGCCCGTACGCTGGCACTGAACCGTGTGTCAGCACGTAGCCTGACCCTCCCACGTTTCCGTTCCCTCACCTGTGCCCTAAGCCTTGCCGTTCCCTAACCCTAACCCTAGCCAGGAACGCAAATCCACCACCAGCCCTACACTTTATCCTACGCCGTTGCCTACTCCTGGCCCGTACGCTGGCACTGACCAGTCCGTCAGCACATAGCCCGACCATCCCAAGTTTCCGTACCCTCACCTGTGCCCTAAGCCTTGCCATTCCCTAACACTAACCCTAGCCTCGAACGGAAACCAACCACCAGCCCTACACCTTACCCTACGCCGTTGCCTATTCCTGGCCTGTACTCTGGCACTTAACCGTGCATCTGCACGTAGCCTTACCCTCCCGCGTTTCCGTACCCTGACCTGTGCCCTAAGCCTTGCCGTTCCCTAACCCTAACCCTAGCCCAGAACGCAAATCCACCACCAGCCTTAAACTTTATCCTACGCCGTTGCCTACTCCTGGCCCGTACGCTGGCACTGACCCGTGCGTCAGCACGTAGCCCGACCCTCCCACGTTTCCGTACCCTCACCTGTGCCCTATGCCTTGCCGTTCCCTAACCCTAACCCTAGCCAGGAAAGGAAACCAACCACCAGCCCTACACCTTACCTTACGCCGTTGCCTATTCCTGGCCCGTACGCTGGCACTGACCCGTGCGTCAGCACATAGCCTGACCCTCCCACGTTTCCGTACCCTCACCTGTGCCCTAAGCCTTGCCATTCCCTAACCCTAACCCTAGCCCTGAATAGTCACCCACCACCAGCCCTACACCATACCTTACGCCGTACGCTGCTACTGACCCGTACGCTGGCACTGACCCGTGCGTCAGCACGTAGCCTGACCCTCCCACCTTTCCGTACCCTCACCTGTGCCCTAAGCCTTGCCGTTCCCTAACCCTAACCCTAGCCCCGAACGGAAACCCACCACCAGCCCTACACCTTACCTTACGCCGTAACTTATTCCTGGCCCATACGCTGGCACTGAAACATGCGTCAGCATGTAGCCTGACCCTCCCACGTTTCGGTACTCTCATCTGTGCCCTAAGCCTTGCCGTTCCCTTACCCTAACCCTAGCCTGGAACGGAAACCAACCACCAGCCCTACATCTTACCTTACGCCGTTGCCTACCCCTGGCCCGTACGCTGGCACTGACACGTGCGTCAGCACGTAGCCTGACCGTCCCACGTTTCTGTAACCTCACCTGTGCCCTAAGACTTGCCGTTCCCTAACCCTAACCCTAGACCGGAACGGAAACCCACCACCAGCCGTACACCTTACCTTACGCCGTACCCTATTCCTGGCCCGTACGCAGGCACTGAACCGTGCGTCAGCACGTAGCCTGACCCTCCCACGTTTCCGTATCCTCTCCTTTGCCCTAAGCCTTGCCGTTCCCTAACCCTAACCCTAGCCCTGGTTAGAAACCCACCACCAGCCCTACACCTTACCTTACGCCGTACCCTATTCCTGGCCCGTATGCTGGCACTGAACCGTGCATCAGCACGTAGCCTTACCCTCCCGCGTTTCCGTACCCTGACCTGTGCCCTAAGCCTTGACGTTCCCTAACCCTAACCCTAGTCCGGAACGGAAACCCACCACCATCCCTAAACCTTACCTTACGCCGTTGCCTACTCCTCGCCCGTACGCCGGCATTGACCCGTGCGTCAGCACGTAGTCTGACCCTCCCACGTTTACGTACCCTCACCTGTGCCCTAAGCCTTGCCGTTCCCTAACCCTAACCCTAGCCCGGAACGGAAAGCCACCACCAGCCCTACACCTTACCCTACGCCGTTGCCTACTCCTGGCCTGTACTCTGGCACTGAACCGTGCATCAGCACGTAGCCTTAGCCTCCCGCGTTTCCGTACCCTGACCTGTGCCCTAAGCCTTGCCGTTCCCTAACCCTAACCCTAGCCCAGAACGCAAATCCACCACCAGCCCTACACTTTATCCTACGCCGTTGCCTACTCCTGGCCCGTACGCTGGCACTGACCCGTGCGTCAGCACGTAGCCCGACCCTCCCACGTTTCCGTACCCTCACCTGTGCCCTAAGCCTTGCCGTTCCCTAACCCTAACCCTAGCCTGGAACGGAAACCAACCACCAGCCCTACACCTTACCTTACGCCGTTGCCTACTCCTGGCCCGTACGCTGGCACTGACCCGTGCGTCAGCACATAGCCTGATCCTCCCACGTTTCCGTACCCTCACCTGTGCCCTAAGCCTTGCCATTCCCTAACCCTAACCCTAGCCCGGAATAGTAACCCACCACCAGCCGTACACCATACCTTACGCCGTACGCTGCTACTGACCCGTACGCTGGCACTGACCCGTGCGTCAGCACGTAGCCTGACCCTCCCACGTTTCCGTACACTCAGCTGTGCCCTAAGCCTTGCCGTTCCCTAACCCTAACCCTAGCCCCGAACGGAAACCCACCACCAGCCCTACACCTTACCTTACGCCGTAACCTATTCCTGGCCCGTACGCAGGCACTGAACCGTTCGTCTGCATGTAGCCTGACCCTCCCACGTTTCCGTAACCTCACCTGTGCCCTAAGCCTTGCCTTTCCCTAACCCTACCCTAGCCCGGAATAGAATCCCACCACCAGCCCTACACCTGACCTTACGCCGTATCCTACTCCTGACCCGTACGCTGGCACTGAACCATGCGTCTGCACGTAGTCTGAGCCTCCAACGTTTCCGTACCCTCACCTGTGCCCTAAGCCTTGCCATTCCCTAACCCTAACCCTAGCCCGGAAGAGTAACCCACCACCAACCCTACACCATACCTTACGCCGTACGCTGCTACTGACCCGCACGCTGGCACTGACCCGTGCGTCAGCATGTAGCCTGACCCTCGCAAGTTTCCGTACCCTCACCTGTGCCCTAAGCCTTGCCGTTCCCTAACCCTAAACCTAGCCCGGAATAGAAACCCACCACCAGCCCTACACCTTACATTACGCCGTACCCTACTGCTGACCCGTACGCTGGCACTGACCCATGCGTCAGCACGTAGCCTGACCCTCCAACGTTTCCGTACCCTCACCTGTGCCCTAAGCCTTGCCGTTCCCTAACCCAAACCCTAGCCTGGTACGGAAACCAACCAGCAGCCCTACACCTTACATTACGCCGTTGCCTACTCCTGGCCCGTACGCTGGCACTGACACGTGCGTCAGCACGTAGCCTGACCCTCCCACATTTCCGTACCCTCACCTGTGCCCTAAGCCTTGCCATTCCCTAACCCTAACCCTAGCCCAGAATAGTAACCCACCACCAGCCCTACACCATACCTTACGCCTTACGCTGCAACTGACCCGTACGCTGGCACTGACCCGTGCGTCAACACGTAGCCTGACCCTCCCACGTTTCCGTACCCTCACCTGTGCCCTAAGCCTTGCCGTTCCCTAACCCTAACCCTAGCCCCGAACGGAAACCCACCACCAGCCCTACACCTTACCTTACGCCGTAACTTATTCCTGGCCCATACGCTGGCACTGAACCGTGCGTCAGCATGTAGCCTGACCCTCCCACGTTTCGGTACCCTCACCTGTGCCCTAAGCCTTGCCGTTCCCTTACCCTAACCCTAGCCTGGAACGGAAACCAACCACCAGCCCTACATCTTACCTTACGCCGTTGCCTACCCCTGGCCCGTACGCTGGCACTGACACGTGCGTCAGCACGTAGCCTGACCGTCCCACGTTTCGGTAACTTCACCTGTGCCCTAAGCCTTGCCGTTCCCTAACCCTAACCCTAGCCCGGAACGGAAACCCACCACCAGCCGTACACCTTACCTTACGCCGTACCCTATTCCTGGCCCGTACGCTGGCACTGAGCCGTGCGTCAGCACGTAGCCTGACCCTCCCACGTTTCCGTACCCTCTCCTTTGCCCTAAGACTTGCCGTTCCCTAACCCTAACCCTAGCCATGATTAGAAAACCACCACCAGCCCTACACCTTACCTTACGCCGTACCCTATTCCTGGCCCGTACGCTGGCACTGTACCGTGCGTCAGCACGTAGCCTGACCCTCCCACGTTTCCTTACCCTCACCTGTGCCCTAAGCCTTGCCATTCCCTAACCCTAACCCTAGCCTGGAACGGAAACCAACCACCAGCCGTACACCTTACCTTACGTCGTTGCCTACTCCTCGCCCGTACGCTGGCATTGACCCATGCGTCAGCACGTAGCCTGACCCTCCCACGTTTACGTACCCTCACCTGTGCCCTAAGCCTTGCCGTTCCCTAATCCTAACACTAGCCCGGAACGGAAACCCACCACCAGCCCTACACCTTACCGTACGCCGTTGCCTACTCCTGGCCTGTACTCTGGCACTGAACCGTGCATCAGCACGTAGCCTTACCCTCACGTGTTTCCGTACCCTGACCTGTGCCCTAAGCCTTGCCGTTCCCTAACCCTAACCCTAGTCCGGAACGGAAACCCACCACCAGCCCTCAACCTTACCTTACGCCGTTGCCTACTCCTCGCCCGTACGCTCTCTTTGACCCGTGCGTCAGCACGTAGCCTGACCCTCCCACGTTTACGTACCCTCACCTGTGCCCTAAGCCTTGCCGTTCCCTTACCCTAACCCTAGCCTGGAACGGAAACCAACCACCAGCCCTATATCTTACCTTACGCCGTTGCCTACCCCTGGCCCGTACGCTGGCACTGACACGTGCGTCAGCACGTAGCCTGACCGTCCCACGTTTCGGTATCTTCACCTGTGCCCTAAGCCCTGCCGTTCCCTAACCCTAACCCTAGCCCGGAACGGAAACCCTCCACCAGCCGTACACCTTACCTTACGCCGTACCCTATTCCTGGCCCGTACGCTGGCACTGAGCCGTGCGTCAGCACGTAGCCTGACCCTCCCACGTTTCCGTACCCTCTCCTTTGCCCTAAGACTTGCCGTTCCCTAACCCTAACCCTAGCCATGATTAGAAAACCACCACCAGCCCTACACCTTACCTTACGCCGTACCCTATTCCTGGCCCGTACGCTGGCACTGTACCGTGCGTCAGCACGTAGCCTGACCCTCCCACGTTTCCGTACCCTCACCTGTGCCCTAAGCCTTGCCATTCCCTAACCCTAACCCTAGCCTGGAACGGAAACCAACCACCAGCCGTACACCTTACCTTACGTCGTTGCCTACTCCTCGCCCGTACGCTGGCATTGACCCATGCGTCAGCACGTAGCCTGACCCTCCCACTTTTACGTACCCTCACCTGTGCCCTAAGCCTTGCCGTTCCCTAATCCTAACACTAGCCCGGAACGGAAACCCACCACCAGCCCTACACCTTACCGTACGCCGTTGCCTACTCCTGGCCTGTACTCTGGCACTGAACCGTGCATCAGCACGTAGCCTTACCCTCACGCGTTTCCGTACCCTGACCTGTGCCCTAAGCCTTGCCGTTCCCTAACCCTAACCCTAGTCCGGAACGGAAACCCACCACCAGCCCTCAACCTTACCTTACGCTGTTGCCTACTCCTCGCCCGTACGCTCTCTTTGACCCGTGCGTCAGCACGTAGCCTGACCCTCCCACGTTTACGTACCCTCACCTGTGCCCTAAGCCTTGCCGTTCCCTAACCCTAACCCTAGACCGGAACGGAAACCCACCACCAGCCCTACACCTTACCCTATGCCGTTGCCTACTCCTGGCCTGTACTCTGGCACTGAACCGTGCATCAGCACATAGCCTTACCCTCCCGCGTTTCTGTACCCTGACCTGTGCCCTAAGCCTTGCCGTTCCCTAACCCTAACCCTAGCCCAGAACGCAAATCCACCACCAGCCCTACACTTTATCCTAGGCCGTTGCCTACTCCTGGCCCGTACGCTGGCACTGACCCGTGCGTCAGCACATAGCCCGACCCTCCCACGTTTCCGTACTCTCACCTGTGCCCTAAGCCTTGCCGTTCCCTAACCCTAACCCTAGCCTGGTACGGAAACAAACCACCAGCCCTACACCTTACCTTACGCCGTAGCCTACTCCTGGCCCGTACGCTGGCACTGACACGTGCGTCAGCACGTAGCCTGACCCTCCCACGTTTCCGTACCCTCACCTGTGCCCTAAGCCTTGCCATTCCCTAACCCTAACCCTAGCCCGGAATAGTAACCCACCACCAGCCCTACACCATACCTTACGCCGTACGCTGCTACTGACCCGTACGCTGGCACTGACCCGTGCGTCAGCACGTAGCCTGACCCTCCCACGTTTCCGTACTCTCACCTGTGCCCTAAGCCTTGCCGTTCCCTAACACTAACCCTAGCCTGGTACGGAAACCAACCACCAGCCCTACACCTTACATTACGCCGTACCCTAATCCTGACCCGTACGCTGGCACTGACCCGTGCGTCAGCACGTAGCCTGTCCCTCCCACGTTTCCATACCCTCACCTGTGCCCTAAGCCTTGCCGTTCCCTAACCCTAACCCTAGCCCTGAACGCAAATCAACCACCAGCCCTACACTTTATCCTACGCCGTTGCCTACTCCTGGCCCGTACGCTGGCACTGACCCGTGCGTCAGCACGTAGCCCGACCCTCCCACTATTCCGTACCCTCACCTGTGCCCTAAGCCTTGCCGTTCCCTAACCCTAACCCTAGCCCGGAACGGAAACCAACCACCAGCCCTACACCTTACCTTACACCGTTGCCTACTCCTGGCCCGTACGCTGGCACTGACACGTGCGTCAGCACGTAGCCTGACCCTCCCACGTTTCCATACCCTCACCTGTGCCCTAAGCCTTGCCGTTCCCTAACCCTAACCCTAGCCCTGAACGCAAATCCACCACCAGCCCTACACTGTATCCTATGCCGTTGCCTACTCCTGTTCCGTACGCTGGCACTGACCCGTGCGTCAGCACGTAGCCCGTCCCTCTCACGTTTCCGTACCCTCACCTGTGCCCTAAGCCTTGCCGTTCCCTAACCCTAAACCTAGCCTGGAAAGGAAATCAACCACAAGCGCTACACTTTACCTTACGCCGTACCCTACTCCTGGCCCGTACGCTGGCACTGACCCATGCGTCAGCACGTAGCCTGACCCTCCCACGTTTCAGTACCCTCACTTGTGCCCTAAGCCTTGCCGTTCCCTAACCATAACCCTAGCCCGGAACGGAAACCCACCACCAGCCCTACACCTTACCTTACGCCGTAACCTATTCGTGGCCCGTACGCTGGCAATGAACCGTGCGTCAGCATGTAGCCTGACCCTCCCACGTTTCCGTATCCTCACCTGTGCCCTAAGCCTTGCCTTTCCCTAACCCTAACCCTAGCCCGGAATAGAAACCCACCACCAGCCCTAAACCTTACCTTACGCCGTATCCTACTCCTGACCCGTACGCTGGCACTGAACCATGCGTCAGCACGTAGTCTGAGTCTCCAACGTTTCCGTACCCTCACCTGTGCCCTAAGCCTTGACGTTCCCTAACCCTAACCCTAGCCCGGAACGGAAACCCACCACCAGCCCTACACCTTAACTTACGCCGTTCCCTATTCCTGGCCCGTACGCTGGCACTGAACCGTGTGTCAGCACGTAGCCTGACCCTCCCACGTTTCCGTTCCCTCACCTGTGCCCTAAGCCTTGCCGTTCCCTAACCCTAACCCTAGCCAGGAACGCAAATCCACCACCAGCCCTACACTTTATCCTACGCCGTTGCCTACTCCTGGCCCGTACGCTGGCACTGACCAGTCCATCAGCACATAGCCCGACCCTCCCAAGTTTCCGTACCCTCACCTGTGCCCTAAGCCTTGCCGTTCCCTAACACTAACCCTAGCCTCGAACGGAAACCAACCACCAGCCCTACACCTTACCCTACGCCGTTGCCTATTCCTGGCCTGTACTCTGGCACTTAACCGTGCATCTGCACGTAGCCTTACCCTCCCGCGTTTCCGTACCCTGACCTGTGCCCTAAGCCTTGCCGTTCCCTAACCCTAACCCTAGCCCAGAACGCAAATCCACCACCAGCCTTAAACTTTATCCTACGCCGTTGCCTACTCCTGGCCCGTACGCTGGCACTGACCCGTGCGTCAGCACGTAGCCCGACCCTCCCACGTTTCCGTACCCTCACCTGTGCCCTATGCCTTGCCGTTCCCTAACCCTAACCCTATCCAGGAAAGGAAACCAACCACCAGCCCTACACTTTACCTTACGCCGTTGCCTATTCCTGGCCCGTACGCTGGCACTGACCCGTGCGTCAGCACGTAGCCTGACCCTCCCACGTTTCCGTACCCTCACCTGTGCCCTAAGCCTTGCCATTCCCTAACCCTAACCCTAGCCCTGAATAGTCACCCACCACCAGCCCTACACCATACCTTACGCCGTACGCTGCTACTGACCCGTACGCTGGCACTGACCCGTGCGTCAGCACGTAGCCTGACCCTCCCACCTTTCCGTACCCTCACCTGTGCCCTAAGCCTTGCCGTTCCCTAACCCTAACCCTAGCCCCGAACGGAAACCCACCACCAGCCCTACACCTTACCTTACGCCGTAACTTATTCCTGGCCCATACGCTGGCACTGAAACATGCGTCAGCATGTAGCCTGAACCTCCCACGTTTCGGTACTCTCATCTGTGCCCTAAGCCTTGCCGTTCCCTTACCCTAACCCTAGCCTGGAACGGAAACCAACCACCAGCCCTACATCTTACCTTACGCCGTTGCCTACCCCTGGCCCGTACGCTGGCACTGACACGTGCGTCAGCACGTAGCCTGACGGTCCCACGTTTCTGTAACCTCACCTGTGCCCTAAGACTTGCCGTTCCCTAACCCTAACCCTAGACCGGAACGGAAACCCACCACCAGCCCTACACCTTACCCTACGCCGTTGCCTACTCCTGGCCTGTACTCTGGCACTGAACCGTGCATCAGCACGTAGCCTTAGCCTCCCGCGTTTCCGTACCCTGACCTGTGCCCTAAGCCTTGCCGTTCCCTAACCCTAACCCTAGCCCAGAACGCAAATCCACCACCAGCCCTACACTTTATCCTACGCCGTTGCCTACTCCTGGCCCGTACGCTGGCACTGACCCGTGCGTCAGCACGTAGCCCGACCCTCCCACGTTTCCGTACCCTCACCTGTGCCCTAAGCCTTGCCGTTCCCTAACCCTAACCCTAGCCTGGAACGGAAACCAACCACCAGCCCTACACCTTACCTTACGCCGTTGCCTTCTCCTGGCCCGTACGCTGGCACTGACCCATGCGTCAGCACATAGCCTGATCCTCCCACGTTTCCGTACCCTCACCTGTGCCCTAAGCCTTGCCATTCCCTAACCCTAACCCTAGCCCGGAATAGTAACCCACCACCAGCCCTACACCATACCTTACGCCGTACGCTGCTACTGACCCGTACGCTGGCACTGACCCATGCGTCAGCACGTAGCCTGACCCTCCCACGTTTCCGTACACTCAGCTGTGCCCGAAGCCTTGCCGTTCCCTAACCCTAACCCTAGCCCCGAACGGAAACCCACCACCAGCCCTACACCTTACCTTACGCCGTAACCTATTCCTGGCCCGTACGCAGGCACTGAACCGTTCGTCTGCATGTAGCCTGACCCTCCCACGTTTCCGTAACCTCACCTGTGCCCTAAGCCTTGCCTTTCCCTAACCCTAACCCTAGCCCGGAATAGAATCCCACCACCAGCCCTACACCTAACCTTACGCCGTATCCTACTCCTGACCCGTACGCTGGCACTGAACCATGCGTCTGCACGTAGTCTGAGCCTCCAACGTTTCCGTACCCTCACCTGTGCCCTAAGCCTTGCCATTCCCTAACCCTAACCCTAGCCCGGAAGAGTAACCCACCACCAACCCTACACCATACCTTACGCCGTACGCTGCTACTGACCCGCACGCTGGCACTGACCCGTGCGTCAGCACGTAGCCTGACCCTCCCACGTTTCCGTACCCTCACCTGTGCCCTAAGCCTTGCCGTTCCCTAACCCTAACCCTAGCCCCGAACGGAAACCCACCACCAGCCCTACACCTTACCTTACGCCGTAACTTATTCCTGGCCCATACGCTGGCACTGAACCGTGCGTCAGCATGTAGCCTGACCCTCCCACGTTTCGGTACCCTCACCTGTGCCCTAAGCCTTGCCGTTCCCTTATCTTAACCCTAGCCTGGAACGGAAACCAACCACCAGCCCTACATCTTACCTTACGCCGTTGCCTACCCCTGGCCCGTACGCTGGCACTGACACGTGCGTCAGCACGTAGCGTGACCGTCACACGTTTCGGTAACTTCACCTGTGCCCTAAGCCTTGCCGTTCCCTAACCCTAACCCTAGCCCGGAACGGAAACCCACCACCAGCCGTACACCTTACCTTACGCCGTACCCTATTCCTGGCCCGTACGCTAGCACTGAACCGTGCGTCAGCACGTAGCCTGACCCTCCCACGTTTCCGTACCCTCTCCTTTGCCCTAAGACTTGCCGTTCCCTAACCCTAACCCTAGCCCGGATTAGAAAACCACCACCAGCCCTACACCTTACCTTACGCCGTACCCTATTCCTGGCCCGTACGCTGGCACTGAACCGTGCGTCAGCACGTAGCCAGACCCTCCCACGTTTCCGTACCCTCACCTGTGCCCTAAGCCTTGCCATTCCCTAACCCTAACCCTAGCCTGGAAAGGAAACCAACCACCAGCCGTACACCTTACCTTACGTGGTTGCCTACTCCTGCCCGTACGCTGGCATTGACCCGTGCGTCAGCACGTAGCCTGACCCTCGCACGTTTACGTACCCTCACCTGTGCCCTAAGCCTCGCCGTTCCCTAATCCTAACCCTAGCCCGGAACGGAAACCCACCACCAGCCGTACACCTTACCCTACGCCGTTGCCTACTCCTAGCCTGTACTCTGGCACTGAACCGTGCATCAGCACGTAGCCTTACCCTCACGCGATTCTGTACCCTGACCTGTGCCCTAAGCCTTGCCGTTCCCTAACCCTAACCCTAGTCCGGAACGGAAACCCACCACCAGCCCTAAACCTTACCTTACGCCGTTGCCTACTCCTCGCCCGTACGCTGGCATTGACCCGTGCGTCAGCACGTAGCCTGACCCTCCCACGTTTACGTACCCTCACCTGTGCCCTAAGCCTTGCCGTTCCCTAACCCTAACCCTAGCCCGGAACGGAAACCCACCACCAGCCCTATACCTTACCCTATGCCGTTGCGTACTCCTGGCCTGTACTCTGGCACTGAACCGTGCATCAGCACATAGCCTTACCCGCCCGCGTTTCTCTTCCCTGACCTGTGCCCTAAGCCTTGCCGTTCCGTAACCCTAACCCTAGCCCAGAACGCAAATCCACCACCAGCCCTACACTTTATTCTACGCCGTTGCCTACTCCTGGCCCGTACGCTGGCACTGACCCGTGCGTCAGCACATAGCCCGACCCTCCCACGTTTCCGTACCCACACCTGTGCCCTAAGCCTTGCCGTTCCCTAACCCTAACCCTAGCCTGGAACGGAAACCAACCACCAGCCCTACACCTTACCTTACGCCGTTGCCTACCCCTGGCCCGTACGCTGGCACTGACACGTGCGTCAGCACGTAGCCTGACACTCCCACGTTTCCGTACCCTCACCTGTGCCCTAAGCCTTGCCATTCCCTAACCCTAACCCTAGCCCGGAATAGTAACCCACCACCAGCCCTACACCATACCTTACGACGTACGCTGCTACTGACCCGAACGCTGGCACTGACCCGTGCGTCAGCCCGTAGCCTGACCCTCCCACGTTTCCGTACCCTCACCTGTGCCCTAAGCCTTGCCGTTCCCTAACCCTAACCCTAGCCCCGAACGGAAAGCCACCACCAGCCCTACACCTTACCTTACGCCGTAACTTATTCCTGGCCCGTATGCTGGCACTGAACCGTGCGTCAGCATGTAGCCTGACCCTCCCACGTTTCGGTACACTCACCTGTGCCCTAAGCCATGCCGTTCCCTTACCCTAACCCTAGCCTGGAACGGAAACCAACCACCAGCCCTACATCTTACCTTACGCCGTTGCCTACACCTGGCCCGTACGCTGGCACTGACACGTGCGTCAGCACGTAGCCTGACAGTCCCACGTTTCTGTAACCTCACCTGTGCCCTAAGCCTTGCCGTTCCCTAACCCTAACCCTAGCACGGAATAGAAACCCACCACCAGCCGTACACCTTACCTTACGCCGTACCCTATTCCTGGCCCGTACGCTGGCACTGAACCGTGCGTCAGCACGTAGCCTGACCCTCCCACGTTTCCGTACCCTCTCCTTTGCCCTAAGCCTTGCCGTTCCCTAACACTAAACCTAGCCCGGAATGGAATCCCACCACCAGCCCAAAACCTTACCCTACGCCGTTGCCTACTACTGGCCTGTACTCTGGCACTGAACCGTGCGTCAGCACGTAGCCTGACCCTCCCACGTTTCCGTACCATCACCTGTGCCCTAAGCCTTGCCGTTCCCTAACCCTAACCTTAGCCTGGAACGGAAACCAACCACCAGCCGTACACCTTACCTTACGCAGTTGCCTACTCCTCGCCCGTATGCTGGCATTGACACATGCGTCAGCACGTAGCCTGACCGTCCCACGTTTCTGTAACCTCACCTGTGCCCTAAGCCTTGCCGTTCCCTAACCCTAACCCTAGCCCGGAACGGAAACCCACCACCAGCCGTACACCTTACCTTACGCCGTACCCTATTCCTGGCCCGTACGCTGGCACTGAACCGTGCATCAGCACGTAGCCTTACCCTCCAGTGTTTTCGTTCCCTGACATGTGCCCTAAGCCTTGCCGTTCCCTAACCCTAACCCTAGCCCAGAACGCAAATCCACCACCAGCCCTACACTTTATCCTACGCCGTTGCCTACTCCTGGCCCGTACGCTGGCACTGACCCGTGCGTCAGCACGTAGCCCGACCCTCCCACGTTTCCGTACCCTCACCTGTGCCCTAAGCCTTGCCGTTCCCTAACCCTAACCCTAGCCTGGAACGGAAACCAACCACCAGCCCTACACCTTACCTTACGCCGTTGCCTACACCTGGCCCGTACCCTGGCACTGACCTGTGCGTCAGCACATAGCCTGACCCTCCCACGTTTACGTACCCTCACCTGTGCCCAAAGCCTTGCCATTCCCTAACCCTAACCCTAGCCCGGAATAGTAACCCACCACCAGCCCTACACCATACCTTACGCCGTACGCTGCTACTGACCCGCACGCTGGCACTGACCCGTGCGTCAGCACGTAGCCTGAACCTCCCACGTTTCCGTACCCTCACCTGTGCCCTAAGCCTTGCCGTTCCCTAACCCTAACCCTAGCCCCGAATGGAAACCCACCACCAGCCCTACACCTTACCTTACGCCGTAACTTATTCCTGGCCCATACGCTGGCACTGAACCGTGCGTCAGCATGTAGCCTGACCCTCCCACGTTTCGGTACCCTCACCTGTGCCCTAAGCCTTGCCGTTCCCTTCCCTAACCCTAGCCTGGAACGGAAAACAACCACCAGCCCTACATCTTACCTTACGCCGTTGCCTACCCCTAGCCCGTACGCTGGCACTGACACGTGCGTCAGCACGTAGCCTGACCGTCCCACGTTTCCGTACCCTCACCTGTGCCCTAAGCCTTGCCATTCCCTAACCCTAACCCTAGTCCGGAACGCAAATCCACCACCAGCCCTACACTTTATCCTACGCCGTTGCCTACTCCTGGCCCGTACGCTGGCACTGACCCGTGCATCAGCACGTAGCCCGACCCTCCAACGTTTCCGTACCCTCACCTGTGCCCTAAGCCTTGCCGTTCCCTAACCCTAACCCTAGCCTGGAACAGAAACCAACCACCAGCCCTACACCTTACCTTACGCCGTTGCCTACTCCTGGCCCGTACGCTGGCATTGACCCGTGCATCAGCACGTAGCCTGACCCTCCCTCGTCTCCGTACCCTCACCTGTGCGCTAAGCCCTGCGGTTCCCTAACCCTAACCCTAGCCCGAAATGGAATCCCACCACCAGCCCAAAACCTTACCCTATGCCGTTGCCTACTACTGGCCTGTACTCTGGTACTAACCCGTGCATCAACACGTAGCCTTACCCTCCCGCGTTTCCGTACCCTCACGTGTGCCCTAAGCCTTGCCGTTCCCTAACCCTAACCCTAGCCTGGAACAGAAACCAACCACCAGCCCTACATCTTACCTTCCGCCATTGCCTACCCCTGGCCCGTACGCTGGCACTGACACGTGCGTCAGCACGTAGCCTGACCGTCCCACGTTCCTGTAACTTCACCTGTGCCCTAATCCTTGCCGTTCCCTAACCCTAACCCTAGCCCGGAACGGAAACCCACCACCAGCCGTACACCTTACCTTATGCCGTTCCCTATTCCTGGCCCGTACGCTGGCACTGAACCGTGCGTCAGCACGTAGCCTGACCCTCCCACGTTTCCGTACCCTCTCCTTTGCCCTAAGACTTGCCGTTCCCTAACCCTAACCCTAGCCCGGATTAGAAACCCACCACCAGCCCTACACCTTACCTTACGCCGTACCCTATTCCTGGCCCATACGCTGGCACTGAACCGTGCGTCAGCACGTAGCCTGACCCTCCCACGTTTCCGTACCCTCACCTGTGCCCTAAGCCTTGCCGTTCCCTAACCCTAACCCTAGCCCGGAACGGAAACCCACCACCAGCCCTACACCTTACCCTACGCCGTTGCCTATCCTGGCCTGTACTCTGGCACTGAACCGTGCTTCAGCACGTAGCCTTACCCTCACGCGTTTCCGTACCCTGACCTGTGCCCTAAGCCTTGCCGTTCCCTAACCCTAACCCTAGTCCGGAACGGAAACCCACCACCAGCCCTAAACCTTACCTTACGCCGTTGCCTACTCCTCGCCCGTACGCTGGCATTGACCCGTGCGTCAGCACGTAGCCTGACCCTCCCACGTTTACGTACCCTCACCTGTGCCCTAAGCCTTGCCGTTCCCTTCCCCTAACCCTAGCCTGGAACGGAAACCAACCACCAGCCCTACATCTTACCTTACGCCGTTGCCTACACCTGGCCCGTACGCTGGCACTGACACGTGCGTCAGCACGTAGCCTGACAGTCCCACGTATCTGTAACCTCACCTGTGCCCTAAGCCTTGCCGTTCCCTAACCCTAACCCTAGCCCCCAACGGAAACCCACCACCAGCCGTACACCTTACCTTACGCCGTACCCTATTCCTGGCCCGTACGCTGGCACTGAACCGTGGGTCAGCACGTAGCCTGACCCTCACACGTTTCCATAACCTCTCCTTTGCCCTAAGACTTGCCGTTCCCTAACCCTAAACCTAGCCCGGATTAGAAACCTACCACCAGCCCTACACCTTACCTTACGCCGTAACCTATTCCTGGCCCGTACGCTGGCACTGAACAGTGCGTCAGCATGTAGCCTGACCCTCCCAACTTTCCGTACCCTCACCTGTGCCCTAAGCCTTGCCGTTCCCTAACCCTAACCCTAGCCCGGAATAGAAACCCACCACCAGCCATACACCTTACATTACGCCGTACCCTACTGCTGACCCGTACGCTGGCACTGAACCGTGCATCAGCACGTAGCCCGACCCTCCAACGTTTCCGTACCCTCACCTGTGCCCTAAGGCTTGCCGTTCCCTAACCCTACCCCTAGCCTGGAACAGAAACCAACCACCAGCCCTACACCTTACCTTACGCCGTTGCCTACTCCTGGCCCGTATGCTGGCATTGACCCGTGCGTCAGCACGTAGCCAGACCCTCCCTCGTCTCCGTACCCTCACCTGTGCCCTAAGCCCTGCGGTTCCCTAACCCTAACCCTAGCCCGGAATGGAATCTCACCACCAGCCCAAAACCTTACCCTACGCCGTTGCCTACTACTGGCCTGTACTCTGGTACTGACCCGTGCATCAGCACGTAGCCTTACCCTCCCACGTTTCCGTACCCTCACCTGTGCCCTAAGGCTTGCCGTTCCCTAACCCTAACCCTAGCCCGGAACGGAAACCCACCACCAGCCCTACACCTTACCTTACGCCGTTCCCTATTCCTGGCCCGTACGCTGGCACTGAACCGTGCGTCAGCACGTAGCCTGACCCTCCCACGTTTCCGTACCATCACCTGTGCCCTAAGCCTTGCCGTTCCCTAACCCTAACCTTAGCCTGGAACGGAAACCAACCACCAGCCGTACACCTTACATTACGCCGTTGCCTACTCCTCGCCCGTATGCTGGCATTGACACATGCGTCAGCACGTAGCCTGACCGTCCCACTTTTCTGTAACCTCACCTGTGCCCTAAGCCTTGCCGTTCCCTAACCCTAACCCTAGCCCGGAAAGGAAACCCACCACTAGCCGTACACCTTACCTTACGCCGTACCCTATTCCTGGCCCGTACGCTGGCACTGAACCGTGCGTCAGCATGTAGCATGACCCTCCCACGTTTCCGTAACCTCTCCTTTGCCCTAAGACTTGCCTTTCCCTAACCCTAACCCAAGCCCGGATTAGAAACCCACCACCAGCCCTACACCTTACCTTACGCCGTACCCTATTCCTGGCCCGTACGCTGGCACTGAACATTGCGTCAGCATGTAGCCTGACCCTCCCAAGTTTCCATACCCTCACCTGTGCCCTAAGCCTTGCCGTTCCCTAACCCTAACCCTAGCCCTGAACGCAAATCCACCACCAGCCCTACACTGTATCCTATGCCGTTGCCTACTCCTGTTCCGTACGCTGGCACTGACCCGTGCGTCAGCACGTAGCCCGTCCCTCTCACGTTTCCGTACCCTCACCTGTGCCCTATGCCTTGCCGTTCCCTAACCCTAAACCTAGACTGGAAAGGAAATCAAACACAAGCGCTACACTTTACCTTACGCCGTACCCTACACCTGGCCCGTACGCTGGCACTGACCCATGCGTCAGCACGTAGCCTGACCCTCCCACGTTTCAGTACCCTCACCTGTGCCCTAAGCCTTGCCGTTCCCTAACCATAACCCTAGCCCGGAACGGAAACCCACCACCAGCCCTACACCTTACCTTACGCCGTAACCTATTCCTGGCCCGTACGCTGGCAATGAACCGTGCGTCAGCATGTAGCCTGACCCTCCCACGTTTCCGTAACCTCACCTGTGCCCTAAGCCTTGCCTTTCCCTAACCCTAACCCTAGCCCGGAATAGAAACCCACCACCAGCCCTACACCTTACCTTACGCCGTATCCTACTCCTGACCCGTACGCTGGCACTGAACCATACGTCAGCACGTAGTTTGAGCCTCCAACGTTTCCGTACCCTCACCTGTGCCCTAAGCCTTGACGTTCCCTAACGCTAACCCTAGCCCGGAACGGAAACCCACCACCAGCCCTGCACCTTAACTTACGCCGTTCCCTATTCCTGGCCCGTACGCTGGCACAGAACCATGTGTCAGCACGTAGCCTGACCCTCCCACGTTTCCGTTCCCTCACCTGTGCCCTAAGCCTTGCCGTTCCCTAACCCTAACCCTAGCCAGGAACGCAAATCCACCACCAGCCCTACACTTTATCCTATGCCGTTGCCTACTCCTGGCCCGTACGCTGGCACTGACCAGTGCGTCAGCACGTAGCCCGACCCTCCCACGTTTCCGTACCCTCACCTGTGCCCTAAGCCTTGCCGTTCCCTAACACTAACCCTAGCCTGGAACGGAAACCAACCACCAGCCCTACACCTTACCTTACGCCGTTGCCTACTACTGGCCTGTACTCCGGCACTGACCCGTGCATTAGCACTTGGCCTTACCCTCACGCGTTTCCGTACCCTGACCTGTGCCCTAAGCCTTGCCGTTCCCTAACCCTAACCCTAGCCCGGAACGGAAACCCACCACCAGCCCTATACCTTACCTTACGCCTTTCCCTATTCCTGGCCCGTATGCTGGCACTGAACCGTGCGTCAGCACATAGCCTGACCCTCCCACTTTTCCGTACCCTCACCTGTGCCCTAAGCCTTGCCGTTCCCTAACCCTAACCCTAGCCTGGAATGGAAAACAACCACCTGCCGTACACCTTAACTTACGCCGTTGCCTACTCCTGGCCCGTACGCTGGCAATGACACGTGCGTCAGCACGTAGCCTGACCCTCCCACGTTTCCGTACCATCACCTGTGCCCTAAGCCTTGCCATTCCCTAACCCTAACCCTAGCCCGGAATAGTAACCCACCACCAGCCCTACACCATACCTTACGCCGTACGCTGCAACTGACCCGTACGCTGGCACTGACACGTGCGTCAGCACGTAGCCTGACCCTCCCACGTTTCCGTACCCTCACCTGTGCCCTAAGCCTTGCCGTTCCCTGACCCTAACCCTAGCCCGGAACGGAAACCCACCACCAGCCCTACACCTTACCCTATGCCGTTGCCTACTCCTGGCCTGTACTCTGGCACTGAACCGTGCATCAGCACATAGCCTTACCCTCCCGCGTTTCTGTACCCTGACCTGTGCCCTAAGTCTTGCCGTTCCCTAACCCTAACCCTAGTCCAGAACGCAAATCCACCACCAGCCCTACACTTTATCCTACGCCGTTGCCTACTCCTGGCCCGTACGCTGGCACTGACCCGTGCGTCAGCACATAGCCCGACCGTCCCACGTTTCCGTACCCTCACCTGTGCCCTAAGCCTTGCCGTTCCCTAACCCTAACCGTAGCCTGGAACGGAAACCAACCACCAGCCCTACACCTTACCTTACGCCGTTGCCTACTCCTGGCCCGTACGCTGGCACTGACACGTGCGTCAGCACGTAGCCTGACCCTCCCACGTTTCCGTACCCTCACCTGTGCCCTAAGCCTTGCCATTCCCTAACCCTAACCCTAGCCCGGAATAGTAACCCACCACCAGCCCTACACCATACCTTACGCCGTACGCTGCTACTGACCCGTACGCTGGCACTGAACCGTGCGTCAGCACGTAGCCTGACCCTCCCACGTTTCCGTACCCTCTCCTTTGCCCTAAGACTTGCCGTTCCCTAACCCTAACCCTAGACCGGATTAGAAACCCACCACCAGCCCTACACCTTACCTTACGCCGTACCCTATTCCTGGCCCGTACGCTGGCACTGAACAGTGTGTCAGCATGTAGCCTGACCCTCCCAAGTTTCCGTACCCTCACCTGTGCCCTAAGCCTTGCCGTTCCCTTACCCTAACCATAGCCTGGAACGGAAACCAACCACAAGCCCTATATCATACCTTACGCCGTTGCCTACACCTGGCCCGTACGCTGGCACTGACACGTGCGTCAGCACGTAGCCTGAGAGTCCCACGTTTCTGTAACCTCACCTGTGCCCTAAGCCTTGCCGTTCCCTAACCCTAACCCTAGCCCGGAACGGAAACCCACCACCAGCCGTACACCTTACCTTACGCCGTACCCTATTCCTGGCCCGTACGCTGGCACTGAACCGTGCGTCAGCACGTAGCCTGACCCTCCCACGTTTCCGTACCCTCTCCTTTGCCCTAAGACTTGCCGTTCCCTAACCCTAACCCAAGGCCGGATTAGAAACCCACCACCAGCCCTACACCTTACCTTACGCCGTACCCTATTCCTGGCCCGTACGCTGGCACTGAACAGTGCGTCAGCATGTAGCCTGACCCTCCCAAGTTTCCGTACCCTCACCTGTGCCCTAAGCCTTGCCGTTCCCTAACCCTAAACCTAGCCCGGAATAGAAACCCACCACCAGCCCTACACCTTACATTACGCCGTACCCTACTGCTGACCCGTACGCTGGCCCTGACCCATGCGTCAGCACGTAGCCTGACCCTCCCACGTTTCCATACCCTCACCTGTGCCCTAAGCCTTGCCGTTCCCTAACCCTAACCCTAGCCCGGATTAGAAACCCACCACCAGCCCTACACCTTACATTACGCCGTACCCTACTCCTGACCCGTACGCTGGCACTGACCCGTGCGTCAGCACGTAGCCTGTCCCTCCCACGTTTCCATACCCTCACCTATGCCCTAAGCCTTGCCGTTCGCTAACCCTAACCCTAGCCCGGAACGCAAATCCACCACCAGCCCTACACTTTATCCTACGCCGTTGCCTACTCCTGGCCCGTACGCTGGCAATGACACGTGCATCAGCACGTAGCCCGACCCTCCAACGTTTCTGTACCCTCACCTGTGCCCTAAGCCTTGCCGTTCCCTAACCCTAACCCTAGCCTTGAACAGAAACCAACCACCAGCCCTACACATTACCTTACGCCGTTGCCTACTCCTTGCCCGTACGCTGGCATTGACCCGTGCGTCAGCACGTAGCCTGACCCGCCCTCGTCTCCGTACCCTCACCTGTGCGCTAAGCCCTGCGGTTCCCTAACCCTAACCCTAGACCGGAATGGAATCCCACCACCAGCCCAAAACCTTACCCTACGCCGTTGCCTACTACTGGCCTGTACTCTGGTACTGACCCGTGCATCAGCACATAGCCTTACCCTCCCGCGTTTCCGTACCCTGACCTGTGCCCTAAGCCTTGCCGTTCCCTAACCCTAACCCTAGCCCGGAACGGAAACCCACCACCAGCCCTACACCTTACCTTACGCCGTTCCCTATTTCTGGCCCGTATGCTGGCACTGAACCGTGCGTCAGCACGTAGCCTGACCCTCCCACGTTTCCGTACCATCACCTGTGCCCTAAGCCTTGCCGTTCCCTAACCCTAACCTTAGCCTGGAACGGAAACCAACCACCAGCCGTACACCTTACCTTACGCCGTTGCCTACTCCTCGCCCGTATGCTGGCATTGACACATGCGTCAGCACGTAGCCTGACCGTCCCACGTTTCTGTAACCTCACCTGTGCCCTAAGCCTTGCCGTTCCCTAACCCTAACCCTAGCCCGGAACGGAAACCCACCACCAGCCGTACACCTTACCTTACGCCGTACCCTATTCCTGGCCCGTACGCTGGCACTGAACCGTGCGTCAGCATGTAGCCTGACCCTCCCACGTTTCCGTACCGTCTCCTTTGCCCTAAGACTTGCCGTTCCCTAACCCTAACCCTAGCCCGGATTAGAAACCCACCAGCAGCCCTACACCTTACCTTACGCCGTACCCTATTCCTGGCCCGTACGCTGGCACTGAACATTGCGTCAGCATGTAGCCTGACCCTCCCAAGTTTCCGTACCCTCACCTGTGCCCTAAGCCTTGCCGTTCCCTAACCCTAACCCTAGCCCGGAATAGAAACCCACCACCAGCCCTACACCTTACATTACGCCGTACCCTACTCCTGACCCGTACGCTGGCACTGACCCGTGCGTCAGCACGTAGCCTGACCCTCCCACGTTTCCATACCCTCACCTGTGCCCTAAGCCTTGCCATTCCCTAACCCTAACAGTAGGCCTGAACGCAAATCCACCACCAGCCCTACCCTGTATCCTATGCCGTTGCCTACTCCTGTTCCGTACGCTGCCACTGACCCGTGCGGCAGCACGTAGCCCGTCCCTCTCACGTTTCCATACCCTCACCTCTGCCCTAAGCCTTGCCGTTCCCTAACCCTAAACCTAGCCCGGAACGGAAACCCACCACCAGCCCTACACCTTACCCTACGCCGTTGCCTACTCCTGGCCTGTACTCTGGCACTGAACCGTGCATCAGCACGTAGCCTTACCCTCCCGCGTTTTCGTTCCCTGACATGTGCCCTAAGCCTTGCCGTTCCCTAACCCTAACCCTAGCCCAGAACGCAAATCCACCACCAGCCCTACACTTTATCCTACTCCGTTGCCTACTCCTGGCCCGTACGCTGGCACTGACCCGTGCGTCAGCACGTAGCCCGACCCTCCCACGTTTCCGTACCCTCACCTGTGCCCTAAGCCTTGCCGTTCCCTAACCCTAACCCTAGCCTGGAACGGAAACCAACCACCAGCCCTACACCTTACCTTACGCCGTTGCCTACTCCTGGCCCGTACGCTGGCACTGACCCGTGCGTCAGCACATAGCCTGACCCTCCCACGTTTCCGTACCCTCACCTGTGCCCTAAGCCTTGCCATTCCCTAACCCTAACCCTAGCCCGGAATAGTAACCCACCACCAGCCCTACACCATACCTTACGCCGTACGCTGCTACTGACCCGCACGCTGGCACTGACCCGTGCGTCAGCACGTAGCCTGACCCTCCCACGTTTCAGTACCCTCACCTGTGCCCTAAGCCTTGCCGTTCCCTAACCCTAACCCTAGCCCCGAATGGAAACCCACCACCAGCCCTACACCTTACCTTACGCCGTAACTTATTCCTGGCCCATACGCTGGCACTGAACCGTGCGTCAGCATGTAGCCTGACCCTCCCACGTTTCGGTACCCTCACCTGTGCCCTAAGCCTTGCCGTTCCCTTACCCTAACCCTAACCTGAAACGGAAACCAACCACCAGCCCTACATCATATCTTACGCCGTTGCCTACCCCTGGCCCGTACGCTGGCACTGACACGTGCGTCAGCACGTAGCCTGACCGTCCCACGTTTCCGTACCCTCACCTGTGCCCTAAGCCTTGCCATTCCCTAACACTAACCCTAGCCCGGAACGCAAATCCACCACCAGCCCTACACTTTATCCTACGCCGTTCCCTACTCCTGGCCCCTACGCTGGCACTGACCCGTGCATCAGCACGTAGCCCGCCCCTCCAACGTTTCCGTACCCTCACCTGTGCCCTAAGCCTTGCCGTTTCCTAACCCTAACCCTAGCCTGGAACAGAAACCAACCACCAGCCCTACACGTTACCTTACGCCGTTGCCTACTCCTGGCCCGTACGCTGGCATTGACCCGTGCGTCAGCACGTAGCCTGACCCTCCCTCGTCTCCGTACCCTCACCTGTGCGCTAAGCACTGCGGTTCCCTAACCCTAACACTAGCCCGAAAAGGAATCCCACCACCAGCCCAAAACCTTACCCTACGCCGTTGCCTATTACTGGCCTGTACTCTGGTACTGACCCGTGCATCAGCACGTAGCCTTACCCTCCCGCGTTTCCGTACCCTGACCTGTGCCCTAAGCCTTGCCGATCCCTTACCCTAACCCTAGCCTGGAACGGAAACCCACCACCAGCCCTACATCTTACCTTACGCCGTTGCCTACCCCTGGCCCGTACGCTGGCACTGACACGTGCGTCAGCATGTAGCCTGACCATCCCACGTTTCTGTAACTTCACCTGTGCCCTAAGCCTTGCCGTTCCCTAACCCTAACCCTAGCCCGGAACGGAAACCCACCACCAGCCGTACACCTTACCTTACGCCGTACCCTATTCCTGGCCCGTACGCTGGCACTGAACCGTGCGTCAGCACGTAGCCTGACCCTCCCACGTTTCCGTACCCTCTCCTTTGCCCTAAGACTTGCCGTTCCCTAACCCTAACCCTAGCCCGGATTAGAAACCCACAACCAGCCCTACACCTTACCTTACGCCGTACCCTATTCCTGGCCCGTACGCTGGCACTGAACCGTGCGTCAGCACGTAGCCTGACCCTCCCACGTTTCCGTACCCTCACCTGTGCCCTAAGCCTTGCCGTTCCCTAACCCTAACCCTAGCCCGGAACGGAAACCCACCACCAGCCCTACACCTTACCCTACGCCGTTGCCTATCCTGGCCTGTACTCTGGCACTGAACCGTGCTTCAGCACGTAGCCTTACCCTCACGCGTTTCCGTACCCTGACCTGTGCCCTAAGCCTTGCCGTTCCCTAACCCTAACCCTAGTCCGGAACGGAAACCCACCACCAGCCCTAAACCTTACCTTACGCCGTTGCCTACTCCTCGCCCGTACGCTGGCACTGACCCGTGCGTCAGCACGTAGCCTGACCCTCCCACGTTTACGTACCCTCACCTGTGCCCTAAGCCTTGCCGTTCCCTTACCCTAACCCTAGCCCGGAACGGAAACCAACCACCAGCCCTACATCTTACCTTACGCCGTTGCCTACACCTGGCCCGTACGCTGGCACTGACACGTGCGTCAGCATATAGCCTGACCCTCCCACGTTTCCGTAACCTCTCCTTTGCCCTAAGACTTGCCGTTCCCTAACCCTAACCCTAGCCCGGATTAGAAACCTACCACCAGCCCTACACCTTACCTTACGCCGTACACTATTCCTGGCCCGTACGCTGGCACTGAACAGTGCGTCAGCATGTAGCCTGACCCTCCCAAGTTTCCGTACCCTCACCTGTGCCCTAAGGCTTGCCGTTCCCTAACCCTAACCCTAGCCTGGAACAGAAACCAACCACCAGCCCTACACCTTACCTTACGCCGTTGCCTACTCCTGGCCCGTATGCTGGCATTGACCCGTGCGTCAGCACGTAGCCAGACCCTCCCTCGTCTCCGTACCCTCACCTGTGCCCTAAGCCCTGCGGTTCCCTAACCCTAACCCTAGCCCGGAATGGAATCTCACCACCAGCCCAAAACCTTACCCTACGCCGTTGCCTACTACTGGCCTGTACTCTGGTACTGACCCGTGCATCAGCACGTAGCCTTACCCTCCCACGTTTCCGTACCCTGACCTGTGCCCTAAGCCTTGCCGTTCCCTAACCCTAACCCTAGCCCGGAACGGAAACCCACCACCAGCCCTACACTTTATCCTACGCCGTTGCCTACTCCTGGCCCGTACGCTGTCACTGACCCGTGCGTCAGCACGTAGCCCGACCCTCCCACGTTTCCGTACCCTCACCTGTGCCCTAAGCCTTGCCATTCCCTAACCCTAACCCTAGCCCGGAATAGTAACCCACCACCAGCCCTACACCATACCTTACGCCGTACGCTGTTACTGACCCGCACGCTGGCACTGACCCGTGCATCAGCACGTAGCCTGACCCTCCCACGTTTCCGTACCCTCACCTGTGCCCTAAGCCTTGCCGTTCCCTAACCCAAACCCTAGCCCCGAATGGAATCCCACCACCAGCCCTACACCTTACCTTACGCCGTAACTTATTCCTGGCCCGTACGCTGGCACTGACCAGTGCGTCAGCACGTAGCCCGACCCTCCCACGTTTCCGTACCCTCACCTGTGCCCTAAGCCTTGCCGTTCCCTAACACTAACCCTAGCCTGGAACGGAAACCAACCACCAGCCCTACACCTTACCTTACGCCGTTGCCTACTACTGGCCTGTACTCCGGCACTGACCCGTGCATTAGCACGTGGCCTTACCCTCACGCGTTTCCGTACCCTGACCTGTGCCCGAAGCCTTGCCGTTCCCTAACCCTAACCCTAGCCCGGAACGGAAACCCACCACCAGCCCTATACCTTACCTTACGACTTTCCCTATTCCTGGCCCGTATATTGGCACTGAACCGTGCGTCAGCACGTAGCCTGACCCTCCCACTTTTCCGTACCCTCACCTGTGTCCTAAGCCTTGCCGTTCCCTAACCCTAACCCTAGCCTGGAACGGAAAACAACCACCTGCCGTACACCTTACCTTACGCCGTTGCCTACTACTCGCCCGTACGCTGGCATTGACCCGTGCGTCAGCACGTAGCCTGATCCTCCCACGTTTACGTACCCTCACCTGTGCCCTAAGCCTTGCTGTTCCCTAACCCTAACACTAGCCCGGAACGGAAACCCACCACCAGCCCTACACCTTAACTTATGCCGTTCCCTATTCCTGGCCCGTACGCTGGCACTGAACCGTGCGTCAGCACGTAGCCTGACCCTCCCACGTTTCCGTTCCCTCACCTGAGCCCTAAGCCTTGCCTTTCCCTAACCCTAACCCTAGCCCGGAACGCAAATCCACCTCCAGCCCTACACTTTATCCTACACCGTTGCCTACTCCTGTCCCGTACGCTGGCACTGACCCGTGCATCAGCAAGTAGCCCGACCCTCCAACGTTTCCGTACCCTCACCTGTGCCCTAAGCCTTGCCGTTCCCTAACCCTAACCCTAGCCTGGAACAGGAACCAACCACCAGCCCTACACCTTACCTTACGCCGTTGCCTACTCCTGGTCCGTACACTGGCAGTGACTCGTGCGTCAGCACGTAGCCTGACCCTCCCTCGTCTCCGTACCCTCACCTGTGCCCTAAGCCCTGCGGTTCCCTAACCCTAACCCTAGCCCGGAATGGAATCCCACCAGCAGCCCAAAACCTTACCCTACGCCGTTGCCTACTACTGGCCCGTACTCTGGCACTGACCCGTGCATCAGCACGTAGCATTACCCTCCCGCGTTTCCGTACCCTGACCTGTGCCCTAAGCCTTGCCGTTCCCTAACCCTAACCCTAGCCCGGAAAGGAAACCCACCACCAGCCCTACACCTTACCTTACGCCGTTCCCTATTCCTGGCCCGTACGATGGCACTGAACCGTGCGTCAGCATGTAGCCTGAGCCTCCCAAGTTTCCGTACCCTCACCTGTGCCCTAAGCCTAGCCGTTCCCTAACCCTAACCCTAGCCCGAAACGGAAACCCACCACCAGCCCTACACCTTACATTACGCCGTACCCTACTCCTGACCCGTACGCTGGCACTGACCCATGCGTCAGCACATAGCCTGACCCTCCCACGTTTCCATACCCTCACCTGTGCCCTAAGCCTTGCCGTTCCCTAACCCTAACCCTAGCCCTGAACGCAAATCCACCACCAGCCCTACACTGTATCCTATGCCGTTGCCTACTCCTGTTCCGTACGCTGGCACTGACCCGTGCGTCAGCACGTAGCCCGTCCCTCTCACGTTTCCGTACCCTCACCTGTGCCCTAAGCCTTGCCGTTCCCTAACCCTAAACCTAGCCTGGAAAGGAAATCAACCACAAGCGCTACACTTTACCTTACGCCGTACCCTACTCCTGGCCCGTACGCTGGCACTGACGCATGCGTCAGCACGTAGCCTGACCCTCCCACGTTTCCGTACCCTCACCTGTGCCCTAAGCCTTGCCGTTCCCTAACCCTAACGCTAGCCCCGAACGGAAACCAACCACAAGCCCTACACCATACCTTACGCCGTTGCCTACTCCTGGCCCGTACGCTGGCATTCACACGTGCGTCAGCACGTAGCCTGACCCACCCACGTCTCCGTACCCTCACCTGTGCCCTAAGTCTTTCGGTTCCCTAACCCTAACACTAGCCCGGAATTGAAACCCACCACCATCCCAAAACCTTACCCTACGCCGTTGCCTACTACTGGCGTGTACTCTGGCACTGACCTGCGCATCAGCACGTAGCCTTACCCTCCTGCGTTTCCGTACCCTGACCTGTACCCTAAGCCTTGCCGTTCCCTAACCCTAACCCTAGCCCGGAACGGAAACCCACCACCAGCCCTACACCTTAACTTACGCCGTTCCCTATTCCTGGCCCGTACGCTGGCACTGAACCGTGCGTCAGCACGTAGCCTGACCCTCCCACGTTTCCGTTCCCTCACCTGAGCCCTAAGCCTTGCCGTTCCCTAACCCTAACCCTAGCCCGGAACGCAAATTCACCACCAGCCCTACACTTTATCCTACGCCGTTGCCTACTCCTGGCCCGTACGCTGGCACTGACCCGTGCATCAGCACGTAGCCCGACCCTCCAACGTTTCCGTACCCTCACCTGTGCCCTAAGCCTTGCCGTTCCCTTACACTAACCCTAGCCTGGAACAGAAACCAACCACCAGCCCTACACCTTACCTTACGCCGTTGCCTACTCCTGGCCCGTACGCTGGCATTGACCCGTGCGTCAGCACGTAGCCTGACCCTCCCTCGTCTCCGTACCCTCACCTGTGCGCTAAGCCCTGCGGTTCCCTAAACCTAACCTTAGCCCGGAATGGAATCCCACCACCAGCCCAAAACCTTACCCTACGCCGTTGCCTACTACTGGCCTATACTCTGGTACTGACCCGTGCATCAGCACGTAGCCTTACCCTCCCGCGTTTCCGTACCCTGACCTGTGCCCTAAGCCTTGCCGTTCCCTAACCCTAACCCTAGCCTGGAACGGAAACCCACCACCAGCCCTACACCTTACCTTACGCCGTTCCCTATTACTGGCCCGTATGCTGGCACTGAACCGTGCGTCAGCACGTAGCCTGACCCTCCCACGTTTCCGTACCATCACCTGTGCCCTAAGCATTGCCGTTCCCTAACCCTAACCTTAGCCTGGAACGGAAACCAACCACCAGCCGTACACCTTACCTTACGCCGTTGCCTACTCCTCGCCCGTATGCTGGCATTGACACATGCGTCAGCACGTAGCCTGACCGTCACACGTTTCTGTAACCTCACCTATGCCCTAAGCCTTGCCGTTCCCTAACCCTAACCCTAGCCCGGAACGGAAACCCACCACCAGCCGTACACCATACCTTACGCCGTACCCTATTCCTGGCCCGTACGCTGGCACTGAACCGTGCGTCAGCATGTAGCCTGACCCTCCCACGTTTCCGTACCGTCTCCTTTTCCCTAAGACTTGCCGTTCCCTAACCCTAACCCTAGCCCGGATTAGAAACCCACCACCAGCCCTACACCTTACCTTACGCCGTACCCTATTCCTGGCCCGTACGCTGGCACTGAACATTGCGTCAGCATGTAGCCTGACCCTCCCAAGTTTCCGTACCCTCACCTGTGCCCTAAGCCTTGCCGTTCCCTAACCCTAACCCTAGCCCGAAATAGAAACCCACCACCAGCCCTACACCTTACATTACGCCGTACCCTACTCCTGACCCGTACGCTGGCACAGAACCATGTGTCAGCACGTAGCCTGACCCTCCCACGTTTCCGTTCCCTCACCTGTGCCCTAAGCCTTGCCGTTCCCTAACCCTAACCCTAGCCAGGAACGCAAATCCACCACCAGCCCTACACTTTATCGTATGCCGTTGCCTACTCCTGGCCCGTACGCTGGCACTGACCAGTGCGTCAGCACGTAGCCCGACCCTCCCACGTTTCCGTACCCTCACCTGTGCCCTAAGCCTTGCCGTTCCCTAACACTAACCCTAGCCTGGAACGGAAACCAACCACCAGCCCTACACCTTACCTTACGCCGTTGCCTAGTACTGGCCTGTACTCCGGCACTGACCCGTGCATTAGCACGTGGCCTTACCCTCACGCGTTTCCGTACCCTGACCTGTGCCCTAAGCCTTGCCGTTCCCTAACCCTAACCCTAGCCCGGAACGGAAACCCACCACCAGCCCTATACCTTACCTTACGCCTTTCCCTATTCTTGGCCCGTATGCTGGCACTGAACCGTGCGTCAGCACATAGCCTGACCCTCCCACTTTTCCGTACCCTCACCTGTGCCCTAAGCCTTGCCGTTCCCTAACCCTAATTCTAGCCTGGAACGGAAAACAACCACCTGCCGTACACCTTACCTTACGCCGTTGCCTACTCCTGGCCCGTACGCTGGCACTGACACGTGCGTCAGCACGTAGCCTGACCCTCCCACGTTTCCGTACCATCACCTGTGCCCTAAGCCTTGCCATTCCCTAACACTAACCCTAGCCCGGAATAGTAACCCACCACCAGCCCTACACCATACCTTATGCCGTACGCTGCAACTGACCCGTACGCTGGCACTGACACGTGCGTCAGCACGTAGCCTGACCCTCCCACGTTTCCGTACCATCACCTGTGCCCTAAGCCTTGCCGTTCCCTGACCCTAACCCTAGCCCGGAACGGAAACCCACCACCAGCCCTACACCTTACCCTATGCCGTTGCCTACTCCTGGCCTGTACTCTGGCACTGAACCGTGCATCAGCACATAGCCTTACCCTCCCGCGTTTCTGTACCCTGACCTGTGCCCTAAGCCTTGCCGTTCCCTAACCCTAACCCTAGTCCAGAACGCAAATCCACCACCAGCCCTACACTTTATCCTACGCCGTTGCCTACTCCTGGCCCGTACGCTGGCACTGACCCATGCGTCAGCACATAGCCCGACCGTCCCACGTTTCCGTACCCTCACCTGTGCCCTAAGCCTTGCCGTTCCCTAACCCTAACCCTAGCCTGGAACGGAAACCAACCACCAGCCCTACACCTTACCTTACGCCGTTGCCTACTCCTGGCCCGTACGCTGGCACTGACACGTGCGTCAGCACGTAGCCTGACCCTCCCACGTTTCCGTACCCTCACCTGTGCCCTAAGCCTTGCCATTCCCTAACCCTAACCCTAGCCCGGAATAGTAACCGACCACCAGCCCTAAACCATACCTTACGCCGTACGCTGCTACTGACCCGTACGCTGGCACTGAACCGTGCGTCAGCACGTAGCCTGACCCTCCCACGTTTCCGTACCCTCTCCTTTGCCCTAAGACTTGCCGTTCCCTAACCCTAACCCTAGACCGGATTAGAAACCCACCACCAGCCCTACACCTTACCTTACGCCGTACCCTATTCCTGGCCCGTACGCTGGCACTGAACAGTGCGTCAGCATGTAGCCTGACCCTCCCAAGTTTCCGTACCCTCACCTGTGCCCTAAGCCTTGCCGTTCCCTTACCCTAACCATAGCCTGGAACGGAAACCAACCACAAGCCCTACATCTTACCTTACGCCGTTGCCTACACCTGGCCCGTACGCTGGCACTGACACGTGCGTCAGCACGTAGCCTGACAGTCCCACGTTTCTGTAACCTCACCTGTGCCCTAAGCCTTGCCGTTCCCTAACCCTAACCCTAGCCCGGAACGGAAACCCACCACCAGCCGTACACCTTACCTTACGCCGTACCCTATTCCTGGCCCGTACGCTGGCACTGAACCGTGCGTCAGCACGTAGCCTGACCCTCCCACTTTTCCGTACCCTCTCCTTTGCCCTAAGACTTGCCGTTCCCTAACCCTAACCCAAGGCCGGATTAGAAACCCACCACCAGCCCTACACCTTACCTTACGCCGTACCCTATTCCTGGCCCGTACGCTGGCACTGAACAGTGCGTCAGCATGTAGCCTGACCCTCCCAAGTTTCCGTACCCTCACCTGTGCCCTAAGCCTTGCCGTTCCCTAACCCTAACCCTAGCCTGGTACGGAAACCAACCACCAGCCCTACACCTTACCTTACGCCGTTGCCTACTCCTGGCCCGTACGCTGGCACTGACACGTGCGTCAGCACGTAGCCTGACCCTCCCACGTTTCCGTACCCTCACCTGTGCCCTAAGCCTTGCCATTCCCTAACCCTAACCCTAGCCCGGAATAGTAACCCACCACCAGCCCTACACCATACCTTACGCCTTACGCTGCAACTGACCCGTACGCTGGCACTGACCCGTGCGTCAACACGTAGCCTGACCCTCCCACGTTTCCGTACCCTCACCTGTGCCCTAAGCCTTGCCGTTCCCTAACCCTAACCCTAGCCCCGAACGGAAACCCACCACAAGCCCTACACCTTACCTTACGCCGTAACTTATTCCTGGCCCATACGCTGGCACTGAACCGTGCGTCAGCATGTCGCCTGACCCTCCCACGTTTCGGTACCCTCACCTGTGCCCTAAGCCTTGCCGTTCCCTTACCCTAACCCTAGCCTGGAACGGAAACCAACCACCAGCCCTACATCTTACCTTACGCCGTTGCCTACCCCTGGCCCGTACGCTGGCACTGACACGTGCGTCAGCACGTAGCCTGACCGTCCCACGTTTCGGTAACTTCACCTGTGCCCTAAGCCTTGCCGTTCCCTAACCCTAACCCTAGCCCGGAACGGAAACCCACCACCAGCCGTACACCTTACCTTACGCCGTACCCTATTCCTGGCCCGTACGCTGGCACTGAACCGTGCGTCAGCACGTAGCCTGACCCTCCCACGTTTCCGTACCCTCTCCTTTGCCCAAAGACTTGCCGTTCCCTAACCCTAACCCTAGCCAGGATTAGAAAACCACCACCAGCCCTACACCTTACCTTACGCCGTACCCTATTCCTGGCCCGTACGCTGGCACTGAACCGTGCGTCAGCACGTAGCCTGACCCTCCCACGTTTCCGTACCCTCACCTGTGCCCTAAGCCTTGCCATTCCCTATCCCTAACCCTAGCCTGGAACGGAAACCAACCACCAGCCGTACACCTTACCTTACGTCGTTGTCTACTCCTCGCCCGTACGCTGGCATTGACCCGTGCGTCAGCACGTAGCCTGACCCTCCCACGTTTACGTACCCTCACCTGTGCCCTAAGCCTTGCCGTTCCCTAATCCTAACCCTAGCCCGGAGCGGAAACCCACCACCAGCCCAACACCTTACCCTACGCCGTTGCCTACTCCTGGCCTGTACTCTGGCACTGAACCGTGCATCAGCACGTAGCCTTACCCTCACGCGTTTCCGTACCCTGACCTGTGACCTAAGCCTTGCCGTTCCCTAACCCTAACCCTAGTCCGGAACGGAAACCCACCACCAGCCCTAAACCTTACCTTACGCCGTTGCCTACTCCTCGCCCGTACGCTCTCTTTGACCCGTGCGTCAGCACGTAGCCTGACCCACCCACGTTTACGTACCCTCACCTGTGCCCTAAGCCTTGCCGTTCCCTAACCCTAACCCTAGCCCGGAACGGAAACCCACCACCAGCCCTACACCTTACCCTATGCCGTTGCCTACTCCTGGCCTGTACTCTGGCACTGAACCGTGCATCAGCACATAGCCTTACCCTCCCGCGTTTCTGTACCCTGACCTGTGCCCTAAGCCTTGCCGTTCCCTAACCCTAACCCTAGCCCAGAACGCAAATCCACCACCAGCCCTACACTTTATACTAGGCCGTTGCCTACTCCTGGCCCGTACGCTGGCACTGACACGTGCGTCAGCACGTAGCCTGACCCTCCCACGTTTCCGTACCCTCACCTGTGCCCTAAGCCTTGCCATTCCCTAACCCTAACCCTAGCCCGGAATAGTAACCCACCACCAGCCCTACACCATACCTTACGCCGTACGCTGCTACTGACCCGTACGCTGGCACTGACCCGTGCGTCAGCACGTAGCCTGACCCTCCCTCGTTTCCGTACCCTCACCTGTGCCCTAAGCCTTGCCGTTCCCTAACCCTAACCCTAGCCCCGAACGGAAACCCACCACCAGCCCTACACCTTACCTTACGCCGTAACTTATTCCTGGCCCGTACGCTGGCACTGAACCGTGCGTCAGCATGTAGCCTGACCCTCCCACGTTTCGGTACTCTCACCTGTGCCCTAAGCCTTGCCGTTCCCTTATCCTAACCCTAGCCTGGAACGGAAACCAACCACCAGCCCTACATCTTACCTTACGCGGTTGCCTACACCTGGCCCGTACGCTGGCACTGACACGTGCGTCAGCACGTAGCCTGACAGTCCCACGTTTCTGTAACCTCACCTGTGCCCTAAGCCTTGCCGTTCCCTATCCCTAACCCTAGCCCGGAACGGAAACCCACCACCAGCCGTACACCTTACCTTACGCCGTACCCTATTCCTGGCCCGTACGCTGGCACTGAACCGTGCGTCAGCACGTAGCCTTACCCTCCCACGTTTCCGTACCCTCTCCTTTGCCCTAAGACTTGCCGTTCCCTAACCCTAACCCTAGCCCGGATTAGAAACCCACCACGAGACCTACACCTTACCTTACGCCGTACCCTATTCCTGGCCCGTACGCTGGCACTGAACAGTGCGTCAGCATGTAGCCTGACCCTCCCAAGTTTCCGTACCCTCACCTGTGCCCTAAGCCTTGCCGTTCCCTAACCCTAACCCTAGCCCGGAATAGAAACCCACCACCAGCCCTACACCTTACATTACGCCGTACCCTACTGCTGACCCGTACGCTGGCACTGACCCATGCGTCAGCACGTAGCCTGAACCTCCCACGTTTCCATACCATCACCTGTGCCCTAAGCCTTGCCGTTCCCTAACCCTAACCCTAGCCCTGAACGGAAACCCACCACCAGCCCTAAACCCTAAATTTTGCCGTTTCCTATTCCTGGCCCGTACGCTGGCACTGAACCGTGCGTCAGCACGTAGCCTGACCCTCCCACGTTTCCGTTCCAACACCTGTGCCCTAAGCCTTACCGTTCCCTAACCCTAACCCTAGCCCGGAACGCAAATCCACCACCAGCCCTACACTTTATCCTACGCCGTTGCCTACTCCTGGCCCGTACGCTGGCATTGACCCGTGCGTCAGCACGTAGCCTGACGCACCCACGTCTCCGTACCCTCACCTTGCCCTAAGCCTTGCGGTTCCCTAACCCTAACACTAGCCCAGAATGGAAACCCACCACCAGCCCAAAACCTTACCCTACGCCGTTGCCTACTACTGGCGTGTACTCTGGCACTGACCTGCGCATCAGCACGTAGCCTTACCCTCCCGCGTTTCCGTACCCTGACCTGTGCCCTAAGCCTTGCCGTTCCCTAACCCTAACCCTAGCCCGGAACGGAAACCCACCACCATCCCTACACCTTAACTTACGCCGTTCTCTATTCCTGGCCCGTACGCTGGCACTGAACCGTGCGTCAGCACGTAGCCTGTCCCTCCCACGTTTCCGTTCCCTCACCTGAGCCCTAAGCCTTGTCGTTCCCTAACCCTACCCTAGCCCGGAACGCAAATCCACCACCAGCCCTACACTTTATCCTACGCCGTTGCCTACTCCTGGCCCGTACGCTGGCATTGACCCGTGCGTCAGCACGTAGCCTGACCCTCCCTCGTCTCCGTACCCTCACCTGTGCGCTATGCCCTGCGGTTCCCTAACCCTAACCCTAGCCCGGAATGGAATCCCACCACCAGCGCAAAACCTTACCCTACGCCGTTGCCTACTACTGGCCTGTACTCTGGTACTGAACCGTGCATCAGCCTGTAGCCTTACCCTCCCGCGTTTCCGTACCCTGACCTGTGCCCTAAGCCTTGCCGTTCCCTAACCCTAACCCTAGCCCGGAACGGAATCCCACCACCAGCCCTACACCTTACCTTACGCCGTTCTCTATTCCTGGCCCGTACGCTGGCACTGAACCGTGCGTCAGCACGTAGCCTGACCCTCCCACGTTTCCGTTCCCTCACCTGTGCCCTAAGCCTTGCCGTCCCTTACCCTAACCCTAGCCTGGAACGGAATCCAACCACCAGCCCTACATCTTACCTTACGCCGTTGCCTATCCCTGGCCCGTACGCTGGCACTGACACGTGCGTCAGCACGTAGCCTGACCGTCCCACGTTTCGGTAACTTCACCTGTGCCCTAAGCCTTGCCGTTCCCTAACCCTAACCCTAGCCCGGAACGGAAACCCACCACCAGCCGTACACCTTACCTTACGCCGTACCCTATTCCTGGCCCGTACGCTGGCACTGACACGTGCGTCAGCACGAAGCCTGACGCTCCCACGTTTCCGTACCCTCACCTGTGCCCTAAGCTTTGCCATTCCCTAACCCTAACCGTAGCCTGGAACGGAAACCAACCACCAGCCCTACACCTTACCTTACGCCGTTGCTACTCCTGGCCCGTACGCTGGCACTGACACGTGCGTCAGCACGAAGCCTGACGCTCCCACGTTTCCGTACCCTCACCTGTGCCCTAAGCCTTGCCATTCCCTAACCCTAACCCTAGCCCGGAATAGTAACCCACCACCAGCCCTACACCATACCTTACGCCGTACGCTGCTACTGACCCGTACGCTGGCACTGACCCGTGCGTCAGCACGTAGCCTGACCCTCCCACGTTTCCGTACCCTCACCTGTGCCCTAAGCCTTGCCGTTCCCTAACCCTAACCCTAGCCCCGAACGGAAACCCACCACCAGCCCTACACCTTACCTTACGCCGTAACTTATTCCTGGCCCGTACGCTGGCACTGAACCGTGCGTCAGCATGTAGCCTGACCCTCCCACGTTTCGGTACCCTCACCTGTGCCCTAAGCCTTGCCGTTCCCTTACCCTAACCCTAGCCTGGAACGGAAACCAACCACCAGCCCTACATCTTACCTTACGCCGTTGCCTACACCTGGCCCGTACGCTGGCACTGACACGTGCGTCAGCACGTAGCCTGACAGTCCCACGTTTCTGTAACCTCACCTGTGCCCTAAGCCTTGCTGTTCCCTAACCCTAACCCTAGCCCGGAACGGAAACCCACCACCAGCCGTACACCTTACCTTACGCCGTACCCTATTCCTGGCCCGTACGCTGGCACTGAACCGTGCGTCAGCACGTAGCCTGACCCTCCCACGTTTCCGTACCCTCTCTTTTGCCCTAAGACTTGCCGTTCCCTAACCCTAACCCTAGCCCGGATTAGAAACCCACCAACAGACCTACACCTTACCTTACGCCGTACCCTATTCCTGGCCCGTACGCTAGCACTGAACAGTGCGTCAGCATGTAGCCTGACCCTCCCAAGTTTCCGTACCTTCACCTGTGCCCTAAGCCTTGCCGTTCCCTAACCCTAACCCTAGCCCGGAATAGAAACCCACCACCAGCCCTACACCTTACATTACGCCGTACCCTACTGCTGACCCGTATGCTGGCACTGACCCATGCGTCAGCACGTAGCCTGACCCTCCCACGTTTCCATACCCTCACCTGTGCCCTAAGCCTTGCCGTTCCCTAACCCTAACCCTAGCCCGGAACGGAAACCCACCACCAGCCCTACACTCTAACTTATGCCGTTTCCTATTCTTGGCCCGTACGCCGGCACTGAACCGTGCGTCAGCACGTAGCCTGACCCTCCCACGTTTCCGTTCCCACACCTGTGCCCTAAGCCTTACCGTTCCCTAACCCTAACCCTAGCCCGGAACGCAAATCCACCACCAGCCCTACACTTTATCCTACGCCGTTGCCTACTCCTGGCCCGTACGCTGGCACAGACCCGTGCGTCAGCACGTAGCCCGACCCTCCCACGTTTCCGTACCCTCACCTGTGCCCTAAGCCTTGCCGTTCCCTAACCCTAACCCTAGCCTGGAACGGAAACCAACCACAAGCCCTACACCTTACCTTACGCCGTTGCCTACTCCTGGCCCGTACGCTGGCATTGACCCGTGCGTCAGCACGTAGACTGACCCACCCACGTCTCCGTACCCTCACCTGTGCCCTAAGCCTTGCGGTTCCCTAACCCTAACACTAGCCCAGAATGGAAACCCACCACCAGCCCTACACCTTAACTTACGCCGTTCCCTATTCCTGGCCCGTACGCTGGCACTGAACCGTGCGTCAGCACGTAGCCTGACCCTCCCACGTTTCCGTTCCCTCACCTGAGCCCTAAGCCTTGCCGTTCCCTAACCCTAACCCTAGCCCGGAACGCAAATCCACTACCAGCCCTACACTTTATCCTACGCCGTTGCCTACTCCTGGCCCGTACGCTGGCATTGACCCGTGCGTCAGCACGTAGCCTGACCCTCCCTCGTCTCCGTACCCTCACCTGTGCGCTAAGCCCTGCGGTTCCCTAACCCTAACCCTAGCCCGGAATGGAATCCCACCACCAGCGCAAAACCTTACCCTACGCCGTTGCCTACTACTGGCCTGTACTCTGGTACTGACCCGTGCATCAGCCTGTAGCCTTACCCTCCCGCGATTCCGTACCCTGATCTGTGCCCTAAGCCTTGCCGTTCCCTAACCCTAACCCTAGCCCGGAACGGAAACCCACCACCAGCCCTACACCTTACCTTACGCCGTTCCCTATTCCTGGCCCGTACGCTGGCACTGAACCGTGCGTCAGCACGTAGCCTGACCCTCCCACGTTTCCGTACCATCACCTGTGCCCTAAGCCTTGCTGTTCCCTAACCATAACCTTAGCCTGGAACGGAAACCAACCACCAGCCGTACACCTTACCTTACGCCGTTGCCTACTCCTCGCCCGTATGCTGGCATTGACACATGCGTCAGCACGTAGCCTGACCGTCCCACGTTTCTGTAACCTCACCTGTGCCCTAAGCCTTGCCGTTCCCTAACCCTAACCCTAGCCCGGAACGGAAACCCACCACCAGCCGTACACCTTACCTTACGCCGTACCCTATTCCTGGCCCGTACGCTGGCACTGAACCGTGCGTCAGCATGTAGCCTGACCCTCCCACGTTTCCGTACCCTCTCCTTTGCCCTAAGACTTGCCGTTCCCTAACCCTAACCCTAGCCCGGATTAGAAACCCACCACCAGCCCTACACCTTACCTTACGCCGTACCCTATTCCTGGCCCGTACGCTGGCACTGAACATTGCGTCAGCATGTAGCCTGACCCTCCCAAGTTTCCGTACCCTCACCTGTGCCCTAAGCCTTGCCGTTCCCTAACCCTAACCCTAGCCCGGAATAGAAACCCACCACCAGCCCTACACCTTACATTACGCCGTACCCTACTCCTGACCCGTACGCTGGCACTGACCCGTGCGTCAGCACGTAGCCTGACCCTCCCACGTTTCCATACCTTCACCTGTGCCCTAAGCCTTGCCGTTCCCTAACACTAACCCTAGCCCTGAACGCAAATCCACCACCAGCCCTACACTGTATCCTATGCCGTTGCCTACTCCTGTTCCGTACGCTGGCACTGACCCGTGCGTCAGCACGTAGCCCGTCCCTCTCACGTTTCCGTACCCTCACCTCTGCCCTAAGCCTTGCCGTTCCCTAACCCTAACCCTAGCCCGGAACGGAAACCCACCACCCGCCCTACACCTTACCCTACGCCGTTGCCTACTCCTGGCCTGTACTCTGGCACTGAACCGTGCATCAGCACGTAGCCTTACCCTCCCGCGTTTCCGTTCCCTGACCTGTGCCCTAAGCCTTGCCGTTCCCTAACCCTAACCCTAGCCCAGAACGCAAATCCACCACCAGCCCTAAACTTTATCCTACGCCGTTGCCTACTCCTGGCCGGTACGCAGGCACTGACCCGTGCGTCAGCACGTAGCCCGACCCTCCCACGTTTCCGTACCCTCACCTGTGCCCTAAGCCTTGCCGTTCCCTAACCCTAACCCTAGCCTGGAACGGAAACCAACCACCAGCCCTACACCTTACCTTACGCCGTTGCCTACTCCTGGCCCGTACGCTGGCACTGACCCGTGCGTCAGCACATAGCCTGACCCTCCCACGTTTCCGTACCCTCACCTGTGCCCTAAGCCTTGCCATTCCCTAACCCTAACCCTAGCCCGGAATAGTAACCCACCACCAGCCCTAAACCATACCTTACGCCGTACACTGCTACTGACCAGCACGCTGGCACTGACCCGTGCGTCAGCACGTAGCCTGACCCTCCCACGTTTCCGTACCCTCACCTGTGCCCTAAGCCTTGCCGTTCCCTAACCCTAACCCTAGCCCCGAACAGAAACCCACCACCAGCCCTACACCTTACCTTACGCCGTAACTTATTCCTGGCCCATACGCAGGCACTGAACCGTGCGTCAGCATGTAGCCTGACCCTCCCACGTTTCGGTACCCTCACCTGTGCCCTAAGCCTTGCCGTTCCCTTACCCTAACCCTAGCCTGGAACGGAAACCAACCACCAGCCCTACATCTTACCTTACGCCGTTGTCTACCCCTGGCCCATACGCTGGCACTGACACGTGCGTCAGCACGTAGCCTGACCGTCCCACGTTTCTGTAACTTCACCTGTGCCCTAATCCTTGTCGTTCCCTAACCCTAACCCTAGCCCGGAACGGAAACCCACCACCAGCCGTACACCTTACCTTACGCCGTACCATATTCCTGGCCCGTACGCTGGCACTGAACCGTGCGTCAGCACGTAGCCTGACCCTCCCACGTTTCCGTACCCTCTCCTTTGCCCTAAGACTTGCCGTTCCCTAACCCTAACCCTAGCCCGGATTAGAAACCCACCACGAGCCCTACACCTTACCTTACGCCGTACCCTAATCCTGGCCTGTACGCTGGCACTGAACGGTGCGTCAGCACGTAGCCTGACCCTCCCACGTTTCCGTACCCTCACCTGTGCCCTAAGCCTTGCCGTTCCCTAAACCTAACCCTAGCCCAGAACGGAAACCCACCACCAGCCCTACACCTTACCCTACGCCTTTGCCTATCATGGCCTGTACTCTGGCACTGAACCGTGCATCAGCACGTAGCCTTACCCTCACGCGTTTCCGTACCCTGACCTGTGCCCTAAGCCTTGCCGTTCCCTAACCCTAACCCTAGTCCGGAACGGAAACCCACCACCAGCCCTAAACATAACATTACGCCGTTGCCTACTCCTCGCCCGTACGCTGGCATTGACCCGTGCGTCAGCACGTAGCCTGACCCTCCCACGTTTACGTACCCTCACCTGTGCCCTAAGCCTTGCCGTTCCCTAACCCTAACCCTAGCCCGGAACGGAAACCCACAACCAGCCCTACACCTTACCCTACGCCGTTGCCTACTCCTGGCCTGTACTCTGGCACTGAACCGTGCATCAGCACATAGCCTTACCCTCCCGAGTTTCTGTACCCTGACCTGTGCCCTAAGCCTTGCGGTTCCCTAACCCTAACCATAGCCCAGAACGCAAATCCACCACCAGCCCTACACTTTATCCTACGCCGTTGCCAAATCCTGGCCCGTACGCTGGCCCTGACCCGTGCGTCAGCACGTAGCCCGACCCTCCCACGTTTCCGTACCCTCACCTGTGCCCTAAGCCTTGCCGTTCCCTAACCCTAACCCTAGCCTGGAACGGAAACCAACCACCAGCCCTACACCTTACCTTACGCCGTTGCCTACTCCTGGCCCGTACGCTCCACTGACACGTGCGTCAGCACGTAGCCTGACCCTCCCACGTTTCCGTACCCTCACCTGTGCCCTAAGCCTTGCCATTCCCTAACCCTATCCGTAGCCCGGAATAGTAACCCACCACCAGCCCTACACCATACCTTACGCCTTACGCTGCAACTGACCCGTACGCTGGCACTGACCCGTGCGTCAGCACGTAGCCTGACCCTCCCACGTTTCCGTACCCTCACCTGTGCCCTAAGCCTTGACGTTCCCTAACCCTAACCCTAGCCTGGAACGGAAACCAACCACCAGCCCTACATCTTACCTTACGCCGTTGCCTACACCTGGCCCGTACGCTGGCACTGACACGTGCGTCAGCATGTAGCCTGACCCTCCCACGTTTCGGTACCCTCACCTGTGCCCTAAGCCTTGCCGTTCCCTTACGCTAAGCCTAGCCTGGAACGGAAACCAACCACCAGCCCTATATCTTACCTTACGCCGTTGCCTACACCTGGCCCGTACGCTGGCACTGACACGTGCGTCAGCACGTAGCCTGACAGTCCCACGTATCTGTAACCTCACCTGTGCCCTAAGCCTTGCCGTTCCCTAACCCTAACCCTAGCCCGGAACGGAAACCCACCACCAGCCGTACACCTTACCTTACGCCGTACCCTATTCCTGGCCCGTACGCTGGCACTGAACCATGCGTCAGCACGTAGCCTGACCCTACCACGTTTCCGTACCCTCTCCTTTGCCCTAAGACTTGCCGTTCCCTAACCCTAACCCTAGCCCGGATTAGAAACCTACCACCAGCCCTACACCTTACCTTACGCCGTACCCTATTCCTGGCCCGTACGCTGGCACTGAACAGTGCGTCAGCATGTAGCCTGACTCTCCCAAGTTTCCGTACCCTCACCTGTGCCCTAAGCCTTGCCGTTCCCTAACCCTAACCCTAGCCCGGAATAGAAACCCACCACCAGCCCTACACCTTACATTACGCCGTACCCTACTGCTGACCCGTACGCTGGCAGTGACCCGTGCATCAGCACGTAGCCCGACCCTCCAACGTTTCCGTACCCTCACCTGTGCCCTAAGCCTAGCCGTTCCCTAACCCTAACCCTAGCCTGGAACAGAAACCAACCACCAGCCCTACACCTTACCTTACGCCGTTGCCTACTCCTGGCCCGTATGCTGGCATTGACCCGTGCGTCAGCACGTAGCCAGACCCTCCCTCGTCTCCGTACCCTCACTTGTGCCCTAAGCTCTGCGGTTCCCTAACCCTAACCCTAGCCCGGAATGGAATCCCACCACCAGCCCAAAACCTTACCCTACGCCGTTGCCTACTACTGGCCTGTACTCTGGTACTGACCCGTGCATAAGCACGTAGCCTTACTCTCCCGCGTTTCCGTACCCTGACCTGTGCCCTAAGCCTTGCCGTTCCCTAACCGTAACCCTAGCCCGGAACGGAAACCAACCACCAGCCCTACACCTTAACTTACGCAGTTCCCTATTCCTGGCCCGTACGCTGGCACTGAACCGTGTGTCAACACGTAGCCTGACCCTCCCACGTTTCCGTTCCCTCACCTGTGCCCTAAGCCTTGCCGTTCCCTAACCCTAACCCTAGCCAGGAACGCAAATCCACCACCAGCCCTACACTTTATCCTACGCCGTTGCCTACTCCTGGCCCGTACGCTGGCACTGACCAGTGCGTCAGCCCGTAGCCCGACCCTCCCACGTTTCCATACCCTCACCTGTGCCCTAAGCCTTGCCGTTCCCTAACACTAACCCTAGCCTGGAACGGAAACCAACCACCAGCCCTACACCTTACCTTACGCCGTTGCCTACTACTGGCCTGTACTCCGGCACTGACCCGTGCATTAGCACGTGGCCTTACCCTCACGCGTTTCCGTTCCCTGACCTGTGCCCGAAGCCTTGCCGTTCCCTAACCCTAACCCTAGCCCGGAACGGAAACCCACCACCAGCCCTATACCTTACCTTACGACTTTCCCTATTCCTGGCCCGTATATTGGCACTGAACCGTGCGTCAGCACGTAGCCTGACCCTCCCACTTTTCCGTACCCTCACCTGTGTCCTAAGCCTTGCCGTTCCCTAACCCTAACCCTAGCCTGGAACGGAAAACAACCACCTGCCGTACACCTTACCTTACGCCGTTGCCTACTACTCGCCCGTACGCTGGCATTGACCCGTGCGTCAGCACGTAGCCTGACCCTCCCACGTTTACGTACCCTCACCTGCGCCCTAAGCCTTGCTGTTCCCTAACCCTAACCCTAGCCCGGATTAGAAACCCACCACCAGCTCTACACCTTACCTTACGCCGTACCCTATTCCTGGCCCGTACGCTGGCACTGAACCGTGCGTCAGCATGTAGCCTGACCCTCCCACGTTTCCATACCCTCTCCTTTGCCCTAAGACATGCCTTTCCCTAACCCTAACCCTAGCCCGGATTAGAAACCCACCACCAGCTCTACACCTTACCTTACGCCGTACCCTATTCCTGGCCCGTACGCTGGCACTGAACATTGCGTCAGCATGTAGCCTGACCCTCCCAAGTTTCCATACCCTCACCTGTGCCCTAAGCCTTGCCGTTCCCTAACCCTAACCCTAGCCCTGAACGCAAATCCACCACCAGCCCTACACTGTATCCTATGCCGTTGCCTACTCCTGTTCCGTACGCTGGCACTGACCTGTGCGTCAGCACGTAGCCCGTCCCTCTCACGTTTCCGTACCCTCACCTGTGCCCTAAGCCTTGCCGTTCCCTAACCCTAAACCTAGCCTGGAAAGGAAATCAACCACAAGCGCTACACTTTACCTTACGCCGTACCCTACTCCTGGCCCGTACCCTGGCACTGACCCATGCGTCAGCACGTAGCCTGACCCTCCCACGTTTCAGTACCCTCACCTGTGCCCTAAGCCTTGCCGTTCCCTAACCATAACCCTAGCCCGGAACGGAAACCCACCACCAGCCCTACACCATACCTTACGCCGTAACCTATTCCTGGCCCGTACGCTGGCACTGAACCGTGCGTCAGCATGTAGCCTGACCCTCCCACGTTTCCGTAACCTCACCTGTGCCCTAAGCCTTGCCTTTCCCTAACCCTAACCCTAGCCCGGAGTGGAAACCTACCACCAGCCCAAAACCTTACCCTACGCCGTTGCCTACTACTGGCGTGTACTCTGGCACTGACCTGCGCATCAGCACGTAGCCTTACCCTCCCGCGTTTCCGTACCCTGACCTGTGCCCTAAGCCTTGCCGTTCCCTAACCCTAACCCTAGCCCGGAACGGAAACCCACCACCAGCCCTACACCTTAACTTACGCCGTTCCCTATTCCTGGCCCGTACTTTGGCACTGAACCGTGCGTCAGCACGTAGCCTGACCCTCCCTCGTTTCCGTTCCCTCACCTGAGCCCTAAGCCTTGCCGTTCCCTAACCCTAACCCTAGCCCGGAACGCAAATCCACCACCAGCCCTACACTTTATCCTATGCCGTTGCCTACTCCTGGCCCATACGCTTGCACTGACCCGTGCATCAGCACGTAGCCCGACCCTCCAACGTTTCCGTACCCTCACCTGTGCCCTAAGCCTTGCCGTTCCCTAACCCTAACCCTAGCCTGGAACAGAAACCAACCGCCAGCCCTACACCTTACCTTACGCCGTTGCCTACTCCTGGCCCGTACCCTGGCATTGACTCGTGCGTCAGCATGTAGCCTGACCCTCCCTCGTCTCCGCACCCTCACCTGTGCCCTAAGCCCTGCGGTTCCCTAACCCTAACCCTAGCCCGGAATGGAATCCCACCACCAGCCCAAAACCTTACCCTATGCCGTTGCCTACTACTGGCCTGTACTCTGGTACTGACCCGTGCATCTGCACGTAGCCTTACCCTCCCGCGTTTCCGTACCCTGACCTGTGCCCTAAGCCTTGCCGTTCCCTAACCATAACCCTAGCCCGGAACGGAAACCCACCACCAGCCCTACACCTTACCTTACGCCGTTCCCTATTCCTGGCCCGTACGCTGGCACTGAATCGTGCGTCAGCACGTAGCCTGACCCTCCCACGTTTCCGTACCATCACCTGTGCCCTATGACTTGCCGTTCCCTAACCCTAACCTTATTCTGGAACGGAAACCAACCACCAGCCGTACACCTTACCTTACGCCGTTGCCTACTCCTCGTCCGTATGCTGGCATTGACACATGCGTCAGCACGTAGCCTGACCGTCCCAAGTTTCTGTAACCTCACCTGTGCCCTAAGCCTTGCCGTTCCCTAACCCTAACCCTAGCCCGGAACGGAAACCCACCAGCAGCCGTTCACCTTACCTTACGCCGTACCCTATTCCTGGCCCGTACGCTGGCACTGAACCGTGCGTCAGCATGTAGCCTGACACTCCCACGTTTCCATACCCTCTCCTTTGCCCTAAGACTTGCCGTTCCCTAACCCTAACCCTAGCCCGGATTAGAAACCCACTACCAGCCCTACACCTTACCTTACGCCGTACCCTATTCCTGGCCCGTACGCTGGCACTGAACATTGCGTCAGCATGTAGCCTGACCCTCCCAAGTTTCCGTACCCTCACCTGTGCCCTAAGCCTTGCCGTTCCCTAACCCTAAACCTAGCCTGGAAAGGAAATCAACCACAAGCGCTACACTGTACCTTACGCCGTACCCTACTCCTGGTACGTACGCTGGCACTGACCCATGCGTCAGCACGTAGCCTGACCCTCCCACGTTTCAGTACCCTCACCTGTGCCCTAAGCCTTGCCGTTCCCTAACCATAACCCTAGACCGGAACGGAAACCCACCACCAGCCCTACACATTACCTTACGCCGTAACCTATTCCTGGCCCGTACGCTGGCACTGAACCGTGCGTCAGCATGTAGCCTGACCCTCCCACGTTTCCGTAACCTCACCTGTGCCCTAAGACTTGCCTTTCCCTAACCCTAACCCTAGCACGGAATAGAAACCCACCACCAACCCTACACCTTACCTTACGCCGTATCCTACTCCTGACCCGTACGCTGGCACTGAACCATGCGTCAGTACGTAGTCTGAGCCTCCAACGTTTCCGTAACCTCACCTGTGCCCTAAGCCTTGACGTTCCCTAACCGTAACCCTAGCCCGGAACGGAAACCAACCACCAGCCCTACACCTTAACTTACGCAGTTCCCTATTCCTGGCCCGTACGCTGGCACTGAACCGTGTGTCAACACGTAGCCTGACCCTCCCACGTTTCCGTTCCCTCACCTGTGCCCTAAGCCTTGCCGTTCCCTAACCCTAACCCTAGCCAGGAACGCAAATCCACCACCAGCCCTACACTTTATCCTACGCCGTTGCCTACTCCTGGCCCGTACGCTGGCACTGACCAGTGCGTCTGCCCGTAGCCCGACCCTCCCACGTTTCCGTACCCTCACCTGTGCCCTAAGCCTTGCCGTTCCCTAACACTAACCCTAGCCTGGAACGGAAACCAACCACCAGCCCTACACCTTACCTTACGCCGTTGCCTACTACTGGCCTGTACTCCGGCACTGACCCGTGCATTAGCACGTGGCCTTACCCTCACGCGTTTCCGTTCCCTGACCTGTGCCCGAAGCCTTGCCGTTCCCTAACCCTAACCCTAGCCCGGAACGGAAACCCACCAACAGCCCTATACCTTACCTTACGACTTTCCCTATTCCTGGCCCGTATATTGGCACTGAACCGTGCGTCAGCACGTAGCCTGACCCTCCCACTTTTCCGTAGCCTCACCTGTGTCCTAAGCCTTGCCGTTCCCTAACCCTAACCCTAGCCTGGAACGGAAAACAACCACCTGCCGTACACCTTACCTTACGCCGTTGCCTACTACTCGCCCGTACGCTGGCATTGACCCGTGCGTCAGCACGTAGCCTGACCCTCCCACGTTTACGTACCCTCACCTGTGCCCTAAGCCTTGCTGTTCCCTAACCCTAACCCTAGCCCGGAACGGAAACCCACCACCAGCCCTACACCTTAACTTATGCCGTTCCCTATTCCTGGCCCGTACGCTGGCACTGAACCGTGCGTCAGCAAGTAGCCTGACACTCCCACGTTTCCGTTCCCTCTCCTGAGCCCTAAGCCTTGACTTTCCCTAACCCTAACCCTAGCCCGGAACGCAAATCCACCACCAGCCCTACACTTTATCCTATGCCATTGCCTACCCCTGTCCCGTACGCTGGCACTGACCCGTGCATCAGCACGTAGCCCGACCCTCCAACGTTTCCGTACCCTCACCTGTGCCCTAAGCCTTGCCGTTCCCTAACCCTAACCCTAGCCTGGAACAGAAACCAACCACCAGCCCTACACCTTACCTTACGCCGTTGCCTACTCCTGGTCCGTAAGCTGGCAGTGACTCGTGCGTCAGCACGTAGCCTGACCCTCCCTCGTCTCCGTACCCTCACCTGTGCCCTAAGCCCTGCGGTTCCCTAACCCTAACCCTAGCCCGGAATGGAATCCCACCACCAGCCCAAAACATTACCCTACGCCGTTGCCTACTACTGGCCCGTATTCTGGCACTGACCCGTGCTTCAGCACGTAGCCTTACCCTCCCGCGTTTCCGTACCCTGACCTGTGCCCTAAGCCTTGCCGTTCCCTAACCCTAACCCTAGCCCCGAAAGGAAACCCACCACCAGCCCTACACCTTACCTTACGCCGTACCCTATTCCTGGCCCGTACGCTGGCACTGAACCGTGCGTCAGCATGTAGCCTGACCCTCCCACGTTTCCGTACCCTCTCCTTTGCCCTAAGACTTGCCGTTCCCTAACCCTAACCCTAGCCCGGATTAGAAACCCACCACCATCCCTACACCTTACCTTATGCCGTACCCTATTCCTGGCCCGTACGCTGGCACTGAAGATTGCGTCAGCACGTAGCCTGAGCCTCCCAAGTTTCCGTACCCTCACCTGTGCCCTAAGCCTAGCCGTTCCCTAACCCTAACCCTAGCCCGGAACGGAAACCCACCACCAGCCCTACACCTTACATTACGCCGTACCCTACTCCTGACCCGTACGCTGGCACTCACCCGTGCGTCAGCACGTAGCCTGACCCTCCCACGTTTCCATACCCTCACCTGTGCCCTAAGCCTTGCCGTTCCCTAACCCTAACCCTAGCCCTGAACGCAAATCCACCACCAGCCCTACACTGTATCCTATGCCGTTGCCTACTCCTGTTCCGTACGCTGGCACTGACCCGTGCGTCAGCACGTAGCCCGTCCCTCTCACGTTTCCGTACCCTCACCTGTGCCCTAAGCCTTGCCGTTCCCTAACCCTAAACCTAGCCTGGAAAGGAAATCAACCACAAGCGCTACACATTACCTTACGCCGTACCCCACTCCTGGCCCGTACGCTGGCACTGACGCATGCGTCAGCACGTAGCCTGACCCTCCCACGTTTCCGTACCCTCACCTGTGACCTAAGCCTTGCCGTTCCCTAACACTAACCCTAGCCTGGAACGGAAACCAACCACCAGCCCTACACCTTACCCTACGCCGTTGCCTATTCCTGGCCTGTACTCTGGCACTTAACCGTGCATCAGCACGTAGCCTTACCCTCCCGCGTTTCCGTACCCTGACCTGTGCCCTAAGCCTTGCCGTTCCCTAACCCTAACCCTAGCCCAGAACGCAAATCCACCACCAGCCTTACACTTTATCCTACGCCGTTGCCTACTCCTGGCCCGTACGCTGGCACTGATCCGTGAGTCAGCACGTAGCCCGACCCTCCCACGTTTCCGTACCCTCACCTGTGCCCTATGCCTTGCCATTCCCTAACCCTAACCCTAGCCAGGAACGGAAACCAACCACCAGCCCTAAACCTTACCTTACGCCGTTGCCTATTCCTGGCCCGTACGCTGGCACTGACCCGTGAGTCAGCACGTAGCCTGACCCTCCCACGTTTCCGTACCCTCACCTGTGCCCTAAGCCTTGCCATTCCCTAACCCTAACCCTAGCCCAGAATAGTAACCCACCACCAGCCCTACACCATACCTTACGCCATACGCTGCTACTGACCCGTACGCTGGCACTGACCCGTGCGTCAGAACGTAGCCTGACCCTCCCACCTTTCCGTACCCTCACCTGTGCCCTAAGCCTTGCCGTTCCCTAACCCTAACCCTAGCCCCGAACGGAAACCCACCACCAGCCCTACACCTTACCTTACGCCGTAACTTATTCCTGGCCCATACGCTGGCACTAAAACATGCGTCAGCATGTAGCCTGACCCTCCCACGTTTCGGTACTCTCACCTGTGCCCTAAGCCTTGCCGTTCCCTTACCCTAACCCTAGCCTGGAACGGAAAACAATCACCAGCCCTACATCTTACCTTACGCCGTTGCCTACCCCTGGCCCGTACGCTGGCACTGACACGTGCGTCAGCACGTAGTTTGACCGTCCCACGTTTCTGTAACCTCACCTGTGCCCTAAGCCTTGCCATTCCCTAACCCTAACCCTAGACCGGAACGGAAACCCACCACTAGCCGTACACCTTACCTTACGCCGTACCCTATTCCTGGCCCGTACGCAGGCACTGAACCGTGCGTCAGCACGTAGCCTGACCCTCCCACGTTTCCGTATCCTCTCCTTTGCCCTAAGACTTGCCGTTCCCTAACCCTAACCCTAGCCCTGATTAGAAACCCACCACCAGTCCTACACCTTACCTTACGCCGTACCCTATTCCTGGCCCGTACGCTGGCACTGAACCGTGCGTCAGCACGTAGCCTGACCCTCCCACGTTTACGTACCCTCACCTGTGCCCTAAGCCTTGCCATTCCCTAACCCTAACCCTAGCCTGGAACGGAAACCAACCACCAGCCGTACACCTTACCTTACGTCGTTGCCTACTCCTCGCCCGTACGCTGGCATTGACACATGCGTCAGCACGTAGCCTGACCCTCCCACGTTTACGTACCCTCACCTGTGCCCTAAGCCTTGCGTTACCTAACCCTAACCCTAGCCCGGAACGGAAACCCACCACCAGTCCTACACCTTACCCTACGCCGTTGCCTACTCCTGGCCTGTACTCTGGCACTGAACCGTGCATCAGCACGTAGCCTTACCCTCCCGCGTTTCCATACCCTGACCTGTGCCCTAAGCCGTGACGTTCCCAAACCCTAACACTAGTCCGGAACGGAAACCCACCACCAGCCCTAAACATTACCTTACGCCGTTGCCTACTCCTCGCCCGTACGCTGGCATTGACCCGTGCGTCAGCACGTAGTCTGACCCTCCCACGTTTACGTACCCTCACCTGTGCCCTAAGCCTTGCCGTTCCCTAACCCTAACCCTAGCCCAGAACGGAAAGCCACCACCAGCCCTACACCTTACCCTACGCCGTTGCCTACTCCTGGCCTGTACTCTGGCACTGAACCGTGCATCAGCACGTAGCCTTAGCCTCCCGCGTTTCCGTACCCTGACCTGTGCCCTAAGCCTTGCCGTTCCATAACCCTAACCCTAGCCCAGAACGCAAATCCACCACCAGCCCTACACTTTATCCTACGCCGTTGCCTACTCCTGGCCCGTACGCTGGCACTGACCCGTGCGTCAGCACGTAGCCCGACCCTACCACGTTTCCGTACCCTCACCTCTGCCCTAAGCCTTGCCGTTCCCTAACCCTAACCCTAGCCTTGAACGGAAACCAACCACCAGCCCTACACCTTACCTTACGCCGTTGCCTACTCCTGGCCCGTACGCTGGCACTGACACGTGCGTCAGCACGTAGCCTGACCCTCCCACGTTTCCGTACCCTCACCTGTGCCCTAAGCCTTGCCGTTCCCTAACCCTAACCCTAGCCCCGAACGGAAACCCACCACCAGCCCTACACCTTACCTTACGCCGTAACTTATTCCTGGCCCATACGCTGGCACTGAACCGTGCGTCAGCATGTAGCCTGACCCTCCCACGTTTCGGTACCCTCACCTGTGCCCTAAGCCTTGCCGTTCCCTTTCCCTAACCCTAGCCTAGAACGGAAACCAACCACCAGCCCTACATCTTACCTTACGCCGTTGCCTACCCCTGGCCCGTACGCTGGCACTGACACGTGCGTCAGCACGTAGCCTGACCGTCCCACGTTTCTGTAACCTCACCTGTGCCCTAAGCCTTGCCGTTCCCTAACCCTAACCCTAGCCCGGAACGGAAACCCACCACCAGCCCTCCACCTTACCCTACGCCGTTGCCTACTCCTGGCCTGTACTCTGGCACTGAACCGTGCATCAGCACGTAGCCTTACCCTCACGCGTTTCCGTACTCTGACCTGTGCCCTAAGCCTTGCCGTTCCCTAAACCTAACCCTAGTCCGGAACGGAAACCCACCACCAGCCCTAAACCTTACCTTACGCCGTTGCCTACTCCTCGCCCGTACACTGGCATTGACCCGTGCGTCAGCACGTAGCCTGACCCTCCCACGTTTACGTACCCTCACCTGTGCCCTAAGCCTTGCCGTTCCCTAACCCTAACCCTAGCCCGGAACGGAAACCCACCACCAGCCCTACACCTTACCCTACGCCGTTGCCTACTCCTGGCCTGTACTCTGGCACTGAACCGTGCATCAGCACGTAGCCTTACAATCCCGCGTTTCTGTACCCTGACCTGTGCCCTAAGCCTTGCCGTTCCCTAACCCTAACCCTAGCCTAGAACGCAAATCCACCACCATCCCTACACTTTATCCAACGCCGTTGCCTACTACTGGCCCGTACGCTGGCACTGACCCGTGCGTCAGCACGTAGCCCGACCCTCCCACGTTTCCGTACCCTCACCTGTGCCCTAAGCCTTGCCGTTCCCTAACCCTAACCCTAGCCTGGAACGGAAACCAACCACCAGCCCTACAACTTACCTTACGCCGTTGCCTACACCTGGCCCGTACGCTGGCACTGAAACGTGCGTCAGCACGTAGCCTGACCGTCCCACGTTTCTGTAACATCACCTGTGCCCTAAGCCTTGCCGTTCCCTAACCCTAAACCTAGCCTGGAAAGGAAATCAACCACAAGCCCTACACTTTACCTTACGCCGTACCCTACTCCTGGCCCGTATGCTGGCACTGACCCATGCGTCAGCACGTAGCCTGACCCTCCCACGTTTCAGTTCCCTCACCTGTGCCCTAAGCCTTGCCGTTCCCTAACCATAACCCTAGCCCGGAACGGAAACCCACCACCAGCCCTACACCTTACCTTACGCCGTAACCTATTCCTGGCCCGTACGCAGGCACTGAACCATTCGTCAGCATGTAGCCTGACCCTCCCACGTTTCCGTAACCTCACCTGTGCCCTAAGCCTTGCTTTTCCCTAACCCTAACCCTAGCCCTGAATAGAATCCCACCACCAGCCCTACACCTTACCTTACGCCGTATCCTACTCCTGACCCGTACGCTGGCACTGAACCATGCGTCTACACGTAGTCTGAGCATCCAACGTTTCCGTACCCTCACCTGTGCCCTAAGCCTTGCCATTCCCTAACCCTAACCCTAGCCCGGAATAGTAACCCACCACCAACCCTACACCATACCTTACGCCGTACGCTGCTACTGACCCGCACGGTGGCACTGACCCGTGCGTCAGCACGTAGCCTGACCCTCCCACGTTTCCGTACCCTCACCTGTGCCCTAAGCCTTGCCGTTCCCTAACCCTAACCCTAGCCCCGAACGGAAACCCACCACCAGCCCTACACCTTACCTTACGCCGTAACTTATTCCTGGCCCGTACGCTGGCACTGAACCGTGCGTCAGCATGTAGCCTGACCCTCCCACGTTTCGGTACCCTCACCTGTGCCCTAAGCCATGCCGTTCCCTTACCCTAACCCTAGCCTGGAACGGAAACCAACCACCAGCCCTACATCTTAACTTACGCCGTTGCCTACACCTGGCCCATACGCTGGCACTGACACGTGCGTCAGCACGTAGCCTGACAGTCCCACGTTTCTGTAACCTCACCTGTGCCCTAAGCCTTGCCGTTCCCTAACCCTAACCCTAGCCCGGAACGGAAACCCACCACCAGCCGTACACTTACCTTACGCCGTACCCTATTCCTGGCCCGTACGCTGTCTTGAACCGTGCGTCAGCACGTAGCCTGACCCTCCCACGTTTCCGTACCCTCTCCTTTGCCCTAAGACTTGCCGTTCCCTAACCCTAACCCTAGCCCGGATTAGAAACCCACTACCAGCCCTACACCTTACCTTACGCCGTACCCTCTTCCTGGCCCGTACGCTGGCACTGAACAGTGCGTCAGCATGTAGCCTGACCCTCCCAAGTTTCCGTACCCTCACCTGTGCCCTAAGCCTTGCCGTTCCCTAACCCTAAACCTAGCCCGGAATAGAAACCCACCACCAGCCCTACACCTTACATTACGCCGTACCCTACTGCTGACCCGTACGCTGGCACTGACACATGCGTCAGCATGTAGCCTGACCCTCCCACGTTTCCATACCCTCACCTGTGCCCTAAGCCTTGCCGTTCCCTAACCCTAACCCTAGCCTGGAACAGAAACCAACCACCAGCCCTACACCTTACCTTACGCCGTTGCCTACTCCTGGCCCGTACGCTGGCACTGACCCATGCGTCAGCACGTAGCCTGACCCTCCCACGTTTCAGTACCCTCACCTGTGCCCTAAGCCTTGCCGTTCCCTAACCATAACCCTAGCCCGGAACGGAAACCCACCACCAGCCCTACACCTTACCTTACGCCGTAACCTATTCCTGGCCCGTACGCTGGCAATGAACCGTGCGTCAGCATGTAGCCTGACCCTCCCACGTTTCCATACCCTCACCTGTGCCCTAAGCCTTGCCTTTCCCTAACCCTAACCCTAGCCCGGAATAGAAACCCACCACCAGCCCTACACCTTACCTTACGCCGTATCCTACTCCTGACCCGTACGCTGGCAGTGAACAATACGTCAGCACGTAGTCTGAGCCTCCAACGTTTCCGTACCCTCACCTGTGCCCTAAGCCTTGACGTTCCCTAACCCTAACCCTAGCCCGGAACGGAAACCTACCACCAGCCCTACACCTTAAATTACGCCGTTCCCTATTTCTGGCCCGTACGCTGGCACAGAACCATGTGTCAGCACGTAGTCTGACCCTCCCACGTTTCCGTTCCCTCACCTGTGCCCTAAGCCTTGCCGTTCCCTAACACTAACCCTAGCCTGGAACGGAAACCATCCACAAGCCCTACACCTTACCTTACGCCGTTGCCTACTACTGGCCTGTACTCCGGCACTGACCCGTGCATTAGCACATGGCCTTACCCTCACGCGTTTCCGTACCCTGACCTGTGCCCTAAGCCTTGCCGTTCCCTAACCCTAACCCTAGCCCGGAACGGAAACCCACCACCAGCCCTATACCTTACCTTACGCCTTTCCCTATTCCTGGCCCCTATGCTGGCACTGAAACGGGCGTCAGCACGTAGCCTGACCCTCCCACTTTTCCGTACCCTCACCTGTGCCCTAAGCCTTGCCGTTCCCTAACCCTAACCCTAGCCTGGAATGGAAAACCACCACCTGCCGTACACCTTAACTTACGCCGTTGCCTACTCCTGGCCCGTACGCTGGCACTGACACGTGCGTCAGCACGTAGCCTGACCCTCCCACGTTTCCGTACCATCACCTGTGCCCTAAGCCTTGCCATTCCCTAACCCTAACCCTAGCCCGGAATAGTAACCCACCACCAGCCCTACACCATACCTTACGCCGTACGCTGCAACTGACCCGTACGCTGGCACTGACACGTGCGTCAGCACGTAGCCTGACCCTACCACGTTTCCGTACCCTCACCTGTGCCCTAAGCCTTGCCGTTCCCTTACCATAACCCTAGCCCGGAACGGAAACCCACCACCAGCCCTACACATTACCCTATGCCGTTGCCTACCCCTGTCCTGTACTCTGGCACTGAACCGTGCATCAGCACATAGCCTTACCCTCCCGCGTTTCTGTACCCTGACCTGTGCCCTAAGCCTTGCCGTTCCCTAACCCTAACCCTAGTCCAGAACGCAAATCCACCACCAGCCCTACACTTTATCCTACGCCGTTGCCTACTCCTGGCCCGTACGCTGGCACTGACCCATGCGTCAGCACATAGCCCGACCGTCCCACGTTTCCGTACGCTCACCTGTGCCCTAAGCCTTGCCGTTCCCTAACCCTAACCCTAGCCTGGAACGGAAACCAACCACCAGCCCTACACCTTACCTTACGCCGTTGCCTACTCCTGGCCCGTACGCTGGCACTGACACGTGCGTCAGCACGTAGCCTGACCCTCCCACGTTTCCGTACCCTCACCTGTGCCCTAAGCCTTGCCATTCCCTAACCCTAACCCTAGCCCGGAATAGTAACCCACCACCAGCCCTACACCATACCTTACGCCGTACGCTGCTACTGACCCGTACGCTGGCACTGACCCGTGCGTCAGCACGTAGCCTGACCCTCCCACGTTTCCGTACCCTCTCCTTTGCCCTAAGACTTGCCGTTCCCTAACCCTAACCCTAGACCGGATTAGAAACCAACCACCAGCCCTACACCTTACCTTACGCCGTACCCTATTCCTGGCCCGTACGCTGGCACTGAACAGTGCGTCAGCATGTAGCCTGACCCTCCCAAGTTTCCGTACCCTCACCTGTGCCCTAAGCCTTGCCGTTCCCTTACCCTAACCATAGCCTGGAACGGAAACCAACCACCAGCCGTACATCTTACCTTACGCCGTTGCCTTCACCTGGCCCGTACGCTGGCACTGACACGTGCGTCAGCACGTAGCCTGACAGTCCCACGTTTCTGTAACCTCACCTGTGCCCTAAGCCTTGCCGTTCCCTAAACCTAACCCAAGACCGGATTAGAAACCCACCACCAGCCCTACACCTTACCTTACGCCGTACCCTATTCCTGGCCCGTACGCTGGCACTGAATATTGCGTCAGCATGTAGCCAGACCCTCCCAAGTTTCCGTACCCTCACCTGTGCCCTAAGCCTTGCCGTTCCCTAACCCTAAACCTAGCCCGGAATAGAAACCCACCACCAGCCCTACACCTTACATTACGCCGTACCCTACTGCTGACCCATACGTTGGCACTGACCCATGCGTCAGCACGTAGCCTGACCCTCCCACGTTTCCATACCCTCACCTGTGCCCTAAGCCTTGCCGTTCCTAACCCTAACCCTAGCCCGTATTAGAAAACCACCACCAGCCCTACACCTTAGCTTACGCCGTACCCTATTCCTGGCCCGTACGCTGGCACTGAATATTGCGTCAGCATGTAGCCTGACCCTCCCAAGTTTCCGTACCCTCACCTGTGCCCTAAGCCTTGCCGTTCCCTAACCCTAACCCTAGCCCGGAATAGAAACCCACCACCAGCCCTACACCTTACATTACGCCGTACCCTACTCCTGACCCGTACGCTGGCACTGACCCGTGCGTCAGCACGTAGCCTGACCCTCCCACTTTTCCATACCCTCACCTGTGCCCTAAGCCTTGCCGTTCCCTAACCCTAACCCTAGCCAGGAACGCAAATCCACCACCAGCCCTACACTTTATCCTACGCCGTTGCCTACTCCTGGCCCGTACGCTGGCCCTGACCCGTGCGTCTGCCCGTAGCCCGACCCTCCCACGTTTCCGTACCCTCACCTGTGCCCTAAGCCTTGCCGTTCCCTAACACTAACCCTAGCCTGGAACGGAAACCAACCACCAGCCCTACACCTTACCTTACGCCGTTGCCTACTACTGGCCTGTACTCCGGCACTGACCCGTGCATTAGCACGTGGCCTTACCCTCACGCGTTTCCGTTCCCTGACCTGTGCCCGAAGCCTTGCCGTTCCCTAACCCTAACCCTAGCCCGGAACGGAAACCCACCAACAGCCCTATACCTTACCTTACGACTTTCCCTATTCCTGGCCCGTATATTGGCACTGAACCGTGCGTCAGCACGTAGCCTGACCCTCCCACTTTTCCGTAGCCTCACCTGTGTCCTAAGCCTTGCCGTTCCCTAACCCTAACCCTAGCCTGGAACGGAAAACAACCACCTGCCGTACACCTTACCTTACGCCGTTGCCTACTACTCGCCCGTACGCTGGCATTGACCCGTGCGTCAGCACGTAGCCTGACCCTCCCACGTTTACGTACCCTCACCTGTGCCCTAAGCCTTGCTGTTCCCTAACCCTAACCCTAGCCCGGAACGGAAACCCACCACCAGCCCTACACCTTAACTTATGCCGTTCCCTATTCCTGGCCCGTACGCTGGCACTGAACCGTGCGTCAGCAAGTAGCCTGACACTCCCACGTTTCCGTTCCCTCTCCTGAGCCCTAAGCCTTGACTTTCCCTAACCCTAACCCTAGCCCGGAACGCAAATCCACCACCAACCCTACACTTTATCCTATGCCGTTGCCTACCCCTGTCCCGTACGCTGGCACTGACCCGTGCATCAGCACGTAGCCCGACCCTCCAACGTTTCCGTACCCTCACCTGTGCCCTAAGCCTTGCCGTTCCCTAACCCTAACCCTAGCCTGGAACAGAAACCAACCACCAGCCCTACACCTTACCTTACGCCGTTGCCTACTCCTGGTCCGTAAGCTGGCAGTGACTCGTGCGTCAGCACGTAGCCTGACCCTCCCTCGTCTCCGTACCCTCACCTGTGCCCTAAGCCCTGCGGTTCCCTAACCCTAACCCTAGCCCGGAATGGAATCCCACCACCAGCCCAAAACCTTACCCTACGCCGTTGCCTACTACTGGCCCGTATTCTGGCACTGACCCGTGCTTCAGCACGTAGCCTTACCCTCCCGCGTTTCCGTACCCTGACCTGTGCCCTAAGCCTTGCCGTTCCCTAACCCTAACCCTAGCCCCGAAAGGAAACCCACCACCAGCCCTACACCTTACCTTACGCCGTACCCTATTCCTGGCCCGTACGCTGGCACTGAACCGTGCGTCAGCATGTAGCCTGACCCTCCCACGTTTCCGTACCCTCTCCTTTGCCCTAAGACTTGCCGTTCCCTAACCCTAACCCTAGCCCGGATTAGAAACCCACCACCATCCCTACACCTTACCTTATGCCGTACCCTATTCCTGGCCCGTACGCTGGCACTGAACATTGCGTCAGCACGTAGCCTGAGCCTCCCAAGTTTCCGTACCCTCACCTGTGCCCTAAGCCTAGCCGTTCCCTAACCCTAACCCTAGCCCGGAACGGAAACCCACCACCAGCCCTACACCTTACATTACGCCGTACCCTACTCCTGACCCGTACGCTGGCACTCACCCGTGCGTCAGCACGTAGCCTGACCCTCCCACGTTTCCATACCCTCACCTGTGCCCTAAGCCTTGCCGTTCCCTAACCCTAACCCTAGCCCTGAACGCAAATCCACCACCAGCCCTACACTGTATCCTATGCCGTTGCCTACTCCTGTTCCGTACGCTGGCACTGACCCGTGCGTCAGCACGTAGCCTGACCCTCCCACGTTTCCGTACCCTCACCTGTGCCCTAAGCCTTGCCGTTCCCTAACCCTAAACCTAGCCTGGAAAGGAAATCAACCACAAGCGCTACACATTACCTTACGCCGTACCCCACTCCTGGCCCGTACGCTGGCACTGACGCATGCGTCAGCACGTAGCCTGACCCTCCGACGTTTCCGTACCCTCACCTGTGACCTAAGCCTTGCCGTTCCCTAACACTAACCCTAGCCTGGAACGGAAACCAACCACCAGCCCTACACCTTACCCTACGCCGTTGCCTATTCCTGGCCTGTACTCTGGCACTTAACCGTGCATCAGCACGTAGCCTTACCCTCCCGCGTTTCCGTACCCTGACCTGTGCCCTAAGCCTTGCCGTTCCCTAACCCTAACCCTAGCCCAGAACGCAAATCCACCACCAGCCTTACACTTTATCCTACGCCGTTGCCTACTCCTGGCCCGTACGCTGGCACTGATCCGTGAGTCAGCACGTAGCCCGACCCTCCCACGTTTCCGTACCCTCACCTGTGCCCTATGCCTTGCCATTCCCTAACCCTAACCCTAGCCAGGAACGGAAACCAACCACCAGCCCTAAACCTTACCTTACGCCGTTGCCTATTCCTGGCCCGTACGCTGGCACTGACCCGTGAGTCAGCACGTAGCCTGACCCTCCCACGTTTCCGTACCCTCACCTGTGCCCTAAGCCTTGCCATTCCCTAACCCTAACCCTAGCCCAGAATAGTAACCCACCACCAGCCCTACACCATACCTTACGCCATACGCTGCTACTGACCCGTACGCTGGCACTGACCCGTGCGTCAGAACGTAGCCTGACCCTCCCACCTTTCCGTACCCTCACCTGTGCCCTAAGCCTTGCCGTTCCCTAACCCTAACCCTAGCCCCGAACGGAAACCCACCACCAGCCCTACACCTTACCTTACGCCGTAACTTATTCCTGGCCCATACGCTGGCACTAAAACATGCGTCAGCATGTAGCCTGACCCTCCCACGTTTCGGTACTCTCACCTGTGCCCTAAGCCTTGCCGTTCCCTTACCCTAACCCTAGCCTGGAACGGAAAACAATCACCAGCCCTACATCTTACCTTACGCCGTTGCCTACCCCTGGCCCGTACGCTGGCACTGACACGTGCGTCAGCACGTAGTTTGACCGTCCCACGTTTCTGTAACCTCACCTGTGCCCTAAGCCTTGCCATTCCCTAACCCTAACCCTAGACCGGAACGGAAACCCACCACTAGCCGTACACCTTACCTTACGCCGTACCCTATTCCTGGCCCGTACGCAGGCACTGAACCGTGCGTCAGCACGTAGCCTGACCCTCCCACGTTTCCGTATCCTCTCCTTTGCCCTAAGACTTGCCGTTCCCTAACCCTAACCCTAGCCCTGATTAGAAACCCACCACCAGTCCTACACCTTACCTTACGCCGTACCCTATTCCTGGCCCGTACGCTGGCACTGAACCGAGCGTCAGCACGTAGCCTGACCCTCCCACGTTTACGTACCCTCACCTGTGCCCTAAGCCTTGCCATTCCCTAACCCTAACCCTAGCCTGGAACGGAAACCAACCACCAGCCGTACACCTTACCTTACGTCGTTGCCTACTCCTCGCCCGTACGCTGGCATTGACACATGCGTCAGCACGTAGCCTGACCCTCCCACGTTTACGTACCCTCACCTGTGCCCTAAGCCTTGCGTTACCTAACCCTAACCCTAGCCCGGAACGGAAACCCACCACCAGTCCTACACCTTACCCTACGCCGTTGCCTACTCCTGGCCTGTACTCTGGCACTGAACCGTGCATCAGCACGTAGCCTTACCCTCCCGCGTTTCCATACCCTGACCTGTGCCCTAAGCCGTGACGTTCCCAAACCCTAACCCTAGTCCGGAACGGAAACCCACCACCAGCCCTAAACATTACCTTACGCCGTTGCCTACTCCTCGCCCGTACGCTGGCATTGACCCGTGCGTCAGCACGTAGTCTGACCCTCCCACGTTTACGTACCCTCACCTGTGCCCTAAGCCTTGCCGTTCCCTAACCCTAACCCTAGCCCAGAACGGAAAGCCACCACCAGCCCTACACCTTACCCTACGCCGTTGCCTACTCCTGGCCTGTACTCTGGCACTGAACCGTGCATCAGCACGTAGCCTTAGCCTCCCGCGTTTCCGTACCCTGACCTGTGCCCTAAGCCTTGCCGTTCCATAACCCTAACCCTAGCCCAGAACGCAAATCCACCACCAGCCCTACACTTTATCCTACGCCGTTGCCTACTCCTGGCCCGTACGCTGGCACTGACCCGTGCGTCAGCACGTAGCCCGACCCTACCACGTTTCCGTACCCTCACCTCTGCCCTAAGCCTTGCCGTTCCCTAACCCTAACCCTAGCCTTGAACGGAAACCAACCACCAGCCCTACACCTTACCTTACGCCGTTGCCTACTCCTGGCCCGTACGCTGGCACTGACACGTGCGTCAGCACGTAGCCTGACCCTCCCACGTTTCCGTACCCTCACCTGTGCCCTAAGCCTTGCCGTTCCCTAACCCTAACCCTAGCCCCGAACGGAAACCCACCACCAGCCCTACACCTTACCTTACGCCGTAACTTATTCCTGGCCCATACGCTGGCACTGAACCGTGCGTCAGCATGTAGCCTGACCCTCCCACGTTTCGGGACCCTCACCTGTGCCCTAAGCCTTGCCGTTCCCTTTCCCTAACCCTAGCCTAGAACGGAAACCAACCACCAGCCCTACATCTTACCTTACGCCGTTGCCTACCCCTGGCCCGTACGCTGGCACTGACACGTGCGTCAGCATGTAGCCTGACCGTCCCACGTTTCTGTAACCTCACCTGTGCCCTAAGCCTTGCCGTTCCCTAACCCTAACCCTAGCCCGGAACGGAAACCCACCACCAGCCGTACACCTTACCTTACGCCGTACCCTATTCCTGGCCCGTACGCTGGCACTGAACCGTGCGTCAGCACGTAGCCTGACGCTCCCACGTTTCCGTACCCTCTCCTTTGCCCTAAGTCTTGCCGTTCCCTAACCCTAACCCTAGCCCGGATTAGAAACCCACCAACATCCCTACACCTTACCTTACGCCGTACCCTATTCCTGGCCCGTACGCTGGCACTGAACCGTGCGTCAGCACGTAGCCTGACCCTCCCACGTTTCCGTACCCTCACCTGTGCCCTAAGCCGTGCCATTCCCTAACCCTAACCCTAGCCTGGAACGGAAACCAACCACCAGCCGTACACCTCACCTTATGTCGTTGCCTACTCGTCGCCGGTACGCTGGCATTGACCCGTGCGTCAGCACGTAGCCTGACCCTCCATCGATTACGTACCTCACCTGTGCCCTAAGCCTTGCCGTTCCCTAACCCTAACCCTAGCCCGGAACGGAAACCCACCACCAGCCCTCCACCTTACCCTACGCCGTTGCCTACTCCTGGCCTGTACTCTGGCACTGAACGGTGCATCAGCACGTAGCCTTACCCTCACGCGTTTCCGTACTCTGACCTGTGCCCTAAGCCTTGCCGTTCCCTAACCCTAACCCTAGTCCGGAACGGAAACCCACCACCAGCCCTAAACCTTACCTTACGCCGTTGCCTACTCCTCGCCCGTACACTGGCATTGACCCGTGCGTCAGCACGTAGCCTGACCCTCCCACGTTTACGTACCCTCACCTGTGCCCTAAGCCTTGCCGTTCCCTAACCCTAACCCTAGCCCGGAACGGAAACCCACCACCAGCCCTACACCTTACCCTACGCCGTTGCCTACTCCTGGCCTGTACTCTGGCACTGAACCGTGCATCAGCACGTAGCCTTACAATCCCGCGTTTCTGTACCCTGACCTGTGCCCTAAGCCTTGCCGTTCCCTAACCCTAACCCTAGCCTAGAACGCAAATCCACCACCATCCCTACACTTTATCCAACGCCGTTGCCTACTCCTGGCCCGTACGCTGGCACTGACCCGTGCGTCAGCACGTAGCCCGACCCTCCCACGTTTCCGTACCCTCACCTGTGCCCTAAGCCTTGCCGTTCCCTAACCCTAACCCTAGCCTGGAACGGAAACCAACCACCAGCCCTACAACTTACCTTACGCCGTTGCCTACACCTGGCCCGTACGCTGGCACTGAAACGTGCGTCAGCACGTAGCCTGACCGTCCCACGTTTCTGTAACATCACCTGTGCCCTAAGCCTTGCCGTTCCCTAACCCTAAACCTAGCCTGGAAAGGAAATCAACCACAAGCCCTACACTTTACCTTACGCCGTACCCTACTCCTGGCCCGTATGCTGGCACTGACCCATGCGTCAGCACGTAGCCTGACCCTCTCACGTTTCAGTTCCCTCACCTGTGCCCTAAGCCTTGCCGTTCCCTAACCATAACCCTAGCCCGGAACGGAAACCCACCACCAGCCCTACACCATACCTTACGCCGTAACCTATTCCTGGCCCGTACGCAGGCACTGAACCGTTCGTCAGCATGTAGCCTGACCCTCCCACGTTTCCGTAACCTCACCTGTGCCCTAAGCCTTGCTTTTCCCTAACCCTAACCCTAGCCCGGAATAGAATCCCACCACCAGCCCTACACCTTACCTTACGCCGTATCCTACTCCTGACCCGTACGCTGGCACTGAACCATGCGTCTACACGTAGTCTGAGCATCCAACGTTTCCGTACCCTCACCTGTGCCCTAAGCCTTGCCATTCCCTAACCCTAACCCTAGCCCGGAATAGTAACCCACCACCAACCCTACACCATACCTTACGCCGTACGCTGCTACTGACCCGCACGGTGGCACTGACCCGTGCGTCAGCACGTAGCCTGACCCTCCCACGTTTCCGTACCCTCACCTGTGCCCTAAGCCTTGCCGTTCCCTAACCCTAACCCTAGCCCCGAACGGAAACCCACCACCAGCCCTACACCTTACCTTACGCCGTAACTTATTCCTGGCCCGTACGCTGGCACTGAACCGTGCGTCAGCATGTAGCCTGACCCTCCCACGTTTCGGTACCCTCACCTGTGCCCTAAGCCATGCCGTTCCCTTACCCTAACCCTAGCCTGGAACGGAAAACAACCACCAGCCCTACATCTTAACTTACGCCGTTGCCTACACCTGGCACATACGCTGGCACTGACACGTGCGTCAGCACGTAGCCTGACAGTCCCACGTTTCTGTAACCTCACCTGTGCCCTAAGCCTTGCCGTTCCCTAACCCTAACCCTAGCCCGGAACGGAAACCCACCACCAGCCGTACACTTACCTTACGCCGTACCCTATTCCTGGCCCGTACGCTGTCTTGAACCGTGCGTCAGCACGTAGCCTGACCCTCCCACGTTTCCGTACCCTCTCCTTTGCCCTAAGACTTGCCGTTCCCTAACCCTAACCCTAGCCCGGATTAGAAACCCACTACCAGCCCTACACCTTACCTTACGCCGTACCCTCTTCCTGGCCCGTACGCTGGCACTGAACAGTGCGTCAGCATGTAGCCTGACCCTCCCAAGTTTCCGTACCCTCACCTGTGCCCTAAGCCTTGCCGTTCCCTAACCCTAAACCTAGCCCGGAATAGAAACCCACCACCAGCCCTACACCTTACATTACGCCGTACCCTACTGCTAACCCGTACGCTGGCACTGACACATGCGTCAGCATGTAGCCTGACCCTCCCACGTTTCCATACCCTCACCTGTGCCCTAAGCCTTGCCGTTCCCTAACCCTAACCCTAGCCTGGAACAGAAACCAACCACCAGCCCTACACCTTACCTTACGCCGTTGCCTACTCCTGGCCCGTACGCTGGCACTGACCCATGCGTCAGCACGTAGCCTGACCCTCCCACGTTTCAGTACCCTCACCTGTGCCCTAAGCCTTGCCGTTCCCTAACCATAACCCTAGCCCGGAACGGAAACCCACCACCAGCCCTACACCTTACCTTACGCCGTAACCTATTCCTGGCCCGTACGCTGGCAATGAACCGTGCGTCAGCATGTAGCCTGACCCTCCCATGTTTCCATACCCTCACCTGTGCCCTAAGCCTTGCCTTTCCCTAACCCTAACCCTAGCCCGGAATAGAAACCCACCACCAGCCCTACACCTTACCTTACACCGTATCCTACTCCTGACCCGTACGCTGGCACTGAACAATACGTCAGCACGTAGTCTGAGCCTCCAACGTTTCCGTACCCTCACCTGTGCCCTAAGGCTTGACGTTCCCTAACCCTAACCCTAGCCCGGAACGGAAACCTACCACCAGCCCTACACCTTAAATTACGCCGTTCCGTATTTCTGGCCCGTACGCTGGCACAGAACCATGTGTCAGCACGTAGCCTGACCCTCCCACGTTTCCGTTCCCTCACCTGTGCCCTAAGCCTTGCCGTTCCCTAACCCTAACCCTAGCCAGGAACGCAAATCCACCACCAGCCCTACACTTTATCCTATGCCGTTGCCTACTCCTGGCCCGTACGCTGGCACTGACCAGTGCGTCAGCACGTAGCCCGACCCTCCCACGTTTCCGTACCCTCACCTGTGCCCTAAGCCTTGCCGTTCCCTAACACTAACCCTAGCCTGGAACGGAAACCATCCACAAGCCCTACACCTTACCTTACGCCGTTGCCTACTACTGGCCTGTACTCCGGCACTGACCCGTGCATTAGCACGTGGCCTTACCCTCACGCGTTTCCGTACCCTGACCTGTGCCCTAAGCCTTGCCGTTCCCTAACCCTAACCCTAGCCCGGAACGGAAACCCACCACCAGCCCTATACCTTACCTTACGCCTTTCCCTATTCCTGGCCCCTATGCTGGCACTGAAACGGGCGTCAGCACGTAGCCTGACCCTCCCACTTTTCCGTACCCTCACCTGTGCCCTAAGCCTTGCCGTTCCCTAACCCTAACCCTAGCCTGGAACGGAAAACCACCACCTGCCGTACACCTTAACTTACGCCGTAGCCTACTCCTGGCCCGTACGCTGGCACTGACACGTGCGTCAGCACGTAGCCTGACCCTCCCACGTTTCCGTACCATCACCTGTGCCCTAAGCCTTGCCATTCCCTAACCCTAACCCTAGCCCGGAATAGTAACCCACCACCAGCCCTACACCATACCTTACGCCGTACGCTGCAACTGACCCGTACGCTGGCACTGACACGTGCGTCAGCACGTAGCCTGACCCTACCACGTTTCCGTACCCTCACCTGTGCCCTAAGCCTTGCCGTTCCCTGACCATAACCCTAGCCCGGAACGGAAACCCACCACCAGCCCTACACATTACCCTATGCCGTTGCCTACTCCTGGCCTGTACTCTGGCACTGAAACGTGCATCAGCACATAGCCTTACCCTCCCGCGTTTCTGTACCCTGACCTGTGCCCTAAGCCTTGCCGTTCCCTAACCCTAACCCTAGTCCAGAACGCAAATCCACCACCAGCCCTACACTTTATCCTACGCCGTTGCCTACTCCTGGCCCGTACGCTGGCACTGACCCATGCGTCAGCACATAGCCCGACCGTCCCACGTTTCCGTACCCTCACCTGTGCCCTAAGACTTGCCGTTCCCTAACCCTAACCCTAGCCTGGAACGGAAACCAACCACCAGCCCTACACCTTACCTTACGCCGTTGCCTACTCCTGGCCCGTACGCTGGCACTGACACGTGCGTCAGCACGTAGCCTGACCCTCCCACGTTTCCGTACCCTCACCTGTGCCCTAAGCCTTGCCATTCCCTAACCCTAACCCTAGCCCGGAATAGTAACCCACCACCAGCCCTACACCATACCTTACGCCGTACGCTGCTACTGACCCGTACGCTGGCACTGACCCGTGCGTCAGCACGTAGCCTGACCCTCCCACGTTTCCGTACCCTCTCCTTTGCCCTAAGACTTGCCGTTCCCTAACCCTAACCCTAGACCGGATTAGAAACCCACCACCAGCCCTACACCTTACCTTACGCCGTACCCTATTCCTGGCCCGTACGCTGGCACTGAACAGTGCGTCAGCATGTAGCCTGACCCTCCCAAGTTTCCGTACCCTCACCTGTGCCCTAAGCCTTGCCGTTCCCTTACCCTAACCATAGCCTGGAACGGAAACCAACCACCAGCCGTACATCTTACCTTACGCCGTTGCCTTCACCTGGCCCGTACGCTGGCACTGACACGTGCGTCAGCACGTAGCCTGACAGTCCCACGTTTCTGTAACCTCACCTGTGCCCTAAGCCTTGCCGTTCCCTAAACCTAACCCAAGACCGGATTAGAAACCCACCACCAGCCCTACACCTTACCTTACGCCGTACCCTATTCCTGGCCCGTACGCTGGCACTGAATATTGCGTCAGCATGTAGCCAGACCCTCCCAAGTTTCCGTACCCTCACCTGTGCCCTAAGCCTTGCCGTTCCCTAACCCTAAACCTAGCCCGGAATAGAAACCCACCACCAGCCCTACACCTTACATTACGCCGTACCCTACTGCTGACCCATACGTTGGCACTGACCCATGCGTCAGCACGTAGCCTGACCCTCCCACGTTTCCATACCCTCACCTGTGCCCTAAGCCTTGCCGTTCCTAACCCTAACCCTAGCCCGTATTAGAAAACCACCACCAGCCCTACACCTTAGCTTACGCCGTACCCTATTCCTGGCCCGTACGCTGGCACTGAATATTGCGTCAGCATGTAGCCTGACCCTCCCAAGTTTCCGTACCCTCACCTGTGCCCTAAGCCTTGCCGTTCCCTAACCCTAACCCTAGCCCGGAATAGAAACCCACCACCAGCCCTACACCTTACATTACGCCGTACCCTACTCCTGACCCGTACGCTGGCACTGACCCGTGCGTCAGCACGTAGCCTGTCCCACCCACGTTTCCATACCCTCACCTGTGCCCTAAGCCTTGACGTTCGCTAACCCTAACCCTAGCCCGGAACGCAAATCCACCACCAGCCCTACACTTTATCCTACGCCGTTGCCTACTCCTGGCCCGTACGCTGGCACTGACCCGTGCATCAGCACGTAGCCCGACCCTCCAAAGTTTCCGTACCCTCACCTGTGCCCTAAGCCTTGCCGTTCCCTAACCCTAACCCTAGCCTGGAACAGAAACCAACCACCAGCCCTACACCTTACCTTACGCCGTTGCCTACTCCTGGCCCGTACGCTGGCATTGAACCGTGCATCAGCACGTAGCCTGACCCTCCCTCGTCCCCGTACCCTCACCTGTGCGCTAAGCCCTGCGGTTCCCTAACCCTAACCCTAGCCCGGAATGGAATCCCACCACCAGCACAAAACCTTACCCTACGCCGTTGCCTACTACTGGCCTGTACTCTGGTACTGACCCGTGCATCAGCACGTAGCCTTACCCTCCCGCGTTTCCGTACCCTGACCTGTGCCCTAAGCCTTGCCGTTCCCTAACCCTAACCCTAGCCCGGAACGGAAACCCACCACCAGCCCTACACCTTACCTTACGCCGTTCCCTATTCCTGGCCCGTATGCTGGCACTGAACCGTGCGTCAGCACGTAGCCTGACCCTCCCACGTTTCCGTACCATCACCTGTGCCCTAAGCCTTGCCGTTCCCTAACCCTAACCTTAGCCTGGAACGGAAACCAACCACCAGCCGTACACCTTACCTTACGCCGTGGCCTACTCCTCGCCCGTATGCTGGCATTGACACATGCGTCAGCACGTAGCCTGACCGTCCCACGTTTCTGTAACCTCACCTGTGCCCTAAGCCTTGCCGTTCCCTAACCCTAACCCTAGCCCGGAACGGAAACCCACCACCAGCCGTACACCTTACCTTACGCCGTACCCTATTCCTGGCCCGTACGCTGGCACTAAACCGTGCGTCAGCATGTAGCCTGACCCTCCCACGTTTCCGTACCCTCTCCTTTGCCCTAAGACTTGCCGTTCCCTAACCCTAACCCTAGCCCGGATTAGAAACCCACCACCAGCCCTACACCTTACCTTACGCCGTACCCTATTCCTGGCCCGTACGCTGGCACTGAACATTGCGTCAGCATGTAGCCTGACCCTCCCAAGTTTCCGTACCCTCACCTGTGCCCTAAGCCTTGCCGTTCCCTAACCCTAACCCTAGCCCGGAACAGAAACCCACCTCCAGCCCTACACCTTACATTACGCCGTACCCTACTCCTGACCCGTACGCTGGCACTGACCCGTGCGTCAGCACGTAGCCTGACCCTCCCACGTTTCCATACCGTCACCTGTGCCCTAAGCCTTGCCATTCCCTAACCCTAACCCTAGCCCTGAACGCAAATCCACCACCAGCCCTACCCTGTATCCTATGCCGTTGCCTACTCCTGTTCCGTACGCTGCCACTGACCCGTGCGTCAGCACGTAGCCCGTCCCTCTCACGTTGCCGTACCCTCATCTCTGCCCTAAGCCTTGCCGTTCCCTAACCCTAACCCTAGCCCGGAACGGAAACCCACCACCAGCCCTACACCGTACCCTACGCCGTTGCCTACTCCTGGCCTGTACTCTGGCACTGAACCGTGCATCAGCACGTAGCCTTACCCTCCCGCGTTTTCGTTCCCTGACATGTGCCCTAAGCCTTGCCGTTCCCTAACCCTAACCCTAGCCCAGAACGCAAATCCACCACCAGCCCTACACTTTATCCTACGCCGTTGCCTACTCCTGGCCCGTACGCTGGCACTGACCCGTGCGTCAGCACGTAGCCCGACCCTCCCACGTTTCCGTACCCTCACATGTGCCCTAAGCCTTGCCGTTCCCTAACCCTAACCCTAGCCTGGAACGGAAACCAACCACCAGCCCTACACCTTACCTTACGCCGTTGCCTACTCTTGGCCCGTACGCTGGCACTGACCCGTGCGTCAGCACATAGCGTGACCCTCCCACGTATCCGTACCCTCACCTGTTCCCTAAGCCTTGCCATTCCCTAACACTAACCCTAGCCCGGAATAGTAACCCACCACCAGCCCTACACCATACCTTACGCCGTACGCTGCTACTGACCCGCACGCTGGCACTGACCCGTGCGTCAGCACGTAGCCTGACCCTCCCACGTTTCCGTACCCTCACCTGTGCCCTAAGCCTTGCCGTTCCCTAACCCTAACCCTAGCCCCGAATGGAAACCCACCACCAACCCTACACCTTACCTTACGCCGTAACTTATTCCTGGCCCATACGCTGGCACTGAACCGTGCGTCAGCATGTAGCCTGACCCTCCCACGTTTCGGTACCCTCACCTGTGCCCTAAGCCTTGCCGTTTCCTTACCCTAACCCTAACCTGAAAGGGAAACCAACCACCAGCCCTACATCTTACCTTACGCCGTGGCCTACCCCTGGCCCGTACGCTGGCACTGACACGTGCGTCAGCACGTAGCCTGACCGTCCCACGTTTCCGTACCCTCACCTGTGCCCTAAGCCTTGCCATTCCCTAACCCTAACCCTAGCCCGGAACACAAATCCACCAGCAGCCCTACACTTTATCCTACGCCGTTGCCTACTCCTGGCCAGTACGCTGGCACTGACCCGTGCATCTGCACGTAGCCCGACCCTCCAACGTTTCCGTACCCTCACCTGTGCCCTAAGCCTTGCCGTTCCCTAACCCTAACCCTAGCCTGGAACAGAAACCAACCACCAGCCCTACACCTTACCTTACGCCGTTGCCTACTCCTGGCCCGTACGCTGGCATTGACCCGTGCGTCAGCACGTAGCCTGACCCTCCCTCGTCTCCGTACCCTCACCTGTGCGCTAAGCACTGCGGTTCCCTAACCCTAACCCTAGCCCGAAATGGAATCCCACCACCAGCCCAAAACCTTACCCTACGCCGTTGCCTACTACTGGCCTGTACTCTGGTACTGACCCGTGCATCAGCACGTAGCCTTACCCTCCCGTGTTTCCGTACCCTGACCTGTGCCCTAAGCCTTGCCGTTCCCTTACCCTAACCCTAGCCTGGAACGGAAACCAACCACCAGCCCTACATCTTACCTTACGCCATTGCCTACCCCTGGCCCGTACGCTGGCGCTGACACGTGCGTCAGCACGTAGCCTGACCGTCCCACGTTTCTGTAACTTCACCTGTGCCCTAAGCCTTGCCGTTCCCTAACCCTAACCCTAGCCCGGAACGGAAACCCACCACCAGCCGTACACCTTACCTTACGCCGTTCCCTATTCCTGGCCCGTACGCTGGCACTGAGCCGTGCGTCAGCACGTAGCCTGACCCTCCCACGTTTCCGTACCCTCTCCTTTGCCCTAAGCCTTGCCGTTCCCTAACCCTAACCCTAGCCCGGAACGGAAACCCACCACCAGCCCTACACCTTACCCTACGCCGTTGCCTATCCTGGCCTGTACTCTGGCACTGAACCGTGCTTCAGCACGTAGCCTTACCCTCACGCGTTTCCGTACCCTGACCTGTGCCCTAAGCCTTGCCGTTCCCTAACCCTAACCCTAGCCCGGAATAGTAACCCACCACCAACCCTACACCATACCTTACGCCGTACGCTGCTACTGACCCGCACGGTGGCACTGACCCGTGCGTCAGCACGTAGCCTGACCCTCCCACGTTTCCGTACCCTCACCTGTGCCCTAAGCCTTGCCGTTCCCTAACCCTAACCCTAGCCCCGAACGGAAACCCACCACCAGCCCTACACCTTACCTTACGCCGTAACTTATTCCTGGCCCGTACGCTGGCACTGAACCGTGCGTCAGCATGTAGCCTGACCCTCCCACGTTTCGGTACCCTCACCTGTGCCCTAAGCCATGCCGTTCCCTTACCCTAACCCTAGCCTGGAACGGAAACCAACCACCAGCCCTACATCTTAACTTACGCCGTTGCCTACACCTGGCCCATACGCTGGCACTGACACGTGCGTCAGCACGTAGCCTGACAGTCCCACGTTTCTGTAACCTCACCTGTGCCCTAAGCCTTGCCGTTCCCTAACCCTAACCCTAGCCCGGAACGGAAACCCACCACCAGCCGTACACTTACCTTACGCCGTACCCTATTCCTGGCCCGTACGCTGTCTTGAACCGTGCGTCAGCACGTAGCCTGACCCTCCCACGTTTCCGTACCCTCTCCTTTGCCCTAACACTTGCCGTTCCCTAACCCTAACCCTAGCCCGGATTAGAAACCCACTACCAGCCCTACACCTTACCTTACGCCGTACCCTCTTCCTGGCCCGTACGCTGGCACTGAACAGTGCGTCAGCATGTAGCCTGACCCTCCCAAGTTTCCGTACCCTCACCTGTGCCCTAAGCCTTGCCGTTCCCTAACCCTAAACCTAGCCCGGAATAGAAACCCACCACCAGCCCTACACCTTACATTACGCCGTACCCTACTGCTGACCCGTACGCTGGCACTGACACATGCGTCAGCACGTAGCCTGACCCTCCCACGTTTCAGTACCCTCACCTGTGCCCTAAGCCTTGCCGTTCCCTAACCATAACCCTAGCCCGGAACGGAAACCCACCACCAGCCCTACACCTTACCTTACGCCGTAACCTATTCCTGGCCCGTACGCTGGCAATGAACCGTGCGTCAGCATGTAGCCTGACCCTCCCACGTTTCCATACCCTCACCTGTGCCCTAAGCCTTGCCTTTCCCTAACCCTAACCCTAGCCCGGAATAGAAACCCACCACCAGCCCTACACCTTACCTTACGCCGTATCCTACTCCTGACCCGTACGCTGGCAGTGAACAATACGTCAGCACGTAGTCTGAGCCTCCAACGTTTCCGTACCCTCACCTGTGCCCTAAGCCTTGACGTTCCCTAACCCTAACCCTAGCCCGGAACGGAAACCTACCACCAGCCCTACACCTTAAATTACGCCGTTCCCTATTTCTGGCCCGTACGCTGGCACAGAACCATGTGTCAGCACGTAGCCTGACCCTCCCACGTTTCCGTTCCCTCACCTGTGCCCTAAGCCTTGCCGTTCCCTAACACTAACCCTAGCCTGGAACGGAAACCATCCACAAGCCCTACACCTTACCTTACGCCGTTGCCTACTACTGGCCTGTACTCCGGCACTGACCCGTGCATTAGCACGTGGCCTTACCCTCACGCGTTTCCGTACCCTGACCTGTGCCCTAAGCCTTGCCGTTCCCTAACCCTAACCCTAGCCCGGAACGGAAACCCACCACCAGCCCTATACCTTACCTTACGCCTTTCCCTATTCCTGGCCCCTATGCTGGCACTGAAACGGGCGTCAGCACGTAGCCTGACCCTCCCACTTTTCCGTACCCTCACCTGTGCCCTAAGCCTTGCCGTTCCCTAACCCTAACCCTAGCCTGGAATGGAAAACCACCACCTGCCGTACACCTTAACTTACGCCGTTGCCTACTCCTGGCCCGTACGCTGGCACTGACACGTGCGTCAGCACGTAGCCTGACCCTCCCACGTTTCCGTACCATCACCTGTGCCCTAAGCCTTGCCATTCCCTAACCCTAACCCTAGCCCGGAATAGTAACCCACCACCAGCCCTACACCATACCTTACGCCGTACGCTGCAACTGACCCGTACGCTGGCACTGACACGTGCGTCAGCACGTAGCCTGACCCTACCACGTTTCCGTACCCTCACCTGTGCCCTAAGCCTTGCCGTTCCCTTACCATAACCCTAGCCCGGAACGGAAACCCACCACCAGCCCTACACATTACCCTATGCCGTTGCCTACCCCTGTCCTGTACTCTGGCACTGAACCGTGCATCAGCACATAGCCTTACCCTCCCGCGTTTCTGTACCCTGACCTGTGCCCTAAGCCTTGCCGTTCCCTAACCCTAACCCTAGTCCAGAACGCAAATCCACCACCAGCCCTACACTTTATCCTACGCCGTTGCCTACTCCTGGCCCGTACGCTGGCACTGACCCATGCGTCAGCACATAGCCCGACCGTCCCACGTTTCCGTACGCTCACCTGTGCCCTAAGCCTTGCCGTTCCCTAACCCTAACCCTAGCCTGGAACGGAAACCAACCACCAGCCCTACACCTTACCTTACGCCGTTGCCTACTCCTGGCCCGTACGCTGGCACTGACACGTGCGTCAGCACGTAGCCTGACCCTCCCACGTTTCCGTACCCTCACCTGTGCCCTAAGCCTTGCCATTCCCTAACCCTAACCCTAGCCCGGAATAGTAACCCACCACCAGCCCTACACCATACCTTACGCCGTACGCTGCTACTGACCCGTACGCTGGCACTGACCCGTGCGTCAGCACGTAGCCTGACCCTCCCACGTTTCCGTACCCTCTCCTTTGCCCTAAGACTTGCCGTTCCCTAACCCTAACCCTAGACCGGATTAGAAACCAACCACCAGCCCTACACCTTACCTTACGCCGTACCCTATTCCTGGCCCGTACGCTGGCACTGAACAGTGCGTCAGCATGTAGCCTGACCCTCCCAAGTTTCCGTACCCTCACCTGTGCCCTAAGCCTTGCCGTTCCCTTACCCTAACCATAGCCTGGAACGGAAACCAACCACCAGCCGTACATCTTACCTTACGCCGTTGCCTTCACCTGGCCCGTACGCTGGCACTGACACGTGCGTCAGCACGTAGCCTGACAGTCCCACGTTTCTGTAACCTCACCTGTGCCCTAAGCCTTGCCGTTCCCTAAACCTAACCCAAGACCGGATTAGAAACCCACCACCAGCCCTACACCTTACCTTACGCCGTACCCTATTCCTGGCCCGTACGCTGGCACTGAATATTGCGTCAGCATGTAGCCAGACCCTCCCAAGTTTCCGTACCCTCACCTGTGCCCTAAGCCTTGCCGTTCCCTAACCCTAAACCTAGCCCGGAATAGAAACCCACCACCAGCCCTACACCTTACATTACGCCGTACCCTACTGCTGACCCATACGTTGGCACTGACCCATGCGTCAGCACGTAGCCTGACCCTCCCACGTTTCCATACCCTCACCTGTGCCCTAAGCCTTGCCGTTCCTAACCCTAACCCTAGCCCGTATTAGAAAACCACCACCAGCCCTACACCTTAGCTTACGCCGTACCCTATTCCTGGCCCGTACGCTGGCACTGAATATTGCGTCAGCATGTAGCCTGACCCTCCCAAGTTTCCGTACCCTCACCTGTGCCCTAAGCCTTGCCGTTCCCTAACCCTAACCCTAGCCCGGAATAGAAACCCACCACCAGCCCTACACCTTACATTACGCCGTACCCTACTCCTGACCCGTACGCTGGCACTGACCCGTGCGTCAGCACGTAGCCTGACCCTCCCACTTTTCCATACCCTCACCTGTGCCCTAAGCCTTGCCGTTCCCTAACCCTAACCCTAGCCAGGAACGCAAATCCACCACCAGCCCTACACTTTATCCTACGCCGTTGCCTACTCCTGGCCCGTACGCTGGCCCTGACCCGTGCGTCTGCCCGTAGCCCGACCCTCCCACGTTTCCGTACCCTCACCTGTGCCCTAAGCCTTGCCGTTCCCTAACACTAACCCTAGCCTGGAACGGAAACCAACCACCAGCCCTACACCTTACCTTACGCCGTTGCCTACTACTGGCCTGTACTCCGGCACTGACCCGTGCATTAGCACGTGGCCTTACCCTCACGCGTTTCCGTTCCCTGACCTGTGCCCGAAGCCTTGCCGTTCCCTAACCCTAACCCTAGCCCGGAACGGAAACCCACCAACAGCCCTATACCTTACCTTACGACTTTCCCTATTCCTGGCCCGTATATTGGCACTGAACCGTGCGTCAGCACGTAGCCTGACCCTCCCACTTTTCCGTAGCCTCACCTGTGTCCTAAGCCTTGCCGTTCCCTAACCCTAACCCTAGCCTGGAACGGAAAACAACCACCTGCCGTACACCTTACCTTACGCCGTTGCCTACTACTCGCCCGTACGCTGGCATTGACCCGTGCGTCAGCACGTAGCCTGACCCTCCCACGTTTACGTACCCTCACCTGTGCCCTAAGCCTTGCTGTTCCCTAACCCTAACCCTAGCCCGGAACGGAAACCCACCACCAGCCCTACACCTTAACTTATGCCGTTCCCTATTCCTGGCCCGTACGCTGGCACTGAACCGTGCGTCAGCAAGTAGCCTGACACTCCCACGTTTCCGTTCCCTCTCCTGAGCCCTAAGCCTTGACTTTCCCTAACCCTAACCCTAGCCCGGAACGCAAATCCACCACCAACCCTACACTTTATCCTATGCCGTTGCCTACCCCTGTCCCGTACGCTGGCACTGACCCGTGCATCAGCACGTAGCCCGACCCTCCAACGTTTCCGTACCCTCACCTGTGCCCTAAGCCTTGCCGTTCCCTAACCCTAACCCTAGCCTGGAACAGAAACCAACCACCAGCCCTACACCTTACCTTACGCCGTTGCCTACTCCTGGTCCGTAAGCTGGCAGTGACTCGTGCGTCAGCACGTAGCCTGACCCTCCCTCGTCTCCGTACCCTCACCTGTGCCCTAAGCCCTGCGGTTCCCTAACCCTAACCCTAGCCCGGAATGGAATCCCACCACCAGCCCAAAACCTTACCCTACGCCGTTGCCTACTACTGGCCCGTATTCTGGCACTGACCCGTGCTTCAGCACGTAGCCTTACCCTCCCTCGTTTCCGTACCCTGACCTGTGCCCTAAGCCTTGCCGTTCCCTAACCCTAACCCTAGCCCCGAAAGGAAACCCACCACCAGCCCTACACCTTACCTTACGCCGTACCCTATTCCTGGCCCGTACGCTGGCACTGAACCGTGCGTCAGCATGTAGCCTGACCCTCCCACGTTTCCGTACCCTCTCCTTTGCCCTAAGACTTGCCGTTCCCTAACCCTAACCCTAGCCCGGATTAGAAACCCACCACCATCCCTACACCTTACCTTATGCCGTACCCTATTCCTGGCCCGTACGCTGGCACTGAACATTGCGTCAGCACGTAGCCTGAGCCTCCCAAGTTTCCGTACCCTCACCTGTGCCCTAAGCCTAGCCGTTCCCTAACCCTAACCCTAGCCCGGAACGGAAACCCACCACCAGCCCTACACCTTACATTACGCCGTACCCTACTCCTGACCCGTACGCTGGCACTCACCCGTGCGTCAGCACGTAGCCTGACCCTCCCACGTTTCCATACCCTCACCTGTGCCCTAAGCCTTGCCGTTCCCTAACCCTAACCCTAGCCCTGAACGCAAATCCACCACCAGCCCTACACTGTATCCTATGCCGTTGCCTACTCCTGTTCCGTACGCTGGCACTGACCCGTGCGTCAGCACGTAGCCTGACCCTCCCACGTTTCCGTACCCTCACCTGTGCCCTAAGCCTTGCCGTTCCCTAACCCTAAACCTAGCCTGGAAAGGAAATCAACCACAAGCGCTACACATTACCTTACGCCGTACCCCACTCCTGGCCCGTACGCTGGCACTGACGCATGCGTCAGCACGTAGCCTGACCCTCCGACGTTTCCGTACCCTCACCTGTGACCTAAGCCTTGCCGTTCCCTAACACTAACCCTAGCCTGGAACGGAAACCAACCACCAGCCCTACACCTTACCCTACGCCGTTGCCTATTCCTGGCCTGTACTCTGGCACTTAACCGTGCATCAGCACGTAGCCTTACCCTCCCGCGTTTCCGTACCCTGACCTGTGCCCTAAGCCTTGCCGTTCCCTAACCCTAACCCTAGCCCAGAACGCAAATCCACCACCAGCCTTACACTTTATCCTACGCCGTTGCCTACTCCTGGCCCGTACGCTGGCACTGATCCGTGAGTCAGCACGTAGCCCGACCCTCCCACGTTTCCGTACCCTCACCTGTGCCCTATGCCTTGCCATTCCCTAACCCTAACCCTAGCCAGGAACGGAAACCAACCACCAGCCCTAAACCTTACCTTACGCCGTTGCCTATTCCTGGCCCGTACGCTGGCACTGACCCGTGAGTCAGCACGTAGCCTGACCCTCCCACGTTTCCGTACCCTCACCTGTGCCCTAAGCCTTGCCATTCCCTAACCCTAACCCTAGCCCAGAATAGTAACCCACCACCAGCCCTACACCATACCTTACGCCATACGCTGCTACTGACCCGTACGCTGGCACTGACCCGTGCGTCAGAACGTAGCCTGACCCTCCCACCTTTCCGTACCCTCACCTGTGCCCTAAGCCTTGCCGTTCCCTAACCCTAACCCTAGCCCCGAACGGAAACCCACCACCAGCCCTACACCTTACCTTACGCCGTAACTTATTCCTGGCCCATACGCTGGCACTAAAACATGTGTCAGCATGTAGCCTGACCCTCCCACGTTTCGGTACTCTCACCTGTGCCCTAAGCCTTGCCGTTCCCTTACCCTAACCCTAGCCTGGAACGGAAAACAATCACCAGCCCTACATCTTACCTTACGCCGTTGCCTACCCCTGGCCCGTACGCTGACACTGACACGTGCGTCAGCACGTAGTTTGACCGTCCCACGTTTCTGTAACCTCACCTGTGCCCTAAGCCTTGCCATTCCCTAACCCTAACCCTAGACCGGAACGGAAACCCACCACTAGCCGTACACCTTACCTTACGCCGTACCCTATTCCTGGCCCGTACGCAGGCACTGAACCGTGCGTCAGCACGTAGCCTGACCCTCCCACGTTTCCGTATCCTCTCCTTTGCCCTAAGACTTGCCGTTCCCTAACCCTAACCCTAGCCCTGATTAGAAACCCACCACCAGTCCTACACCTTACCTTACGCCGTACCCTATTCCTGGCCCGTACGCTGGCACTGAACCGAGCGTCAGCACGTAGCCTGACCCTCCCACGTTTACGTACCCTCACCTGTGCCCTAAGCCTTGCCATTCCCTAACCCTAACCCTAGCCTGGAACGGAAACCAACCACCAGCCGTACACCTTACCTTACGTCGTTGCCTACTCCTCGCCCGTACGCTGGCATTGACACATGCGTCAGCACGTAGCCTGACCCTCCCACGTTTACGTACCCTCACCTGTGCCCTAAGCCTTGCGTTACCTAACCCTAACCCTAGCCCGGAACGGAAACCCACCACCAGTCCTACACCTTACCCTACGCCGTTGCCTACTCCTGGCCTGTACTCTGGCACTGAACCGTGCATCAGCACGTAGCCTTACCCTCCCGCGTTTCCATACCCTGACCTGTGCCCTAAGCCGTGACGTTCCCAAACCCTAACCCTAGTCCGGAACGGAAACCCACCACCAGCCCTAAACATTACCTTACGCCGTTGCCTACTCCTCGCCCGTACGCTGGCATTGACCCGTGCGTCAGCACGTAGTCTGACCCTCCCACGTTTACGTACCCTCACCTGTGCCCTAAGCCTTGCCGTTCCCTAACCCTAACCCTAGCCCAGAACGGAAAGCCACCACCAGCCCTACACCTTACCCTACGCCGTTGCCTACTCCTGGCCTGTACTCTGGCACTGAACCGTGCATCAGCACGTAGCCTTAGCCTCCCGCGTTTCCGTACCCTGACCTGTGCCCTAAGCCTTGCCGTTCCATAACCCTTACCCTAGCCCAGAACGCAAATCCACCACCAGCCCTACACTTTATCCTACGCCGTTGCCTACTCCTGGCCCGTACGCTGGCACTGACCCGTGCGTCAGCACGTAGCCCGACCCTACCACGTTTCCGTACCCTCACCTCTGCCCTAAGCCTTGCCGTTCCCTAACCCTAACCCTAGCCTTGAACGGAAACCAACCACCAGCCCTACACCTTACCTTACGCCGTTGCCTACTCCTGGCCCGTACGCTGGCACTGACACGTGCGTCAGCACGTAGCCTGACCCTCCCACGTTTCCGTACCCTCACCTGTGCCCTAAGCCTTGCCGTTCCCTAACCCTAACCCTAGCCCCGAACGGAAACCCACCACCAGCCCTACACCTTACCTTACGCCGTAACTTATTCCTGGCCCATACGCTGGCACTGAACCGTGCGTCAGCATGTAGCCTGACCCTCCCACGTTTCGGGACCCTCACCTGTGCCCTAAGCCTTGCCGTTCCCTTTCCCTAACCCTAGCCTAGAACGGAAACCAACCACCAGCCCTACATCTTACCTTACGCCGTTGCCTACCCCTGGCCCGTACGCTGGCACTGACACGTGCGTCAGCATGTAGCCTGACCGTCCCACGTTTCTGTAACCTCACCTGTGCCCTAAGCCTTGCCGTTCCCTAACCCTAACCCTAGCCCGGAACGGAAACCCACCACCAGCCGTACACCTTACCTTACGCCGTACCCTATTCCTGGCCCGTACGCTGGCACTGAACCGTGCGTCAGCACGTAGCCTGACGCTCCCACGTTTCCGTACCCTCTCCTTTGCCCTAAGTCTTGCCGTTCCCTAACCCTAACCCTAGCCCGGATTAGAAACCCACCAACATCCCTACACCTTACCTTACGCCGTACCCTATTCCTGGCCCGTACGCTGGCACTGAACCGTGCGTCAGCACGTAGCCTGACCCTCCCACGTTTCCGTACCCTCACCTGTGCCCTAAGCCGTGCCATTCCCTAACCCTAACCCTAGCCTGGAACGGAAACCAACCACCAGCCGTACACCTCACCTTATGTCGTTGCCTACTCGTCGCCGGTACGCTGGCATTGACCCGTGCGTCAGCACGTAGCCTGACCCTCCCTCGATTACGTACCTCACCTGTGCCCTAAGCCTTGCCGTTCCCTAACCCTAACCCTAGCCCGGAACGGAAACCCACCACCAGCCCTCCACCTTACCCTACGCCGTTGCCTACTCCTGGCCTGTACTCTGGCACTGAACCGTGCATCAGCACGTAGCCTTACCCTCACGCGTTTCCGTACTCTGACCTGTGCCCTAAGCCTTGCCGTTCCCTAACCCTAACCCTAGTCCGGAACGGAAACCCACCACCAGCCCTAAACCTTACCTTACGCCGTTGCCTACTCCTCGCCCGTACACTGGCATTGACCCGTGCGTCAGCACGTAGCCTGACCCTCCCACGTTTACGTACCCTCACCTGTGCCCTAAGCCTTGCCGTTCCCTAACCCTAACCCTAGCCCGGAACGGAAACCCACCACCAGCCCTACACCTTACCCTACGCCGTTGCCTACTCCTGGCCTGTACTCTGGCACTGAACCGTGCATCAGCACGTAGCCTTACAATCCCGCGTTTCTGTACCCTGACCTGTGCCCTAAGCCTTGCCGTTCCCTAACCCTAACCCTAGCCTAGAACGCAAATCCACCACCATCCCTACACTTTATCCAACGCCGTTGCCTACTCCTGGCCCGTACGCTGGCACTGACCCGTGCGTCAGCACGTAGCCCGACCCTCCCACGTTTCCGTACCCTCACCTGTGCCCTAAGCCTTGCCGTTCCCTAACCCTAACCCTAGCCTGGAACGGAAACCAACCACCAGCCCTACAACTTACCTTACGCCGTTGCCTACACCTGGCCCGTACGCTGGCACTGAAACGTGCGTCAGCACGTAGCCTGACCGTCCCACGTTTCTGTAACATCACCTGTGCCCTAAGCCTTGCCGTTCCCTAACCCTAAACCTAGCCTGGAAAGGAAATCAACCACAAGCCCTACACTTTACCTTACGCCGTACCCTACTCCTGGCCCGTATGCTGGCACTGACCCATGCGTCAGCACGTAGCCTGACCCTCTCACGTTTCAGTTCCCTCACCTGTGCCCTAAGCCTTGCCGTTCCCTAACCATAACCCTAGCCCGGAACGGAAACCCACCACCAGCCCTACACCATACCTTACGCCGTAACCTATTCCTGGCCCGTACGCAGGCACTGAACCGTTCGTCAGCATGTAGCCTGACCCTCCCACGTTTCCGTAACCTCACCTGTGCCCTAAGCCTTGCTTTTCCCTAACCCTAACCCTAGCCCGGAATAGAATCCCACCACCAGCCCTACACCTTACCTTACGCCGTATCCTACTCCTGACCCGTACGCTGGCACTGAACCATGCGTCTACACGTAGTCTGAGCATCCAACGTTTCCGTACCCTCACCTGTGCCCTAAGCCTTGCCATTCCCTAACCCTAACCCTAGCCCGGAATAGTAACCCACCACCAACCCTACACCATACCTTACGCCGTACGCTGCTACTGACCCGCACGGTGGCACTGACCCGTGCGTCAGCACGTAGCCTGACCCTCCCACGTTTCCGTACCCTCACCTGTGCCCTAAGCCTTGCCGTTCCCTAACCCTAACCCTAGCCCCGAACGGAAACCCACCACCAGCCCTACACCTTACCTTACGCCGTAACTTATTCCTGGCCCGTACGCTGGCACTGAACCGTGCGTCAGCATGTAGCCTGACCCTCCCACGTTTCGGTACCCTCACCTGTGCCCTAAGCCATGCCGTTCCCTTACCCTAACCCTAGCCTGGAACGGAAAACAACCACCAGCCCTACATCTTAACTTACGCCGTTGCCTACACCTGGCACATACGCTGGCACTGACACGTGCGTCAGCACGTAGCCTGACAGTCCCACGTTTCTGTAACCTCACCTGTGCCCTAAGCCTTGCCGTTCCCTAACCCTAACCCTAGCCCGGAACGGAAACCCACCACCAGCCGTACACTTACCTTACGCCGTACCCTATTCCTGGCCCGTACGCTGTCTTGAACCGTGCGTCAGCACGTAGCCTGACCCTCCCACGTTTCCGTACCCTCTCCTTTGCCCTAAGACTTGCCGTTCCCTAACCCTAACCCTAGCCCGGATTAGAAACCCACTACCAGCCGTACACCTTACCTTACGCCGTACCCTCTTCCTGGCCCGTACGCTGGCACTGAACAGTGCGTCAGCATGTAGCCTGACCCTCCCAAGTTTCCGTACCCTCACCTGTGCCCTAAGCCTTGCCGTTCCCTAACCCTAAACCTAGCCCGGAATAGAAACCCACCACCAGCCCTACACCTTACATTACGCCGTACCCTACTGCTAACCCGTACGCTGGCACTGACACATGCGTCAGCATGTAGCCTGACCCTCCCACGTTTCCATACCCTCACCTGTGCCCTAAGCCTTGCCGTTCCCTAACCCTAACCCTAGCCTGGAACAGAAACCAACCACCAGCCCTACACCTTACCTTACGCCGTTGCCTACTCCTGGCCCGTACGCTGGCACTGACCCATGCGTCAGCACGTAGCCTGACCCTCCCACGTTTCAGTACCCTCACCTGTGCCCTAAGCCTTGCCGTTCCCTAACCATAACCCTAGCCCGGAACGGAAACCCACCACCAGCCCTACACCTTACCTTACGCCGTAACCTATTCCTGGCCCGTACGCTGGCAATGAACCGTGCGTCAGCATGTAGCCTGACCCTCCCATGTTTCCATACCCTCACCTGTGCCCTAAGCCTTGCCTTTCCCTAACCCTAACCCTAGCCCGGAATAGAAACCCACAACCAGCCCTACACCTTACCTTACGCCGTATCCTACTCCTGACCCGTACGCTGGCACTGAACAATACGTCAGCACGTAGTCTGAGCCTCCAACGTTTCCGTACCCTCACCTGTGCCCTAAGGCTTGACGTTCCCTAACCCTAACCCTAGCCCGGAACGGAAACCTACCACCAGCCCTACACCTTAAATTACGCCGTTCCGTATTTCTGGCCCGTACGCTGGCACAGAACCATGTGTCAGCACGTAGCCTGACCCTCCCACGTTTCCGTTCCCTCACCTGTGCCCTAAGCCTTGCCGTTCCCTAACCCTAACCCTAGCCAGGAACGCAAATCCACCACCAGCCCTACACTTTATCCTATGCCGTTGCCTACTCCTGGCCCGTACGCTGGCACTGACCAGTGCGTCAGCACGTAGCCCGACCCTCCCACGTTTCCGTACCCTCACCTGTGCCCTAAGCCTTGCCGTTCCCTAACACTAACCCTAGCCTGGAACGGAAACCATCCACAAGCCCTACACCTTACCTTACGCCGTTGCCTACTACTGGCCTGTACTCCGGCACTGACCCGTGCATTAGCACGTGGCCTTACCCTCACGCGTTTCCGTACCCTGACCTGTGCCCTAAGCCTTGCCGTTCCTTAACCCTAACCCTAGCCCGGAACGGAAACCCACCACCAGCCCTATACCTTACCTTACGCCTTTCCCTATTCCTGGCCCCTATGCTGGCACTGAAACGGGCGTCAGCACGTAGCCTGACCCTCCCACTTTTCCGTACCCTCACCTGTGCCCTAAGCCTTGCCGTTCCCTAACCCTAACCCTAGCCTGGAACGGAAAACCACCACCTGCCGTACACCTTAACTTACGCCGTAGCCTACTCCTGGCCCGTACGCTGGCACTGACACGTGCGTCAGCACGTAGCCTGACCCTCCCACGTTTCCGTACCATCACCTGTGCCCTAAGCCTTGCCATTCCCTAACCCTAACCCTAGCCCGGAATAGTAACCCACCACCAGCCCTACACCATACCTTACGCCGTACGCTGCAACTGACCCGTACGCTGGCACTGACACGTGCGTCAGCACGTAGCCTGACCCTACCACGTTTCCGTACCCTCACCTGTGCCCTAAGCCTTGCCGTTCCCTGACCATAACCCTAGCCCGGAACGGAAACCCACCACCAGCCCTACACATTACCCTATGCCGTTGCCTACTCCTGGCCTGTACTCTGGCACTGAAACGTGCATCAGCACATAGCCTTACCCTCCAGCGTTTCTGTACCCTGACCTGTGCCCTAAGCCTTGCCGTTCCCTAACCCTAACCCTAGTCCAGAACGCAAATCCACCACCAGCCCTACACTTTATCCTACGCCGTTGCCTACTCCTGGCCCGTACGCTGGCACTGACCCATGCGTCAGCACATAGCCCGACCGTCCCACGTTTCCGTACCCTCACCTGTGCCCTAAGACTTGCCGTTCCCTAACCCTAACCCTAGCCTGGAACGGAAACCAACCACCAGCCCTACACCTTACCTTACGCCGTTGCCTACTCCTGGCCCGTACGCTGGCACTGACACGTGCGTCAGCACGTAGCCTGACCCTCCCACGTTTCCGTACCCTCACCTGTGCCCTAAGCCTTGCCATTCCCTAACCCTAACCCTAGCCCGGAATAGTAACCCACCACCAGCCCTACACCATACCTTACGCCGTACGCTGCTACTGACCCGTACGCTGGCACTGACCCGTGCGTCAGCACGTAGCCTGACCCTCCCACGTTTCCGTACCCTCTCCTTTGCCCTAAGACTTGCCGTTCCCTAACCCTAACCCTAGACCGGATTAGAAACCCACCACCAGCCCTACACCTTACCTTACGCCGTACCCTATTCCTGGCCCGTACGCTGGCACTGAACAGTGCGTCAGCATGTAGCCTGACCCTCCCAAGTTTCCGTACCCTCACCTGTGCCCTAAGCCTTGCCGTTCCCTTACCCTAACCATAGCCTGGAACGGAAACCAACCACCAGCCGTACATCTTACCTTACGCCGTTGCCTTCACCTGGCCCGTACGCTGGCACTGACACGTGCGTCAGCACGTAGCCTGACAGTCCCACGTTTCTGTAACCTCACCTGTGCCCTAAGCCTTGCCGTTCCCTAAACCTAACCCAAGACCGGATTAGAAACCCACCACCAGCCCTACACCTTACCTTACGCCGTACCCTATTCCTGGCCCGTACGCTGGCACTGAATATTGCGTCAGCATGTAGCCAGACCCTCCCAAGTTTCCGTACCCTCACCTGTGCCCTAAGCCTTGCCGTTCCCTAACCCTAAACCTAGCCCGGAATAGAAACCCACCACCAGCCCTACACCTTACATTACGCCGTACCCTACTGCTGACCCATACGTTGGCACTGACCCATGCGTCAGCACGTAGCCTGACCCTCCCACGTTTCCATACCCTCACCTGTGCCCTAAGCCTTGCCGTTCCTAACCCTAACCCTAGCCCGTATTAGAAAACCACCACCAGCCCTACACCTTAGCTTACGCCGTACCCTATTCCTGGCCCGTACGCTGGCACTGAATATTGCGTCAGCATGTAGCCTGACCCTCCCAAGTTTCCGTACCCTCACCTGTGCCCTAAGCCTTGCCGTTCCCTAACCCTAACCCTAGCCCGGAATAGAAACCCACCACCAGCCCTACACCTTACATTACGCCGTACCCTACTCCTGACCCGTACGCTGGCACTGACCCGTGCGTCAGCACGTAGCCTGTCCCACCCACGTTTCCATACCCTCACCTGTGCCCTAAGCCTTGACGTTCGCTAACCCTAACCCTAGCCCGGAACGCAAATCCACCACCAGCCCTACACTTTATCCTACGCCGTTGCCTACTCCTGGCCCGTACGCTGGCACTGACCCGTGCATCAGCACGTAGCCCGACCCTCCAAAGTTTCCGTACCCTCACCTGTGCCCTAAGCCTTGCCGTTCCCTAACCCTAACCCTAGCCTGGAACAGAAACCAACCACCAGCCCTACACCTTACCTTACGCCGTTGCCTACTCCTGGCCCGTACGCTGGCATTGAACCGTGCATCAGCACGTAGCCTGACCCTCCCTCGTCCCCGTACCCTCACCTGTGCGCTAAGCCCTGCGGTTCCCTAACCCTAACCCTAGCCCGGAATGGAATCCCACCACCAGCACAAAACCTTACCCTACGCCGTTGCCTACTACTGGCCTGTACTCTGGTACTGACCCGTGCATCAGCACGTAGCCTTACCCTCCCGCGTTTCCGTACCCTGACCTGTGCCCTAAGCCTTGCCGTTCCCTAACCCTAACCCTAGCCCGGAACGGAAACCCACCACCAGCCCTACACCTTACCTTACGCCGTTCCCTATTCCTGGCCCGTATGCTGGCACTGAACCGTGCGTCAGCACGTAGCCTGACCCTCCCACGTTTCCGTACCATCACCTGTGCCCTAAGCCTTGCCGTTCCCTAACCCTAACCTTAGCCTGGAACGGAAACCAACCACCAGCCGTACACCTTACCTTACGCCGTGGCCTACTCCTCGCCCGTATGCTGGCATTGACACATGCGTCAGCACGTAGCCTGACCGTCCCACGTTTCTGTAACCTCACCTGTGCCCTAAGCCTTGCCGTTCCCTAACCCTAACCCTAGCCCGGAACGGAAACCCACCACCAGCCGTACACCTTACCTTACGCCGTACCCTATTCCTGGCCCGTACGCTGGCACTAAACCGTGCGTCAGCATGTAGCCTGACCCTCCCACGTTTCCGTACCCTCTCCTTTGCCCTAAGACTTGCCGTTCCCTAACCCTAACCCTAGCCCGGATTAGAAACCCACCACCAGCCCTACACCTTACCTTACGCCGTACCCTATTCCTGGCCCGTACGCTGGCACTGAACATTGCGTCAGCATGTAGCCTGACCCTCCCAAGTTTCCGTACCCTCACCTGTGCCCTAAGCCTTGCCGTTCCCTAACCCTAACCCTAGCCCGGAACAGAAACCCACCTCCAGCCCTACACCTTACATTACGCCGTACCCTACTCCTGACCCGTACGCTGGCACTGACCCGTGCGTCAGCACGTAGCCTGACCCTCCCACGTTTCCATACCCTCACCTGTGCCCTAAGCCTTGCCATTCCCTAACCCTAACCCTAGCCCTGAACGCAAATCCACCACCAGCCCTACCCTGTATCCTATGCCGTTGCCTACTCCTGTTCCGTACGCTGCCACTGACCCGTGCGTCAGCACGTAGCCCGTCCCTCTCACGTTGCCGTACCCTCATCTCTGCCCTAAGCCTTGCCGTTCCCTAACCCTAACCCTAGCCCGGAACGGAAACCCACCACCAGCCCTACACCGTACCCTACGCCGTTGCCTACTCCTGGCCTGTACTCTGGCACTGAACCGTGCATCAGCACGTAGCCTTACCCTCCCGCGTTTTCGTTCCCTGACATGTGCCCTAAGCCTTGCCGTTCCCTAACCCTAACCCTAGCCCAGAACGCAAATCCACCACCAGCCCTACACTTTATCCTACGCCGTTGCCTACTCCTGGCCCGTACGCTGGCACTGACCCGTGCGTCAGCACGTAGCCCGACCCTCCCACGTTTCCGTACCCTCACATGTGCCCTAAGCCTTGCCGTTCCCTAACCCTAACCCTAGCCTGGAACGGAAACCAACCACCAGCCCTACACCTTACCTTACGCCGTTGCCTACTCCTGGCCCGTACGCTGGCACTGACCCGTGCGTCAGCACATAGCGTGACCCTCCCACGTATCCGTACCCTCACCTGTTCCCTAAGCCTTGCCATTCCCTAACACTAACCCTAGCCCGGAATAGTAACCCACCACCAGCCCTACACCATACCTTACGCCGTACGCTGCTACTGACCCGCACGCTGGCACTGACCCGTGCGTCAGCACGTAGCCTGACCCTCCCACGTTTCCGTACCCTCACCTGTGCCCTAAGCCTTGCCGTTCCCTAACCCTAACCCTAGCCCCGAATGGAAACCCACCACCAACCCTACACCTTACCTTACGCCGTAACTTATTCCTGGCCCATACGCTGGCACTGAACCGTGCGGCAGCATGTAGCCTGACCCTCCCACGTTTCGGTACCCTCACCTGTGCCCTAAGCCTTGCCGTTTCCTTACCCTAACCCTAACCTGAAAGGGAAACCAACCACCAGCCCTACATCTTACCTTACGCCGTGGCCTACCCCTGGCCCGTACGCTGGCACTGACACGTGCGTCAGCACGTAGCCTGACCGTCCCACGTTTCCGTACCCTCACCTGTGCCCTAAGCCTTGCCATTCCCTAACCCTAACCCTAGCCCGGAACACAAATCCACCAGCAGCCCTACACTTTATCCTACGCCGTTGCCTACTCCTGGCCAGTACGCTGGCACTGACCCGTGCATCTGCACGTAGCCCGACCCTCCAACGTTTCCGTACCCTCACCTGTGCCCTAAGCCTTGCCGTTCCCTAACCCTAACCCTAGCCTGGAACAGAAACCAACCACCAGCCCTACACCTTACCTTACGCCGTTGCCTACTCCTGGCCCGTACGCTGGCATTGACCCGTGCGTCAGCACGTAGCCTGACCCTCCCTCGTCTCCGTACCCTCACCTGTGCGCTAAGCACTGCGGTTCCCTAACCCTAACCCTAGCCCGAAATGGAATCCCACCACCAGCCCAAAACCTTACCCTACGCCGTTGCCTACTACTGGCCTGTACTCTGGTACTGACCCGTGCATCAGCACGTAGCCTTACCCTCCCGTGTTTCCGTACCCTGACCTGTGCCCTAAGCCTTGCCGTTCCCTTACCCTAACCCTAGCCTGGAACGGAAACCAACCACCAGCCCTACATCTTACCTTACGCCATTGCCTACCCCTGGCCCGTACGCTGGCGCTGACACGTGCGTCAGCACGTAGCCTGACCGTCCCACGTTTCTGTAACTTCACCTGTGCCCTAAGCCTTGCCGTTCCCTAACCCTAACCCTAGCCCGGAACGGAAACCCACCACCAGCCGTACACCTTACCTTACGCCGTTCCCTATTCCTGGCCCGTACGCTGGCACTGAGCCGTGCGTCAGCACGTAGCCTGACCCTCCCACGTTTCCGTACCCTCTCCTTTGCCCTAAGCCTTGCCGTTCCCTAACCCTAACCCTAGCCCGGAACGGAAACCCACCACCAGCCCTACACCTTACCCTATGCCGTTGCCTATCCTGGCCTGTACTCTGGCACTGAACCGTGCTTCAGCACGTAGCCTTACCCTCACGCGTTTCCGTACCCTGACCTGTGCCCTAAGCCTTGCCGTTCCCTAACCCTAACCCTAGTCCGGAACGGAAACCCACCACCAGCCCTAAACCTTACCTTACGCCGTTGCCTACTCCTCGCCCGTACGCTGACATTGACCCGTGCGTCAGCACGTAGCCTGACCCTCCCACGTTTACGTACCCTCACCTGTGCCCTAAGCCTTGCCGTTCCCTAACCCTAACCCTAGCCCGGGTTAGAAACCTACCACCAGCCCTACACCTTACCTTACGCCGTACCCTATTCCTGGCCCGTACGCTGGCACTGAACAGTGCGTCAGCATGTAGCCTGACCCTCCCAAGTTTCCGTACCCTCACCTGTGCCCTAAGCCTTGCCGTTCCCTAACCCTAACCCTAGCCCGGAATAGAAACCCACCACCAGCCCTACACCTTACATTACGCCGTACCCTACTGCTGACCCGTACGCTGGCACTGAACCGTGCATCAGCACGTAGCCCGACCCTCCAACGTTTCCGTACCCTCACCTGTGCCCTAAGGCTTGCCGTTCCCTAACCCTACCCCTAGCCTGGAACAGAAACCAACCACCAGCCCTACACCTTACCTTACGCCGTTGCCTACTCCTGGCCCGTATGCTGGCATTGACACGTGCGTCAGCACGTAGCCAGACCCTCCCTCGTCTCCGTACCCTCACGTGTGCCCTAAGCCCTGCGGTTCCCTAACCCTAACCCTAGCCCGGAATGGAATCTCACCACCAGCCCAAAACCTTACCCTACGCCGTTGCCTACTACTGGCCTGTACTCTGGTACTGACCCGTGCATCAGCACGTAGCCTTACCCTCCCACGTTTCTGTACACTGACCTGTGCCCTAAGCCTTGCCGTTCCCTAACCCTAACCCTAGCCCGGAACGGAAACCCACCACCAGCCCTACACCTTACCTTACGCCGTTCCCTATTCCTGGCCCGTACGCTGGCACTGAACCGTGCGTCAGTACGTAGCCTGACCCTCCCACGTTTCCGTACCATCACCTGTGCCCTAAGCCTTGCCGTTCCCTAACCCTAACCTTAGCCTGGAACGGAAACCAACCACCAGCCGTACACCTTACCTTACGCCGTTGCCTACTCCACACCCGTATGCTGGCATTGACACATGCGTCAGCACGTAGCCTGACCGTCCCACGTTTCTGTAACCTCACCTGTGCCCTAAGCCTTGCCGTTCCCTAACCCTAACCCTAGCCCGGAACGGAAACCCACCACCAGCCGTACACCTTACCTTACGCTGTACCCTATTCCTGGCCCGTACGGTGGCACTGAACCGTGCGTCAGCATGTAGCATGACCCTCCCACGTTTCCGTACCCTCTCCTTTGCCCTAAGACTTGCCTTTCCCTAACCCTAACCCTAGCCCGGATTAGAAACCCACCACCAGCCCTACACCTTACCTTACGCCGTACCCTATTCCTGGCCCGTACGCTGGCACTGAACTTTGCGTCAGCATGTAGCCTGACCCTCCCAAGTTTCCATACCCTCACCTGTGCCCTAAGCCTTGCCGTGCCCTAACCCTAACCATAGCCCTGAACGCAAATCCACCACAAGCCCTACACTGTATCCTATGCCGTTGCCTACTCCTGTTCCATACGCTGGCACTGACCCGTGCGTCAGCACGTAGCCCGTCCCTCTCACGTTTCCGTACCCTCACCTGTGCCCTAAGCCTTGCCGTTCCCTAACCCTAAACCTAGCCTGGAAAGGAAATCAACCACAAGCGCTACACTTTACCTTACGCCGTACCCTACACCTGGCCCGTACGCTGGCACTGACCCATGCGTCAGCACGTAGCCTGACCCTCCCACGTTTCAGTACCCTCACCTGTGCCCTAAGACTTGCCGTTCCCTAACCATAACCCTAGCCCGGAACGGAAACCAACCACCAGCCCTACACCTTACCTTACGCCGTAACCTATTCCTGGCCCGTACGCTGGCAATGAACCGTGCGTCAGCATGTAGCCTGACCCTCCCACGTTTCCGTAACCTCACCTGTGCCCTAAGCCTTGCCTTTCCCTAACCCTAACCCTAGCCCGGAATAGAAACCCACCACCAGCCCTACACCTTACCTTACGCCGTATCCTACTCCTGACCCGTACGCTGGCACTGAACCATACGTCAGCACGTAGTCTGAGCCTCCAACGTTTCCGTACCCTCACCTGTGCCCTAAGCCTTGACGTTCCCTAACCCTAACCCTAGCCCGGAACGGAAACCCACCACCAGCCCTACACCTTAACTTACGCCGTTCCCTATTCCTGGCCCGTACGCTGGCACAGAACCGTGTGTCAGCACGTAGCCTGACCCTCCCACGTTTCCGTTCCCTCACCTGTGCCCTAAGCCTTGCCGTTCCCTAACCCTAACCCTAGCCAGGAACGCAAATCCACCACCAGCCCTACACTTTATCCTATGCCGTTGCCTACTCCTGGCCCGTACGCTGGCACTGACCAGTGCGTCAGCACGTAGCCCGACCCTCCCACGTTTCCGTACCCTCACCTGTGCCCTAAGCCTTGCCGTTCCCTAACACTAACCCTAGCCTGGAGCGGAAACCAACCACCAGCCCTACACCTTACCTTACGCCGTTGCCTACTACTGGCCTGTACTCCGGCACTGACCAGTGCATTAGCACGTGGCCTTACCCTCACGCGTTTCCGTACCCTGACCTGTGCCCTAAACCTTGGCGTTCCCTAACCCTAACCCTAGCCCGGAACGGAAACCCACCACCAGCCCTATACCTTACCTTACGCCTTTCCCTATTCCTGGCCCATATGCTGGCACTGAACCGTGCGTCAGCACGTAGCCTGACCCTCCCACTTTTCCGTACCCTCACCTCTTCCCTAAGCCTTGCCGTTCCCTAACCCTAACACTAGCCTGGAACGGAAAACAACCACCTGCCGTACACCTTACCTTACGCCGTTGCCTACTCCTGGCCCGTACGCTGGCACTGACACGTGCGTCAGCACGTAGCCTGACCCTCCCACGTTTCCGTACCATCACCTGTGCCCTAAGCCTTGCCATTCCCTAACCCTAACCCTAGCCCTGAATAGTACCCCGCCACCAGCCCTACACCATACATTACGCCGTACGCTGCAACTGACCCGTACGCTGGCACTGACCCGTGCGTCAGCACGTAGCCTGACCCTCCCACGTTTCCGTACCCTCACCTGTGCCCTAAGCCTTGCCGTTCCCTGACCCTAACCCTAGTCCGGAACGGAAACCCACCACCAGCCCTACACCTTACCCTATGCCGTTGCCTACTCCTGGCCTGTACTCTGGCACTGAACCGTGCATCAGCTCATAGCCTTACCCTCCCGCGTTTCTGTACCCTGACCTGTACCCTAAGCCTTGCCGTTCCCTAACACTAACCCTAGCCCAGAACGCAAATCCACCACCAGCCGTACACTTTATCCTACGCCGTTGCCTACTCCTGGCCCATTCGCTGGCACTGACTCGTGCGTCAGCACATAGCCCGACCGTCCCACGTTTCCGTACCCTCACCTGTGCCCTAAGCCTTGCCGTTCCCTAACCCTAACCCTAGCCTGGAACGGAAACCAACCACCAGCCCTACACCTTACCTTACGCCGTTGCCTACTCCTGGCCCGTACGCTGGCACTGACACGTGCGTCAGCACGTAGCCTGACCCTCCCACGTTTCCGTACCCTCACCTGTGCCCTAAGCCTTGCCATTCCCTAACCCTAACCCTAGCCCGGAATAGTAACCCACCACCAGCCCTACACCATACCTTACACCGTACGCTGCTAGTGACCCGTACGCTGGCACTGACCCGTGCGTCAGCACGTAGCCTGACCCTCCCACGTTTCCGTACCCTCACCTGTGCCCTAAGCCTTGCCATTCCCTAACCCTAACCCTAGCCCGGAATAGTAACCCACCACCAGCCCTACACCATACCTTACGCCGTACGCTGCTACTGACCCGTACGCTGGCACTGACCCGTGCGTCAGCACGTAGCCTGACCCTCCCACGTTTCCGTACCCTCACCTGTGCCCTAAGCCTTGCCGTTCCCTAACCCTAACCCTAGCCCCGAACGGAAACCCACCACCAGCCCTACACCTTACCTTACGCCGTAACTTATTCCTGGCCCATACGCTGGCACTGAACCGTGCGTCAGCATGTAGCCTGACCCTCCCACGTTTCGGTACCCTCACCTGTGCCCTAAGCCTTGCCGTTCCCTTATCCTAACCCTAGCCTGGAACGGAAACCAACCACCAGCCCTACATCTTACCTTAAGCGGTTGCCTACACCTGGCCCGTACGCTGGCACTGACACGTGCGTCAGCACGTAGCCTGACAGTCCCACGTTTCTGTAACCTCACCTGTGCCCTAAGCCTTGCCGTTCCCTAACCCTAACCCTAGCCCGGAACGGAAACCCACCACCAGCCGTACACCTTACCTTACGCCGTACCCTATTCCTGGCCCGTACGCTGGCACTGAACCGTGCGTCAGCACGTAGCCTGACCCTCCCACGTTTCCGTACCCTCTCGTTTGCCCTAAGACTTGCCGTTCCCTAACCCTAAGCCTAGCCCGGATTAGAAACCCACCACCAGACCTACACCTTACCTTACGCCGTACCCTATTTCTGGCCCGTACGCTGGCACTGAACAGTGCGTCAGCATGTAGCCTGACCCTCCCAAGTTTCCGTACCCTCACCTGTGCCCTAAGCCTTGCCGTTCCCTAACCCTAACCCTAGCCCGGAATAGAAACCCAGCACCAGCCCTACACCTTACATTACGCCGTACCCTACTGCTGACCCGTACGCTGGCACTGACCCATGCGTCAGCACGTAGCCTGACCCTCCCACGTTTCCATACCATCACCTGTGCCCTAAGCCTTGCCTTTCCCTAACCCTAACCCTAGCCCTGAACGGAAACCCACCACCAGCCCTACACCCTAACTTTTGCCGTTTCCTATTCCTGGCCCGTACGCTGGCACAGAACCGTGCGTCAGCACGTAGCCTGACCCTCCCACGTTTCCGTTCCCACACCTGTGCCCTAAGCCTTACCGTTCCCTAACCCTAACCCTAGCCCGGAACGCAAATCCACCACCAGCCCTACACTTTATCCTACGCCGTTGCCTACTCCTGGCCCGTACGCTGGCACTGACCCGTGCGTCAGCACGTAGCCCGACCCTCCCACGTTTCCGTACCCTCACCTGTGCCCTAAGCCTTGCCGTTCCCTTACCCTAACCCTAGCCTGGAACGGAAACCAACCACCAGCCCTACACCATACCTTACGCCGTTGCCTACTCCTGGCCCGTACGCTGGCATTGACCCGTGCGTCAGCACGTAGCCTGACGCACCCACGTCTCCGTACCCTCACCTGTGCCCTAAGCCTTGCGGTTCCCTAACCCTAACACTAGCCCGGAATGGAAACCCACCACCAGCCCAAAACCTTACCCTACGCCGTTGCCTACTACTGGCGTGTACTCTGGCACTGACCTGCGCATCAGCACGTAGCCTTACCCTCCCGCGTTTCCGTACCCTGACCTGTGCCCTAAGCCTTGCCGTTCCCTAACCCTAACCCTAGCCCGGAACGGAAACCCACCACCAGCCCTACACCTTAACTTACGCCGTTCCCTATTCCTGGCCCGTACGCTGGCACTGAACCGTGCGTCAGCACGTAGCCTGACCCTCCCACGTTTCCGTTCCCTCACCTGAGCCCTAAGCCTTGTCGTTCCCTAACCCTAACCCTAGCCCGGAACGCAAATCCACGACCAGCCCTACACTTTATCCTACGCCGTTGCCTACTCCTGGCCCGTACGCTGGCATTGACCCGTGCGTCAGCACGTAGCCTGACCCTCACTCGTCTCCGTACCCTCACCTGTGCGCTAAGCCCTGCGGTTCCCTAACCCTAACCCTAGCCCGGAATGGAATCCCACCACCAGCGCAAAACCTTACCCTACGCCGTTGCCTACTACTGGCCTGTACTCTGGTACTGACCCGTGCATCAGCCTGTAGCCTTACCCTCCCGCGTTTCCGTACCCTGACCTGTGCCCTAAGCCTTGCCGTTCCCTAACCCTAACCCTAGCCCGGAACGGAAACCCACCACCATCCCTACACCTTACCTTACGCCGTTCCCTATTCCTGGCCCGTACGCTGGCACTGAACCGTGCGTCAGCACGTAGCCTGACCCTCCCACGTTTCCGTACCATCACCTGTGCCCTAAGCCTTGCCGTTCCCTAACCCTAACCTTAGCCTGGAACCGAAACCAACCACCAGCCGTACACCTTACCTTACGCCGTTGCCTACTCCTCGCCCGTATGCTGGCATTGACACATGCGTCAGCACGTAGCCTGACCGTCCCACGTTTCTGTAACCTCACCTGTGCCCTAAGCCTTGCCGTTCCCTAAACCTAACCCTAGCCCGGAACGGAAACCCACCACCAGCCGTACACCTTACCTTACGCCGTACCCTATTCCTGGCCCGTACGCTGGCACTGAACAGTGCGTCAGCATGTAGCCTGACCCTCCCACGTTTCCGTACCCTCTCCTTTGCCCTAAGACTTGCCGTTCCCTAACCCTAACCCTAGCCCGGATTAGAAACCCACCACCAGCCCTACACCTTACCTTACGCCGTACCCTATTCCTGGCCCGTACGCTGGCACTGAACAATGCGTCAGCATGTAGCCTGACCCTCCCAAGTTTCCGTACCCTCACCTGTGCCCTAAGCCTTGCCGTTCCCTAACCCTAACCCTAGCCCGGAATAGAAACCCACCACCAGCCCTACACCTTACATTACGCCGTACCCTACTCCTGACCCGTACGCTGGCACTGACCCGTGCGTCAGCACGTAGCCTGTCCCTCCCACGTTTCCATACCCTCACCTGTGCCCTAAGCCTTGCCGTTCGCTAACCCTAACCCTAGCCCTGAACGCAAATCCACCACCAGCCCTAAACTGTATCCTATGCCGTTGCCTACTCCTGTTCCGTACGCTGCCACTGACCCGTGCGTCAGCACGTGGCCCGTCCCTCTCACGTTTCCGTACCCTCACCTCTGCCCTAAGCCTTGCCGTTCCCTAACCCTAACCCTAGCCCGGAACGGAAACCCACCACCAGCCCTACACCTTACCCTACGCCGTTGCCTACTCCTGGCCTGTACTCTGGCACTGAACCGTGCATCAGCACGTAGCCTTACCCTCCCGCGTTTCCGTTCCCTGACCTGTGCCCTAAGCCTTGCCGTTCCCTAGACCTAACCCTAGCCCAGAACGCAAATCCACCACCAGCCCTAAACTTTATCCTACGCCGTTGCCTACTCCTGGCCCGTACGCTGGCACTGACCCGTGCGTCAGCACGTAGCCCGACCCTCCCACGTTTCCGTACCCTCACCTGTGCCCTAAGCCTTGCCGTTCCCTAACCCTAACCCTAGCCTGGAAAGGAAACCAACCACCAGCCCTACACCTTACCTTACGCCGTTGCCTACTCCTGGCCCGTACGCTGGCACTGACCCGTGCGTCAGCACATAGCCTGACCCTACCACGTTTCCGTACCCTCACCTGTGCCCTAAGCCTTGCCATTCCCTAACCCTAACCCTAGCCCGGAATAGTAACCCACCACCAGCCCTACACCATACCTTACGCCGTACGCTGCTACTGACCCGCACGCTGGCACTGACCCGTGCGTCAGCACGTAGCCTGACCCTCCCACGTTTCCGTACCCTCACCTGTGCCCTAAGCCTTGCCGTTCCCTAACCCTAACCCTAGCCCCAAACGGAAACACACCACCAGCCCTACACCTTACCTTACGCCGTAACTTATTCCTGGCCCATACGCTGGCACTGAAACGTGCGTCAGCATGTAGCCTGACCCTCCCACGTTTCGGTACCCTCACCTGTGCCCTAAGCCTTGCCGTTCCCTTACCCTAACCCTAGCCTGGAACGGAAACCAACCACCAGCCCTACATCTTACCTTACGCCGTTGCCTACCCCTGGCCCGTACGCTGGCACTGACACGTGCGTCAGCACGTAGCCTGACCGTCCCACGTTTCTGTAACTTCACCTGTGCCCTAAGCCTTGCCGTTCCCTAACCCTAACCCTAGCCCGGAACGGAAACCCACCACCAGCCGTACACCTTACCTTACGCCGTACCCTATTCCTGGCCCGTACGCTGGCACTGAACCGTGCGTCAGCACGTAGCCTGACCCTCCCACGTTTCGGTACCCTCTCCTTTGCCCTAAGACTTGCCGTTCCCTAACCCTAACCCTAGCCCTGAACGGAAACCCACCACCAGCCCTACACCTTACCCTACGCCGTTGCCTATCCTGGCCTGTACTCTGGCACTGAACCGTGCATCAGCACGTAGCCTTACCCTCACGCGTTTCCGTACCCTGACCTGTGCCCTAAGCCTTGCCGTTCCCTAACCCTAACCCTAGTCCGGAACGGAAACCCACCACCAGCCCTAAACCTTACCTTACGCCGTTGCCTACTCCTCGCCCGTACGCTCTCATTGACCCGTGCGTCAGCACGTAGACTGACCCTGCCACGTTTACGTACCCTCACCTGTGCCCTAAGCCTTGCCGTTCCCTAACCCTAACCCTAGCCCGGAACGGAAACCCACCACCAGCCCTACACCTTACCCTATGCCGTTGCCTACTCCTGGCCTGTACTCTGGCACTGAACCGTGCATCAGCACATAGCCTTACCCTCCCGCGTTGCTGTACCCAGACCTGTGCCCTAAGCCTTGCCGTTCCCTAACCCTAACCCTAGCCCAGAACGCAAATCCACCACCAGCCCTACACTTTATCCTAGGCCGTTGCCTACTCCTGGCCCGTACGCTGGCACTGACCCGTTCGTCAGCACATAGCAAGACCCTCCCACGTTTCCATACTCTCACCTGTGCCCTAAGCCTTGCCGTTCCCTAACCCTAACCCTAGACTGGAACGGAAACCAACCACCAGCCCTACACCTTACCTTACGCCGTTGCCTACTCCTGGCCCGTACGCTGGCACTGACACGTGCGTCAGCACGTAGCCTGACCCTCCCACGTTTCCGTACCCTCACCTGTGCCCTAAGCCTTGCCATTCCCTAACCCTAACCCTAGCCCGGAATAGTAACCCACCACCAGCCCTACACCATACCTTACGCCGTACGCTGCTACTGACCCGTACGCTGGCACTGACCCGTGCGTCAGCACGTAGCCTGACCCTCCCACGTTTCAGTACCCTCACTTGTGCCCTAAGCCTTGCCGTTCCCTAACCCTAACCCTAGCCCCGAACGGAAACCCACCACCAGCCCTACACCTTACCTTACGCCGTAACTTATTCCTGGCCCGTACGCTGGCACTGAACCGTGCGTCAGCATGTAGCCTGACCCTCCCACATTTCGGTAACCTCACCTGTGCCCTAAGCCTTGCCGTTCCCTTATCCTAACCCTAGCCTGGAACGGAAACCAACCACCAGCCATACATCTTACCTTACGCGGTTGCCTACACCTGGCCCGTACGCTGGCACTGACACGTGCGTCAGCACGTAGCCTGACAGACCCACGTTTCTGTAACCTCACCTGTGCCCTAAGCCTTGCCGTTCCCTAACCCTAACCCTAGCCCGGAACGGAAACCCACCACCAGCCGTACACCTTACTTTACGCCGTACCCTATTCCTGGCCCGTACGCTGGCACTGAACCGTGCGTCAGCACGTAGCCTGACCCTCCCACGTTTCCGTACCCTCTCCTTTGCCCTAAGACTTGCCGTTCCCTAACCCTAACCCTAGCCCGGATTAGAAACCCACCACCAGACCTACACCTTACCTTACGCCGTACCCTATTCCTGGCCCGTACGCTGGCACTGAACAGTGCGTCAGCATGTAGCCTGACCCTCCCAAGTTTCCGTACCCTCACCTGTGCCCTAAGACTTGCCGTTCCCTAACCCTAACCCTAGCCCGGAATAGAAACCCACCACCAGCCCTACACCTTACATTACGCCGTACCCTACTGCTGACCCGTACCCTGGCACTGACCCATGCGTCAGCACGTAGCCTGACCCTCCCACGTTTCCATACCATCACCTGTGCCCTAAGCCTTGCCGTTCCCTAACCCTAACCCTAGCCCTGAACGGAAACCCACCACCAGCCCTACACCCTAACTTTTGCCGTTTCCTATTCCTGGCCCGTACGCTGGCACTGAACCGTGCGTCAGCACGTAGCCTGACCCTCCCACGTTTCCGTTCCCACACCTGTGCCCTAAGCCTTACCGTTCCCTAACCCTAACCCTAGCCCGGAACGCAAATCCACCACCAGCCCTACACTTTATCCTACGCCATTGCCTACTCCTGGCCCGTACGCTGGCACTGACCCATGCGTCAGCACGTAGCCTGACCCTCCCACGTTTCCATACCCTCACCTGTGCCCTAAGCCTTGCCGTTCCCTAACCCTAACCCTAGCCCAGAACGCAAATCCACCACCAGCCCTACACTGTATCCTATGCCGTTGCCTACTCCTGTTCCGTACGCTGGCACTGACCCGTGCGTCAGCACGTAGCCCGTCCCTCTCACGTTTCCGTACCCTCACCTGTGCCCTAAGCCTTGCCGTTCCCTAACCCTAAACCTAGCCTGGAAAGGAAATCAACCACAAGCGCTACACTTTACCTTACGCCGTACCCTACTCCTGGCCCGTACGCTGGCACTGACCCATGCGTCAGCAAGTAGCCTGACCCTCCCACGTTTCCGTATCCTCACTTGTGCCCTAAGCCTTGCCGTTCCCTAACCCTAACCCTAGCCCGGAACGGAAACCCACCACCAGCCCTACACCTTAACTTACGCCGTTCCCTATTCCTGGCCCGTACACTGGCACTGAACCGTGTGTCAGCACGTAGCCTGACCCTCCCACGTTTCCGTTCCCTCACCTGTGCCCTAAGCCTTGCCGTTCCCTAAACCTAACCCTAGCCAGGAACGCAAATCCACCACCAGCCCTACACTTTATCCTACGCAGTTGCCTACTCCTGGCCCGTACGCTGGCACTGACCAGTCCGTCAGCACGTAGCCCGACCCTCCCACGTTTCCGTACCCTCACCTGTGCCCTAAGCCTTGCCGTTCCCTAACACTAACCCTAGCCTGGAACGGAAACCCACCACCAGCCCTACACCTTACCTTACGCCGTTGCCTATTCCTGGCCCGTACGCTGGCATTGACCCGTGCGTCAGCACGTAGCCTGACCCTCCCACGTTTCCGTACCCTCACCTGTGCCCTAAGCCTTGCCATTCCCTAAGCCTAACCCTAGCCCAGAATAGTAACCCACCACCAGCCCTACACCATACCTTACGCCGTACGCTGCTACTGACCCGTACGCTGGCACTGACCCGTGTGTCAGCACGTAGCCTGACCCTCCCACCTTTCCGTACCCTCACCTGTGCCCTAAGCCTTGCCGTTCCCTAACCCTAACCCTAGCCCCGAACGGAAACCCACCACCAGCCCTACACCTTACCTTACGCCGTAACTTATTCCTGGCCCATACGCTGGCACTGAAACATGCGTCAGCATGTAGCCTGACCCTCCCACGTTTTGGTACTCTCACCTGTGCCCTAAGCCTTGCCGTTCCCTTAACCTAACCCTAGCCTGGAACGGAAACCAACCACCAGCCCTACATCTTACCTTACGCCATTGCCTACCCCTGGCCCGTACGCTGGCACTGACACGTGCGTCAGCACGTAGCCTGACCGTCCCACGTTTCTGTAACCTCACCTGTGCCCTAAGCCTTGCCGTTCCCTAACCCTAACCATAGACCGGAACGGAAACCCACCACCAGCCGTACACCTTACCTTACGCCGTACCCTATTCCTGGCCCGTACGCAGGCACTGAAACGTGCGTCAGCACGTAGCCTGACCCTCCCACGTTTCCGTATCCTCTCCTTTGCCCTAAGACTTGCCGTTCCCTAACCCTAACCCTAGCCCTGATTAGAAACCCACCACCAGCCCTACACCTTACCTTACGCCATACCCTATTCCTGGCCAGTACGCTGGCACTGAACCGTGCGTCAGCACGTAGCCTGACCCTCCCACGTTTACGTACCCTCACCTGTGCCCTAAGCCTTGCCATTCCCTAACCCTAACCCTAGCCTGGAACGGAAACCAACCACCAGCCGTACACCTTACCTTACGTCGTTGCCTACTCCTCGCCCGTACGCTGGCATTGACCCGTGCGTCAGCACGTAGCCTGACCCTCCCACGTTTACGTACCCTCACCTGTGCCCTAAGCCTTGCGTTACCTAACCCTAACCCTAGCCCGGAACGGAAACCCACCACCAGCCCTACACCTTACCCTACGCCGTTGCCTACTCCTGGCCTGTACTCTGGCACTGAACCGTGCATCAGCACGTAGCCTTACCCTCCCGCGTTTCCGTACCCTGACCTGTACCCTAAGCCTTGACGTTCCCTAACCCTAACCCTAGTCCGGAACGGAAACCCACCACCAGCCCTAAACCTTACCTTACGCCGTTGCCTACTCCTCGCCCGTACGCTGGCATTGACCCGTGCGTCAGCACGTAGTCTGACCCTCCCACGTTTACGTACCCTCACCTGTGCCCTAAGCCTTTCCGTTCCCTAACCCTAACCCTAGCCCGGAACGGAAAGCCACCACCAGCCCTACACGTTACCCTACGCCGTTGCCTACTCCTGGCCTGTACTCTGGCACTGAACCGTGCATCAGCACGTAGCCTTAGCCTACCGCGTTTCCGTACCCTGACCTGTGCCCTAAGCCTTGCCGTTCCCTAACCCTAACCCTAGCCCAGAACGCAAATCCACCACCAGCCCTACACTTTATCCTACGCCGTTGCCTACTCCTGGCCCGTACGCTGGCACTGACCCGTGCGTCAGCACGTAGCCCGACCCTCCCACGTTTCCGTACCCTCACCTCTGCCCTAAGCCTTGCCGTTCCCTAACCCTAACCCTAGCCTGGAACGGAAACCAACCACCAGCCCTACACCATACCTTACGCCGTTGCCTACGCCTGGCCCGTACGCTGGCATTGACCCGTGCGTCAGCACGTAGCCTGACGCACCCACGTCTCCGTACCCTCACCTGTGCCCTAAGCCTTGCGGTTCCCTAACCCTAACACTAGCCCGGAATGGAAACCCACCACCAGCCCAAAACCTTACCCTACGCCGTTGCCTACTACTGGCGTGTACTCTGGCACTGACCTGCGCATCAGCACGTAGCCTTACCCTCCCGCGTTTCCGTACCCTCACCTGTGCCCTAAGCCTTGCCGTTCCCTAACCCTAACCCTAGCCCGGAACGGAAACCCACCACCAGCCCTACACCTTAACTTACGCCGTTCCCTATTCCTGGCCCGTACGCTGGCACTGAACCGTGCGTCAGCACGTAGCCTGACCCTCCCACGTTTCCGTTCCCTCACCTGAGCCCTAAGCCTTGCCGTTCCCTAACCCTAACCCTAGCCCGGAACGCAAATCCACCACCAGCCCTACACTTTATCCTACGCCGTTGCCTACTCCTGGCCCGTACGCTGGCATTGACCCGTGTGTCAGCACGTAGCCCGACCCTCCAACGTTTCCGTACCCTCACCTGTGCCCTAAGCCTTGCCGTTCCCTAACCCTAACCCTAGAGTGGAACAGAAACCAACCACCAGCCCTACACCTTACCTTACGCCGTTGCCTACTCCTGGCCCGTACGCTGGCACTGAACATTGCGTCAGCATGTAGCCTGACACTCCCAAGTTTCCGTACCCTCACCTGTGCCCTAAGCCTTGCCGTTCCCTAACCCTAAACCTAGATTGGAAAGGAAATCAACCACAAGCGCTACACTTTACCTTACGCCGTACCCTACTCCTGGTCCGTACGCTGGCAATGACCCATGCGTCAGCACGTAGCCTGACCCTCCCTCGTTTCAGTACACTCACCTGTGCCCTAAGCCTTGCCGTTCCCTAACCATAACCCTAGACCGGAACGGAAACCCACCACCAGCCCTATACCTTACCTTACGCCGTAACCTATTCCTGGCCCGTACGCTGGAACTGAACCGTGCGTCAGCATGTAGCCTGACCCTCCCACGTTTCCGTAACCTCACCTGTGCCCTAAGACTTGCCTTTCCCTAACCCTAACCCTAGCCCGGAATAGAAACCCACAACCAGCCCTACACCTTACCTTACACCGTATCCTACTCCTGACCCGTACGCTGGCACTGAACCATTCGTCAGCACGTAGTCTGAGCCTCCAACGTTTCCGTAACCTCACCTGTGTCCTAAGCCTTGACGTTCCCTAACCCTAACCCTAGCCCGGAACGGAAACCCACCACCAGCCCTACACCTTAACTTACGCAGTTCCCTATTCCTGGCCCGTACGCTGGCACTGAACCATGTGTCAGCACGTAGCCTGACCCTCCCACGTTTCCGTTCCCTCACTTGTGCCCTAAGCCTTGCCATTCCCTAACCCTAACCCTAGCCAGGAACGCAAATCCACCACCAGCCCTACACTTTATCCTACGCCGTTGCCTACTCCTGGCCCGTACGCTGGCACTGACCAGTGCGTCAGCACGTAGCCCGACCCTCCCACGTTTCCGTACCCTCACCTGTGCCCTAAGCCTTGCCGTTCCCTAACACTAACCCTAGCCTGGAACGGAAACCAACCACCAGCCCTACACCTTACCTTACGCCGTTGCCTACTACTGGCCTGTACTGCGGCACTGACCCGTGCATTAGCACGTGGCCTTACCCTCACGCGTTTCCGTACCCTGACCTCTGCCCTAAGCCTTGCCGTTCCCTAACCCTAACCCTAGCCCAGAACGCAAATCCATCACCAGCCCTAAACTTTATCCTACGCCGTTGCCTACTCCTGGCCCGTACGCAGGCACTGACCCGTGCGTCATCACGTAGCCCGACCCTCCCACCTTTCCGTTCCCTCACCTGAGCCCTAACCCTTGCCTGTCCCTAACCCTAACCCTAGCCCGGAACGCAAATCCACCACCAGCCCTACACTTTATCCTACGCTGTTGCCTACTCCTGGCCCGTACGCTGGCACTGACCCATGCATCAGCACGTAGCCCGACCCTCCAACGTTTCCGTACCCTCACCTGTGCCCTAAGCCTTGCCGTTCCCTAACCCTAACCCTAGCCTGGAACAGAAACCAACCACCAGCCCTACACCTTACCTTACGCCGTTGCCTACTCCTGGTCCGTACGCTGGCAGTGACTCGTGCGTCAGCACGTAGCCTGACCCTCCCTCGTCTCCGTACCCTCACCTGTGTCCTAAGCCCTGCGGTTCCCTAACCCTAACCCTAGCCCGGAATGGAATCCCACCACCAGCCCAAAACCTTACCCTACGCCGTTGCCTACTACTGGCCCGTACTCTGGCACTGACCCGTGCATCAGCACTTAGCCTTACCCTCCCGCGTTTCCGTACCCTGACCTGTGCCCTAAGCCTTGCCGTTCCCTAACCCTAACCCTAGCCCGGAAAGGAAACCCACCACCAGCCCTACAGCTTACCTTACGCCGTTCCCTATTCCTGGCCCGTACGCTGGCACTGAACCGTGCGTCAGCACGTAGCCTGACCCTCCCACGTTTCCGTACCATCACCTGTGCCCTAAGCCTTGCCGTTCCCTAACCCTAACCCTAGCCTGGAACGGAAACCAACCACCAGCCGTACACCTTACCTTACGCCGTTGCCTACTCCTCGCCCGTATGCTGGCATTGACACATGCGTCAGCACGTAGCCTGACCGTCCCACGTTTCTGTAACCTCACCTGTGCCCTAAGCCTTGCCGTTCCCTAACCCTAACCCTAGCCCGGAACGGAAACCCACCACCAGCCGTACACCTTACCTTACGCCGTACCCTATTCGTGGCCCGTACGCTAGCACTGAACCGTGCGTCAGCATGTAGCCTGACCCTCCCACGTTTCCGTACCCTCTCCTTTGCCCTAAGACTTGCCGTTCCCTAACCCTAACCCTAGCCCGGATTAGAAACCCACCACCATCCCTACACCTTTCCTTACGCCGTACCCTATTCCTGGCCCGTACGCTGGCACTGAACATTGCTTCAGCGTGTAGCCTGAGCCTCCCAAGTTTCCGTACCCTCACCTGTGCCCTAAGCCTAGCCGTTCCATAACCCTAACCCTAGCCCGGAATAGAAACCCACCACCAGCCCTACACCTTACATTACGCCGTACCCTACTCCTGACCCGTACGCAGGCACTGACCCGTGCGTCAGCACGTAGCCTGACCCTCCCACGTTTACGTACCCTCACCTGTGCCCTAAGCCTTGCGTTACCTAACACTAACCCTAGCCCGGAACGGAAACCCACCACCGGCCCTTCACCTTACCCTACGCCGTTGCCTACTCCTGGCCTGTACACTGGCACTGAACCGTGCATCAGCATGTAGACTTACCCTCCCGCGTTTCCGTACCCTGACCTGTGCCCTAAGCCTTGACGTTCCCTAACCCTAACCCTAGTCCGGAACGGAAACCCACCACCAGCCCTAAACCTTACCTTACGCCGTTGCCTACTCCTCGCCCGTACGCTGGCATTGACCCGTGCGTCAGCACGTAGTCTGACCCTCCCACGTTTACGTACCCTTACCTGTGCCCTAAGCCTTGCCGTTCCCTAACCCTAACCCTAGCCCGGAACGGAAAGCCACCACCAGCCCTACACCTTACCCTACGCCGTTGCCTACTCCTGGCCTGTACTCTGGCACTGAACCATGCATCAGCACGTAGCCTTAGCCTACCGCGTTTCCGTACCCTGACCTGTGCCCTAAGCCTTGCCGTTCCCTAACACTAACCCTAGCCCAGAACGCAAATCCACCTCCAGCCCTACACTTTATCCTACGCCGTTGCCTACTCCTGGCCCGTACGCTGGCACTGACCCGTGCGTCAGCACGTAGCCCGACCCTCCCACGTGTCCGTACCCTCACCTGTGCCCTAAGCCTTGCCGTTCCCTAACCCTAACCCTAGCCTGGAACGGAAACCAACCACCAGCCCAAAACTTACCCTACGCCTTTGCCTACTACTGCCGTGTACTCAGGCACTGACCTGCGCATCAGCACGTAGCCTTACCCTCCCGCGTTTCCGTACCCTCTCCTTTGCCCTAAGCCTTGCCGTTCCCTAACCCTAACCCTAGCCCGGAACGGAAACCCACCACCAGCCCTACACCTTAACTTACGCCGTTCCCTATTCCTGGCCCGTACGCTGGCACTGAACCGTGCGTCAGCACGTAGCCTGACCCTCCCACGTTTCCGTTCCCTCACCTGAGCCCTAAGCCTTGCCGTTCCCTAACCCTAACCCTAGTCCGGAACGCAAATCCACCACCAGCCCTACACTTTATCCTACGCCATTGCCTACTCCTGGCCCGTACGCTGGCATTGACCCGTGCGTCAGCACGTAGCCTGACCCTCCCTCGTCTCCGTACCCTCACCTGTGCGCTAAGCCCTGCGGTTCCCTAACCCTAACCCTAGCCCGGAATGGAATCCCACCACCAGCGCAAAACCTTACCCTACGCCGTTGCCTACTACTGGCCTGTACTCTGGTACTGACCCGTGCATCAGCCTGTAGCCTTACCCTCCCGCGTTTCCGTACCCTGACCTGTGCCCTAAGCCTTGCCGTTCCCTAACCCTAACCCTAGCCCGGAACGGAAACCCACCACCAGCCCTACACCTTACCTTACGCCGTTCCCTATTCCTGGCCCGTACGCTGGCACTGAACCGTGCGTCAGCACGTAGCCTGACCCTCCCACGTTTCCGTACCATCACCTGTGCCCTAAGACTTGCCGTTCCCTAACCCTAACCTTAGCCTGGATAGGAAACCAACCACCAGCCGTACACCTTACCTTACGCCGTTGCCTACTCCTGGCCCGTATGCTGGAATTGACACATGCGTCAGCACGTAGCCTGACCGTGCCACGTTTCTGTAACCTCACCTGTGCCCTAAGCCTTGCCGTTCCCTAACCCTAACCCTAGCCCGGAACGGAAACCCACCACCAGCCGTACACCTTACCTTACGCCGTACCCTATTCCTGGCCCGTACGCTGGCACTGAACAGTGCGTCAGCATGTAGCCTGACCCTCCCACGTTTCCGTACCCTCTCCTTTGCCATAAGACTTGCCGTTCCCTAACCCTAACCCTAGCCCGGATTAGAAACCCACCACCAGCCCTACACCTTACCTTACGCCGTACCCTATTCCTGGCCCGTACGCTGGCACTGAACATTGCGTCAGCATGTAGCCTGACCCTCCCAAGTTTCCGTACCCTCACCTGTTTCCTAAGCCTTGCCGTTCCCTAACCCTAACCCTAGCCCGGAATAGAAACCCACCACAAGCCCTACACCTTAACTTACGCCGTACCCTACTCCTGACCCGTACGCTGGCACTGACCCGTGCGTCAGCACGTAGCCTGACCCTCCCACGTTTCCAAACCCACACCTGTGCCCTAAGCCTTGCCGTTCCCTAACCCTAACCCTAGCCCTGAACGCAAATCCACCACCAGCCCTACACTGTATCCTATGCCGTTGCCTACTCCTGTTCCGTACGCTGCCACTGACCCGTGCATCAGCACGTAGCCCGTCCCACTCACGTTTCCGTACCCTCACCTGTGCCCTAAGCCTTGCCGTTCCCTAACCCTAACCCTAGCCCGGAACGGAAACCCACCACCAGCCCTACACCTTACCCTACGCCGTTGCCTACTCCTGGCCTGTACTCTGGCACTGAACCGTGCATCAGCACGTAGCCTTACCCTCCCGCGTTTCCGTTCCCTGACCTGTGCCCTAAGCCTTGCCGTTCCCTAACCCTAACCCTAGCCCAGAACGCAAATCCACCACCAGCCCTAAACTTTATCCTACGCCATTGCCTACTCCTGGCCCGTACGCAGGCACTGACCCGTGCGTCATCACGTAGCCCGACCCTCCCACGTTTCCGTACCCTCACCTGTGCCCTAAGCCTTGCCGTTCCCTAACCCTAACCCTAGCCTGGAACGTAAACCAACCACCAGCCCTACACCTTACCTTACGCCGTTGCCTACTCCTGGCCCGTACGCTGGCACTGACCCGTGCGTCAGCACATAGCCTGACCCTCCCACGTTTCCGTACCCTCACCTGTGCCCTAAGCCTTGCCATTCCCTAACACTAACCCTAGCCCGGAATAGTAACCCACCACCAGCCCTACACCATACCTTACGCCTTACGCTGCTACTGACCCGCACGCTGGCACTGACCCGTGCGTCAGCACGTAGCCTGACCCTCCCACGTTTCCGTACCCTCACCTGTGCCCTAAGCCTTGCCGTTCCCTAACCCTAACCCTAGCCCCGAACGGAAACCCACCACCAGCCCTACACCTTACCTTACGCCGTAACTTATTCCTGGCCCATACGCTGGCTCTGAACCGTGCGTCAGCATGTAGCCTGCCCCTCCCACGTTTCGGTACCCTCACCTCTGCCCTAAGCCTTGCCGTTCCCTTACCCTAACCCTAGCCAGGAACGGAAACCAACCACCAGCCCTACATCTTAACTTACGCCGTTGCCTACCCCTGGCCCGTACGCTGGCACTGACACGTGCGTCAGCACGTAGCCTGACCGTCCCACGTTTCTGTAACTTCACCTGTGCCCTAAGCCTTGCCGTTCCCTAACCCTAACCCTAGCCCGGAACAGAAACCCACCACCAGCCTTACACCTTACCTTACGCCGTACCCTATTCCTGGCCCGTACGCTGGCACTGAACCGTGCGTCAGCACGTAGCCTGACCCTCCCACGTTTCCGTACCCTCTCCTTTGCCCTAAGACTTGCCGTTCCCTAACCCTAACCCTATCCCGGAATGGAAACCCACCACCAGCCCTACACCTTAACTTACGCCGTTCCCTATTCCTGGCCCGTACGCTGGCACTGAACCGTGCGTCAGCACGTAGCCTGACCCTCCCACGTTTCCGTACCCTCACCTGTGCCCTAAGCCTTGCCGTTCCCTAACCCTAACCCTAGCCCTGAACGGAAACCCACCACCAGCCCTACACCTTACCCTACGCCGTTGCCTATCCTGGCCTGTACTCTGGCACTGAACCGTGCATCAGCACGTAGCCTTACCCTCACGCGCTTCCGTACCCTGACCTGTGCCCTAAGCCTTGCCGTTCCCTAACCCTAACCCTAGTCCGGAACGGAAACCCACCACCAGCCCTAAACATAACCTTACGCCGTTGCCTACTCCTCGCCCGTATGCTGGCATTGACCCGTGCGTCAGCACGTAGCCTGACACTCCCACGTTTACGTACCCTCACCTGTGCCCTAAGCCTTGCCGTTCCCTAACCCTAACCCTAGCCCGGAACGGAAACCCACCACCAGCCCTACACCTTACCCTACGCCGTTGCCTACTCCTGGCCTGTACTCTGGCACTGAACCGTGCATCAGCACATAGCCTTACCCTCCCGCGTTTCTGTACCCTGACCTGTGCCCTAAGCCTTGCTGTTCCCTAACCCTAACCCTAGCCCAGAACGCAAATCCACCACCAGCCCTACACTTTATCCTACGCCGTTGCCTACTCCTGGCCCGTACGCTGGCACTGACCCGTGCGTCAGCACGTAGCCCGACCCTCCCACGTTTCCGTACCCTCACCTGTGCCCTAAGCCTTGCCGTTCCCTAACCCTAACCCTAGCCTGGAACGGAAACCAACCACCAGCCCTACACATTACCTTACGCTGTTGCCTACTACTGGCCCGTACGCTGGCACTGACACGTGCGTCAGCACGTAGCCTGAGGCTCCCACGTTTCCGTACCCTCACCTGTGCCCTAAGCCTTGCCATTCCCTAACCCTAACCGTAGCCCGGAATAGTAACCCACCACCAGCCCTACACCATACCTTACGCCGTACGCTGCAACTGGCCCGTACGCTGGCACTGACACGTGCGTCAGCACGTAGCCTGACAGTCCCACGTATCTGTAACCTCACCTGTGCCCTAAGCCTTGCCGTTCCCTAACCCTAACCCTAGCCCGGAACGGAAACCCACCACCAGCCGTACACCTTACCTTACGCCGTACCCTATTCCTGGCCCGTACGCTGGCACTGAACCATGGGTCAGCACGTAGCCTGACCCTCCCACGTTTCCGTACCCTCTCCTTTGCCCTAAGACTTGCCGTTCCCTAACCCTAACCCTAGCCCGGATTAGAAACCTACCACCAGCCCTACACCTTACCTTACGCCGTACCCTATTCCTGGCCCGTACGCTGGCACTGAACAGTGCGTCAGCATGTAGCCTGACCCTCCCAAGTTTCCGTACCCTCACCTGTGCCCTAAGCCTTGCAGTTCCCTAACCCTAACCCTAGCCCGGAATAGAAACCCACCACCAGCCCTACACCTTACATTATGCCGTACCCTACTGCTGACCCGTACGCTGGCACTGACCCGTGCATCAGCACGTAGCCCGACCCTCCAACGTTTCCGTACCCTCACCTGTGCCCTATGCCTTGCCGTTCCCTAACCCTAACCCTAGCCTGGAACAGAAACCAACCACCAGCCCTACACCTTACCTTACGCCGTTGCCTACTCCTGGCCCGTACGCTGGCACTGAACATTGCGTCAGCATGTAGCCTGACACTCCCAAGTTTCCGTACCCTCACCTGTGCCCTAAGCCTTGCCGTTCCCTAACCCTAAACCTAGATTGGAAAGGAAATCAACCACAAGCGCTACACTTTACCTTACGCCGTACCCTACTCCTGGTCCGTACGCTGGCACTGACCCATGCGTCAGCACGTAGCCTGACCCTCCCACGTTTCAGTACCCTCACCTGTGCCCTAAGCCTTGCCGTTCCCTAACCATAACCCTAGACCGGAACGGAAACCCACCACCAGCCCTACACCTTACCTTACGCCGTAACCTATTCCTGGCCCGTACGCTGGCACTGAACCGTGCGTCAGCATGTAGCCTGACCCTCCCACGTTTCCGTAACCTCACCTGTGCCCTAAGACTTGCCTTTCCCTAACCCTAACCCTAGCCCGGAATAGAAACCCACAACCAGCCCTACACCTTACCTTACGCCGTATCCTACTCCTGACCCGTACGCTGGCACTGAACCATGCGTCAGCACGTAGTCTGAGCCTCCAACGTTTCCGTAACCTCACCTGTGCCCTAAGCCTTGACGTTCCCTAACCCTAACACTAGCCCGGAACGGAAACCCACCACCAGCCCTACACCTTAACTTACGCAGTTCCCTATTCCTGGCCCGTATGCTGGCACTGAACCGTGCGTCAGCACGTAGCCTGACCCTCCCACTTTTCCGTACCCTCACCTGTGCCCTAAGCCTTGCCGTTCCCTAACCCTAACCCTAGCCTGGAACGGAAACCAACCACCTGCCGTACACCTTACCTTACGCCGTTGCCTACTACTCGCCCGTACGCTGGCATTGACCCGTGCGTCAGCACGTAGCCTGACCCTCCCACGTTTCCGTACCCTCACCTGTGCCCTAAGCCTTGCCGTTCCCTAATCCTAACCCTAGCCCGGAACGGAAACCCACCACCAGCCCTACACCTTACCCTACGCCGTTGCCTACTCCTGGCCTGTACTCTGGCACTGAACCGTGCATCAGCACGTAGCCTTACCCTCACGCGTTTCCGTACCCTGACCTGTGCCCTAAGCCTTGCCGTTCCCTAACCCTAACCCTAGTCCGGAACGGAAACCCACCACCAGCCCTAAACCTTACCTTACGCCGTTGCCTACTCCTCGCCCGTACGCTCTCATTGACCCGTGCGTCAGCACGTAGCCTGACCCTCCCACGTTTACGTACCCTCACCTGTGCCCTAAGCCTTGCCGTTCCCTAACCCTAACCCTAGCCCAGAACGCAAATCCACCACCAGCCCTACACTTTATCCTAGGCCGTTGCCTACTCCTGGCCCGTACGCTGGCACTGACCCGTTCGTCAGCACATAGCCCGACCCTCCCACGTTTCCGTACTCTCACCTGTGCCCTAAGCCTTGCCGTTCCCTAATCCTAACCCTAGCCTGGAACGGAAACCAACCACCAGCCCTACACCTTACCTTACGCCGTTGCCTACTCCTGGCCCGTACGCTGGCACTGACATGTGCGTCAGCACGTAGCCCGACCCTCCCACGTGTCCGTACCCTCACCTGTGCCCTAAGCCTTGCCGTTCCCTAACCCTAACCCTAGCCTGGAACGGAAACCAACCACCAGCCCAAAACCTTACCCTACGCCTTTGCCTACTACTGCCGTGTACTCAGGCACTGACCTGCGCATCAGCACGTAGCCTTACCCTCCCGCGTTTCCGTACCCTCTCCTTTGCCCTAAGCCTTGCCGTTCCCTAACCCTAACCCTAGCCCGGAACGGAAACCCACCACCAGCCCTACACCTTAACTTACGCCGTTCCCTATTCCTGGCCCGTACGCTGGCACTGAACCGTGCGTCAGCACGTAGCCTGACCCTCCCACGTTTCCGTTCCCTCACCTGAGCCCTAAGCCTTGCCGTTCCCTAACCCTAACCCTAGTCCGGAACGCAAATCCACCACCAGCCCTACACTTTATCCTACGCCATTGCCTACTCCTGGCCCGTACGCTGGCATTGACCCGTGCGTCAGCACGTAGCCTGACCCTCCCTCGTCTCCGTACCCTCACCTGTGCGCTAAGCCCTGCGGTTCCCTAACCCTAACCCTAGCCCGGAATGGAATCCCACCACCAGCGCAAAACCTTACCCTACGCCGTTGCCTACTACTGGCCTGTACTCTGGTACTGACCCGTGCATCAGCCTGTAGCCTTACCCTCCCGCGTTTCCGTACCCTGACCTGTGCCCTAAGCCTTGCCGTTCCCTAACCCTAACCCTAGCCCGGAACGGAAACCCACCACCAGCCCTACACCTTACCTTACGCCGTTCCCTATTCCTGGCCCGTACGCTGGCACTGAAACGTGCGTCAGCACGTAGCCTGACCCTCCCACGTTTCCGTACCATCACCTGTGCCCTAAGACTTGCCGTTCCCTAACCCTAACCTTAGCCTGGATAGGAAACCAACCACCAGCCGTACACCTTACCTTACGCCGTTGCCTACTCCTGGCCCGTATGCTGGAATTGACACATGCGTCAGCACGTAGCCTGACCGTGCCACGTTTCTGTAACCTCACCTGTGCCCTAAGCCTTGCCGTTCCCTAACCCTAACCCTAGCCCGGAACGGAAACCCACCACCAGCCGTACACCTTACCTTACGCCGTACCCTATTCCTGGCCCGTACGCTGGCACTGAACAGTGCGTCAGCATGTAGCCTGACCCTCCCACGTTTCCGTACCCTCTCCTTTGCCATAAGACTTGCCGTTCCCTAACCCTAACCCTAGCCCGGATTAGAAACCCACCACCAGCCCTACACCTTACCTTACGCCGTACCCTATTCCTGGCCCGTACGCTGGCACTGAACATTGCGTCAGCATGTAGCCTGACCCTCCCAAGTTTCCGTACCCTCACCTGTGCCCTAAGCCTTGCCGTTCCCTAACCCTAACCCTAGCCCGGAATAGAAACCCACCACAAGCCCTACACCTTACATTACGCCGTACCCTACTCCTGACCCGTACGCTGGCACTGACCCGTGCGTCAGCACGTAGCCTGACCCTCCCACGTTTCCAAACCCACACCTGTGCCCTAAGCCTTGCCGTTCCCTAACCCTAACCCTAGCCCTGAACGCAAATCCACCACCAGCCCTACACTGTATCCTATGCCGTTGCCTACTCCTGTTCCGTACGCTGCCACTGACCCGTGCATCAGCCCGTAGCCCGTCCCACTCACGTTTCTGTACCCTCACCTGTGCCCTAAGCCTTGCCGTTCCCTAACCCTAACCCTAGCCCTGAACGGAAACCCACCACCAGCCCTACACCTTACCCTACGCCGTTGCCTATCCTGGCCTGTACTCTGGCACTGAACCGTGCATCAGCACGTAGCCTTACCCTCACGCGCTTCCGTACCCTGACCTGTGCCCTAAGCCTTGCCGTTCCCTAACCCTAACCCTAGTCCGGAACGGAAACCCACCACCAGCCCTAAACATAACCTTACGCCGTTGCCTACTCCTCGCCCGTATGCTGGCATTGACCCGTGCGTCAGCACGTAGCCTGACACTCCCACGTTTACGTACCCTCACCTGTGCCCTAAGCCTTGCCGTTCCCTAACCCTAACCCTAGCCCGGAACGGAAACCCACCAGCAGACCTACACCTTACCCTTCGCCGTTGCCTACTCCTGGCCTGTACTCTGGCACTGAACCGTGCATCAGCACATAGCCTTACCCTCCCGCGTTTCTGTACCCTGACCTGTGCCCTAAGCCTTGCTGTTCCCTAACCCTAACCCTAGCCCAGAACGCAAATCCACCACCAGCCCTACACTTTATCCTACGCCGTTGCCTACTCCTGGCCCGTACGCTGGCACTGACCCGTGCGTCAGCACGTAGCCCGACCCTCCCACGTTTCCGTACCCTCACCTGTGCCCTAAGCCTTGCCGTTCCCTAACCCTAACCCTAGCCTGGAACGGAAACCAACCACCAGCCCTACACATTACCTTACGCTGTTGCCTACTACTGGCCCGTACGCTGGCACTGACACGTGCGTCAGCACGTAGCCTGAGGCTCCCACGTTTCCGTACCCTCACCTGTGCCCTAAGCCTTGCCATTCCCTAACCCTAACCGTAGCCCGGAATAGTAACCCACCACCAGCCCTACACCATACCTTACGCCGTACGCTGCAACTGGCCCGTACGCTGGCACTGACACGTGCGTCAGCACGTAGCCTGACAGTCCCACGTATCTGTAACCTCACCTGTGCCCTAAGCCTTGCCGTTCCCTAACCCTAACCCTAGCCCGGAACGGAAACCCACGACCAGCCGTACACCTTACCTTACGCCGTACCCTATTCCTGGCCCGTACGCTGGCACTGAACCATGCGTCAGCACGTAGCCTGACCCTCCCACGTTTCCGTACCCTCTCCTTTGCCCTAAGACTTGCCGTTCCCTAACCCTAACCCTAGCCCGGATTAGAAACCTACCACCAGCCCTACACCTTACCTTACGCCGTACCCTATTCCTGGCCCGTACGCTGGCACTGAACAGTGCGTCAGCATGTAGCCTGACCCTCCCAAGTTTCCGTACCCTCACCTGTGCCCTAAGCCTTGCAGTTCCCTAACCCTAACCCTAGCCCGGAATAGAAACCCACCACCAGCCCTACACCTTACATTACGCCGTACCCTACTGCTGACCCGTACGCTGGCACTGACCCGTGCATCAGCACGTAGCCCGACCCTCCAACGTTTCCGTACCCTCACCTGTGCCCTAAGCCTTGCCGTTCCCTAACCCTAACCCTAGCCTGGAACAGAAACCAACCACCAGCCCTACACCTTACCTTACGCCGTTGCCTACTCCTGGCCCGTACGCTGGCACTGAACATTGCGTCAGCATGTAGCCTGACACTCCCAAGTTTCCGTACCCTCACCTGTGCCCTAAGCCTTGCCGTTCCCTAACCCTAAACCTAGATTGGAAAGGAAATCAACCACAAGCGCTACACTTTACCTTACGCCGTACCCTACTCCTGGTCCGTACGCTGGCACTGACCCATGCGTCAGCACATAGCCTGACCCTCCCACGTTTCAGTACCCTCACCTGTGCCCTAAGCCTTGCCGTTCCCTAACCATAACCCTAGACCGGAACGGAAACCCACCACCAGCCCTACACCTTACCTTACGCCGTAACCTATTCCTGGCCCGTACGCTGGCACTGAACCGTGCGTCAGCATGTAGCCTGACCCTCCCACGTTTCCGTAACCTCACCTGTGCCCTAAGACTTGCCTTTCCCTAACCCTAACCCTAGCCCGGAATAGAAACCCACAACCAGCCCTACACCTTACCTTACGCCGTATCCTACTCCTGACCTGTACGCTGGCACTGAACCATGCGTCAGCACGTAGTCTGAGCCTCCAACGTTTCCGTAACCTCACCTGTGCCCTAAGCCTTGACGTTCCCTAACCCTAACACTAGCCCGGAACGGAAACCCACCACCAGCCCTACACCTTAACTTACGCAGTTCCCTATTCCTGGCCCGTATGCTGGCACTGAACCGTGCGTCAGCACGTAGCCTGACCCTCCCACTTTTCCGTACCCTCACCTGTGCCCTAAGCCTTGCCGTTCCCTAACCCTAACCCTAGCCTGGAACGGAAACCAACCACCTGCCGTACACCTTACCTTACGCCGTTGCCTACTACTCGCCCGTACGCTGGCATTGACCCGTGCGTCAGCACGTAGCCTGACCCTCCCACGTTTCCGTACCCTCACCTGTGCCCTAAGCCTTGCCGTTCCCTAATCCTAACCCTAGCCCGGAACGGAAACCCACCACCAGCCCTACACCTTACCCTACGCCGTTGCCTACTCCTGGCCTGTACTCTGGCACTGAACCGTGCATCAGCACGTAGCCTTACCCTCACGCGTTTCCGTACCCTGACCTGTGCCCTAAGCCTTGCCGTTCCCTAACCCTAACCCTAGTCCGGAACGGAAACCCACCACCAGCCCTAAACCTTACCTTACGCCGTTGCCTACTCCTCGCCCGTACGCTCTCATTGACCCGTGCGTCAGCACGTAGCCTGACCCTCCCACGTTTACGTACCCTCACCTGTGCCCTAAGCCTTGCCGTTCCCTAACCCTAACCCTAGCCCGGAACGGAAACCCACCACCAGCCCTACACCTTACCCTATGCCGTTGCCTACTCCTGGCCTGTACTCTGGCACTGAACCGTGCATCAGCACATAGCCTTACCCTCCCGCGTTGCTGTACCCTGACCTGTGCCCTAAGCCTTGCCGTTCCCTAACCCTAACCCTAGCCCAGAACGCAAATCCACCACCAGCCCTACACTTTATCCTAGGCCGTTGCCTACTCCTGGCCCGTACGCTGGCACTGACCCGTTCGTCAGCACATAGCCCGACCCTCCCACGTTTCCGTACTCTCACCTGTGCCCTAAGCCTTGCCGTTCCCTAATCCTAACCCTAGCCTGGAACGGAAACCAACCACCAGCCCTACACCTTACCTTACGCCGTTGCCTACTCCTGGCCCGTACGCTGGCACTGACACGTGCGTCAGCACGTAGCCTGACCCTCCCACGTTTCCGTACCCTCACCTGTGCCCTAAGCCTTGCCATTCCCTAACCCTAACCCTAGCCCGAAATAGTAACCCACCACCAGCCCTACACCATACCTTACGCCGTACGCTGCTACTGACCCGTACGCTGTCACTGACCCGTGCGTCAGCACGTAGCCTGACCCTCCCACGTTTCCGTACCCTGACCTGTGCCCTAAGCCTTGCCGTTCCCTAACCCTAACCCTAGCCCCGAACGGAAACCCACCACCAGCCCTACAACTTACCTTACGCCGTAACTTATTCCTGGCCCGTACGCTGGCACTGAACCGTGCGTCAGCATGTAGCCTGACCCTCCCACGTTTCGGTAACCTCACCTGTGCCCTAAGCCTTGCCGTTCCCTTATCCTAACCCTAGCCTGGAAAGGAAACCAACCACCAGCCATACATCTTACCTTACGCGGTTGCCTACACCTGGCCCGTACGCTGGCACAGACACGTGCGTCAGCACGTAGCCTGACAGTCCCACGTTTCTGTAACCTCACCTGTGCCCTAAGCCTTGCCGTTCCCTAACCCTAACCCTAGCCCGGAACGGAAACCCACCACCAGCCGTACACCTTACCTTACGCCGTACCCTATTCCTGGCCCGTACGCTGGCACTGAACCGTGCGTCAGCACGTAGCCTGACCCTCCCACGTTTCCGTACCCTCTCCTTTGCCCTAAGACTGGCCGTTCCCTAACCCTAACCCTAGCCCGGATTAGAAACCCACCACCAGACCTACACCTTACCTTACGCCGTACCCTATTCCTGGCCCGTACGCTGGCACTGAACAGTGCGTCAGCATGTAGCCTGACCCTCCCAAGTTTCCGTACCCTCACCTGTGCCCTAAGACTTGCCGTTCCCTAACCCTAACCCTAGCCCGGAATAGAAACCCACCACCAGCCCTACACCTTACATTACGCCGTACCCTACTGCTGACCCGTACGCTGGCACTGACCCATGCGTCAGCACGTAGCCTGACCCTCCCACGTTTCCATACCATCACCTGTGCCCTAAGCCTTGCCGTTCCCTAACCCTAACCCTAGCCCGGAACGCAAATCCACCACCAGCCCTACACTTTATCCTACGCCGTTGCCTACTACTGGCGTATACTCTGGCACTGACCTGCGCATCAGCACGTAGCCTTACCCTCCCGCGTTTCCGTACCCTGACCTGTGCCCTAAGCCTTGCCGTTCCCTAACCCTAACCCTAGCCCGGAACGGAAACCCACCACCAGCCCTACACCTTAACTTACGCCGTTCCCTATTCCTGGCCCGTACGCTGGCACTGAACCGTGCGTCAGCACGTAGCCTGACCCTCCCACGTTTCCGTTCCCTCACCTGAGCCCTAAGCCTTGCCGTTCCCTAACCCTAACCCTAGCCCGGAACGCAAATCCACCACCAGCCCTACACTTTATCCTACGCCGTTGCCTACTCCTGGCCCGTACGCTGGCATTGACCCGTGCGTCAGCACGTTGCCTGACCCTCCCACGTTTCCGTTCCCATACCTGAGCCCTAAGCCTTGCCGTTCCCTAACCCTAACCCTAGCCCGGAACGCAAATCCACCACCAGCCCTACACTTTATCCTACGCCGTTGCCTACTCCTGGCCCATACGCTGGCACTGACCCGTGCATCAGCTCGTAGCCCGACCCTCCAACGTTTCCGTACCCTCACCTCTGCCCTAAGCCTTGCCGTTCCCTAACCCTAACCCTAGACTGGAACAGAAACCAACCACCAGCCCTACACCTTACCTTACGCCGTTGCCTACTCCTGGCCCGTACGCTGGCACTGAACATTGCGTCAGCATGTAGCCTGACACTCCCAAGTTTCCGTACCCTCACCTGTGCCCTAAGCCTTGCCGTTCCCTAACCCTAAACCTAGATTGGAAAGGAAATCAACCACAAGCGCTACACTTTACCTTACGCCGTACCCTACTCCTGGTCCGTACGCTGGCACTGACCCATGCGTCAGCACGTAGCATGACCCTCCCACGTTTCAGTACCCTCACCTGTGCCCTAAGCCTTGCCGTTCCCTAACCATAACCCTAGACCGGAACGGAAACCCACCACCAGCCCTACACCTTACCTTACGCCGTAACCTATTCCTGGCCCGTACGCTGGCACTGAACCGTGCGTCAGCATGTAGCCTGACCCTCCCACGTTTCCGTAACCTCACCTGTGCCCTAAGACTTGCCTTTCCCTAACCCAAACCCTAGCCCTGAATAGAAACCCACAACCAGCCCTACACCTTACCTTACGCCGTATCCTACTCCTGACCCGTACGCTGGCACTGAACCATGCGTCAGCACGTAGTCTGAGCCTCCAACGTTTCCGTAACCTCACCTGTGCCCTAAGCCTTGACGTTCCCTAACCCTAACCCTAGCCCGGAACGGAAACCCACCACCAGCCGTACACCTTAACTTACGCAGTTCCCTATTCCTGGCCCGTACGCTGGCACTGAACAATGTGTCAGCATGTAGCCTGAACCTCCCACGTTTCCGTTCCCTCACCTGTGCCCTAAGCCTTGCCGTTCCCTAACCCTAACCCTAGCCAGGAACGCAAATCCACCACCAGCCCTACACTTTATCCTACGCCGTTGCCTACTCCTGGCCCGTACGCTGGCACTGACCAGTGCGTCAGCACGTAGCCCGACCCTCCCACGTTTCCGTACCCTCACCTGTGCCCTAAGCCTTGCCGTTCCCTAACACTAACCCTAGCCTGGAACGGAAACCAACCACCAGCCCGACACTTTACCTTACGCCGTTTCCAACTACTGGCCTGTATTCCGGCACTGACCCGTGCATTAGCACGTGGCCTTACCCTCACGCGTTTCCGTACCCTGACCTGTGCCCTAAGCCTTGCCGTTCCCTAACCCTAAACCTAGCCCGGAACGGAAACCCACCACCAACCCTATACCTTACCTTACGACTTTCCCAATTCCTGGCCCGTATGCTGGCACTGAACCGTGCGTCAGCACGTAGCCTGACCCTCCCACTTTTCCGTACCCTCACCTGTGCCCTAAGCCTTGCCGTTCCCTAACCCTAACCCTAGCCTGGAACGGAAAACAACCACCTGCCGTACACCTTACCTTACGCCGTTGCCTACTACTCGCCCGTACGCTGGCATTGACCCGTGCGTCAGCACGTAGCCTGACCCTCCCACGTTTACGTACCCTCACCTGTGCCCTAAGCCTTGCTCTTCCCTAACCCTAACCCTAGCCCGGAACGGAAACCCACCACCAGCCCAACACCTTAACTTACGCCGTTCCCTATTCCTGGCCCGTACGCTGGCACTGAACCGTGCGTCAGCACGTAGCCTGACCCTCCCACGTTTCCGTTCCCTCACCTGAGCCCTAAGCCTTGCCTGTCCCTAACCCTAACCCTAGCCCGGAACGCAAATCCACCACCAGCCCTACACTTTATCCTACGCTGTTGCCTACTCCTGGCCCGTACGCTGGCACTGACCCATGCATCAGCACGTAGCCCGACCCTCCAACGTTTCCGTACCCTCACCTGTGCCCTAAGCCTTGCCGTTCCCTAACCCTAACCCTAGCCTGGAACAGAAACCAACCACCAGCCCTACACCTTACCTTACGCCGTTGCCTACTCCTGGTCCGTACGCTGGCAGTGACTCGTGCGTCAGCACGTAGCCTGACCCTCCCTCGTCTCCGTATCCTCACCTGTGCCCTAAGCCCTGCGGTTCCCTAACCCTAACCCTAGCCCGGAATGGAATCCCACCACCAGCCCAAAACCTTACCCTACGCCGTTGCCTACTACTGGCCCGTACTCTGGCACTGACCCGTGCATCAGCACTTAGCCTTACCCTCCCGCGTTTCCGTACCCTGACCTGTGCCCTAAGCCTTGCCCTTCCCTAACCCTAACCCTAGCCCGGAAAGGAAACCCACCACCAGCCCTACACTTTACCTTACGCCGTTCCCTATTCCTGGCCCGTACGCTGGCACTGAACCGTGCGTCAGCACGTAGCCTGACCCTCCCACGTTTCCGTACCATCACCTGTGCCCTAAGCCTTGCCGTTCCCTAACCCTAACCCTAGCCTGGAACGGAAACCAACCACCAGCCGTACACCTTACCTTACGCCGTTGCCTACTCCTCGCCCGTATGCTGGCATTGACACATGCGTCAGCACGTAGCCTGACCGTCCCACGTTTCTGTAACCTCACCTGTGCCCTAAGCCTTGCCGTTCCCTAACCCTAACCCTAGCCCGGAACGGAAACCCACCACCAGCCGTACACCTTACCTTACGCCGTACCCTATTCGTGGCTCGTACGCTAGCACTGAACCGTGCGTCAGCATGTAGCCTGACCCTCCCACGTTTCCGTACCCTCTCCTTTGCCCTAAGACTTGCCGTTCCTTAACCCTAACCCTAGCCCGGATTAGAAACCCACCACAATCCCTACACCTTACCTTACGCCGTACCCTATTCCTGGCCCGTACGCTGGCACTGAACATTGCGTCAGCGTGTAGCCTGAGCCTCCCAAGTTTCCGTACCCTCACCTGTGCCCTAAGCCTAGCCGTTCCATAACCCTAACCCTAGCCAGGAATAGAAACCCACCACCAGCCCTACACCTTACATTACGCCGTACCCTACTCCTGACCCGTACGCTGGCACTGACCCGTGCGTCAGCACGTAGCCTGACCCTCCCACGTTTCCATACCCTCACCTGTGCCCTAAGCCTTGCCGTTCCCTATCCCTAACCCTAGCCCTGAACGCAAATCCATCACCAGCCCTACACTGTATCCTATGCCGTTGCCTACTCCTGTTCCGTACGCTGGCACTGACCCGTGCGTCAGCACGTAGCCCGTCCCTCTCACGTTTCCGTACCCTCACCTGTGCCCTAAGCCTTGCCGTTCCCTAACCCTAAACCTAGCCTGGAAAGGAAATCAACCACAAGCGCTACACTTTACCTTACGCCGTACCCTACTCCTGGCCCGTACGCTGGCACTGACACATGCGTCAGCACGTAGCCTGACCCTCCCACGTTTCCGTATCCTCACCTGTGCCCTAAGCCTTGCCTTTCCCTAACCCTAACCCTAGCCCGGAATAGAAACCCACCATCAGCCCTACACCATACCTTACGCCGTTGCCTACTCCTGGCCCGTACGCTGGCATTGACCCGTGCGTCAGCACGTTGCCTGACCCTCCCACGTTTCCGTTCCCATACCTGAGCCCTAAGCCTTGCCGTTCCCTAACCCTAACCCTAGCCCGGAACGCAAATCCACCACCAGCCCTACACTTTATCCTACGCCGTTGCCTACTCCTGGCCCATACGCTGGCACTGACCCGTGCATCAGCACGTAGCCCGACCCTCCAACGTTTCCGTACCCTCACCTCTGCCCTAAGCCTTGCCGTTCCCTAACCCTAACCCTAGACTGGAACAGAAACCAACCACCAGCCCTACACCTTACCTTACGCCGTTGCCTACTCCTGGCCCGTACGCTGGCACTGAACATTGCGTCAGCATGTAGCCTGACACTCCCAAGTTTCCGTACCCTCACCTGTGCCCTAAGCCTTGCCGTTCCCTAACCCTAAACCTAGATTGGAAAGGAAATCAACCACAAGCGCTACACTTTACCTTACGCCGTACCCTACTCCTGGTCCGTACGCTGGCACTGACCCATGCGTCAGCACGTAGCATGACCCTCCCACGTTTCAGTACCCTCACCTGTGCCCTAAGCCTTGCCGTTCCCTAACCATAACCCTAGACCGGAACGGAAACCCACCACCAGCCCTACACCTTACCTTACGCCGTAACCTATTCCTGGCCCGTACGCTGGCACTGAACCGTGCGTCAGCATGTAGCCTGACCCTCCCACGTTTCCGTAACCTCACCTGTGCCCTAAGACTTGCCTTTCCCTAACCCTAAACCTAGCCCGGAATAGAAACCCACAACCAGCCCTACACCTTACCTTACGCCGTATCCTACTCCTGACCCGTACGCTGGCACTGAACCATGCGTCAGCACGTAGTCTGAGCCTCCAACGTTTCCGTAACCTCACCTGTGCCCTAAGCCTTGACGTTCCCTAACCCTAACCCTAGCCCGGAACGGAAACCCACCACCAGCCGTACACCTTAACTTACGCAGTTCCCTATTCCTGGCCCGTACGCTGGCACTGAACAATGTGTCAGCATGTAGCCTGAACCTCCCACATTTCCGTTCCCTCACCTGTGCCCTAAGCCTTGCCGTTCCCTAACCCTAACCCTAGCCAGGAACGCAAATCCACCACCAGCCCTACACTTTATCCTACGCCGTTGCCTACTCCTGGCCCGTACGCTGGCACTGACCAGTGCGTCAGCACGTAGCCCGACCCTCCCACGTTTCCGTACCCTCACCTGTGCCCTAAGCCTTGCCGTTCCCTAACACTAACCCTAGCCTGGAACGGAAACCAACCACCAGCCCGACACTTTACCTTACGCCGTTTCCAACTACTGGCCTGTATTCCGGCACTGACCCGTGCATTAGCACGTGGCCTTACCCTCACGCGTTTCCGTACCCTGACCTGTGCCCTAATCCTTGCCGTTCCCTAACCCTAAACCTAGCCCGGAACGGAAACCCACCACCAACCCTATACCTTACCTTACGACTTTCCCAATTCCTGGCCCGTATGCTGGCACTGAACCGTGCGTCAGCACGTAGCCTGACCCTCCCACTTTTCCGTACCCTCACCTGTGCCCTAAGCCTTGCCGTTCCCTAACCCTAACCCTAGCCTGGAACGGAAAACAACCACCTGCCGTACACCTTACCTTACGCCGTTGCCTACTACTCGCCCGTACGCTGGCATTGACCCGTGCGTCAGCACGTAGCCTGACCCTCCCACGTTTACGTACCCTCACCTGTGCCCTAAGCCTTGCTCTTCCCTAACCCTAACCCTAGCCCGGAACGGAAACCCACCACCAGCCCAACACCTTAACTTACGCCGTTCCCTATTCCTGGCCCGTACGCTGGCACTGAACCGTGCGTCAGCACGTAGCCTGACCCTCCCACGTTTCCGTTCCCTCACCTGAGCCCTAAGCCTTGCCTGTCCCTAACCCTAACCCTAGCCCGGAACGCAAATCCACCACCAGCCCTACACTTTATCCTACGCTGTTGCCTACTCCTGGCCCGTACGCTGGCACTGACCCATGCATCAGCACGTAGCCCGACCCTCCAACGTTTCCGTACCCTCACCTGTGCCCTAAGCCTTGCCGTTCCCTAACCCTAACCCTAGCCTGGAACAGAAACCAACCACCAGCCCTACACCTTACCTTACGCCGTTGCCTACTCCTGGTCCGTACGCTGGCAGTGACTCGTGCGTCAGCACGTAGCCTGACCCTCCCTCGTCTCCGTACCCTCACCTGTGCCCTAAGCCCTGCGGTTCCCTAACCCTAACCCTAGCCCGGAATGGAATCCCACCACCAGCCCAAAACCTTACCCTACGCCGTTGCCTACTACTGGCCCGTACTCTGGCACTGACCCGTGCATCAGCACTTAGCCTTACCCTCCCGCGTTTCCGTACCCTGACCTGTGCCCTAAGCCTTGCCCTTCCCTAACCCTAACCCTAGCCCGGAAAGGAAACCCACCACCAGCCCTACACTTTACCTTACGCCGTTCCCTATTCCTGGCCCGTACGCTGGCACTGAACCGTGCGTCAGCACGTAGCCTGACCCTCCCACGTTTCCGTACCATCACCTGTGCCCTAAGCCTTGCCGTTCCCTAACCCTAACCCTAGCCTGGAACGGAAACCAACCACCAGCCGTACACCTTACCTTACGCCGTTGCCTACTCCTCGCCCGTATGCTGGCATTGACACATGCGTCAGCACGTAGCCTGACCGTCCCACGTTTCTGTAACCTCACCTGTGCCCTAAGCCTTGCCGTTCCCTAACCCTAACCCTAGCCCGGAACGGAAACCCACCACCAGCCGTACACCTTACCTTACGCCGTACCCTATTCGTGGCTCGTACGCTAGCACTGAACCGTGCGTCAGCATGTAGCCTGACCCTCCCACGTTTCCGTACCCTCTCCTTTGCCCTAAGACTTGCCGTTCCTTAACCCTAACCCTAGCCCGGATTAGAAACCCACCACCATCCCTACACCTTACCTTACGCCGTACCCTATTCCTGGCCCGTACGCTGGCACTGAACATTGCGTCAGCGTGTAGCCTGAGCCTCCCAAGTTTCCGTACCCTCACCTGTGCCCTAAGCCTAGCCGTTCCATAACCCTAACCCTAGCCAGGAATAGAAACCCACCACCAGCCCTACACCTTACATTACGCCGTACCCTACTCCTGACCCGTACGCTGGCACTGACCCGTGCGTCAGCACGTAGCCTGACCCTCCCACGTTTCCATACCCTCACCTGTGCCCTAAGCCTTGCCGTTCCCTAACCCTAACCCTAGCCCTGAACGCAAATCCATCACCAGCCCTACACTGTATCCTATGCCGTTGCCTACTCCTGTTCCGTACGCTGGCACTGACCCGTGCGTCAGCACGTAGCCCGTCCCTCTCACGTTTCCGTACCCTCACCTGTGCCCTAAGCCTTGCCGTTCCCTAACCCTAAACCTAGCCTGGAAAGGAAATCAACCACAAGCGCTACACTTTACCTTACGCCGTACCCTACTCCTGGCCCGTACGCTGGCACTGACCCATGCGTCAGCACGTAGCCTGACCCTCCCACGTTTCCGTATCCTCACCTGTGCCCTAAGCCTTGCCTTTCCCTAACCCTAACCCTAGCCCGGAATAGAAACCCACCATCAGCCCTACACCTTACCTTACGCCGTATCCTACTCCTGACCCGTACGCTGGCACTGAACCATGCGTCAGCACGTAGTCTGAGCCTCCAACGTTTCCGTACCCTCACCTGTGCCCTAAGCCTTGACGTTCCCTAACCCTAACCCTAGCCCGGAACGGAAACCCACCACCAGCCCTACACCTTAACTTACGCCGTTCCCTATTCCTGGCCCGTACACTGGCACTGAACCGTGTGTCAGCACGTAGCCTGACCCTCCCACGTTTCCGTTCCCTCACCTGTGCCCTAAGCCTTGCCGTTCCCTAACCCTAACCCTAGCCAGGAACGCAAATCCACCACCAGCCCTACACTTTATCCTACGCAGTTGCCTACTCCTGGCCCGTACGCTGGCACTGACCAGTCCGTCAGCACGTAGCCCGACCCTCCCACGTTTCCGTACCCTCACCTGTGCCCTAAGCCTTGCCGTTCCCTAACACTAACCCTAGCCTGGAACGGAAACCCACCACCAGCCCTACACCTTACCCTACGCCGTTGCCTATTCCAGGCCTGTACTCTGCACTGAACCGTGCATCAGCACGTAGCCTTACCCTCCCGAGTTTCCGTTCCCTGACATGTGCCCTAAGCCTTGCCGTTCCCTAACCCTAACCCTAGCCCAGAACGCAAATCCACCACCAGCCTTACACTTTATCCTACGCCGTTAGCTACTCCTGGCCCGTACGCTGGCACTGACCCGTGCATCAGCACGTAGCCCGACCCTCCCACGTTTCCGTACCCTCACCTGTGCCCTATGACTTGCCGTTCCCTAACCCTAACCCTAGCCAGGAACGGAAACCAACCACCAGCCCTACACCTTACCTTACGCCGTTGCCTATTCCTGGCCCGTACGCTGGCACTGACCCGTGCGTCAGCACGTAGCCTGACCCACCCACGTTTCCGTACCCTCACCTGTGCCCTAAGCCTTGCCGTTCCCTTACCCTAACCCTAGCCTGGAAAGGAAACCAACCACCAGCCCTACATCTTACCTTACGCCATTGCCTACCCCTGGCCCATACGCTGGCACTGACACGTGCGTCAGCACGTAGCCCGACCGTCCCACGTTTCTGTAACCTCACCTGTGCCCTAAGCCTTGCCGTTCCCTAACCCTAACCCTAGACCGAAACGGAAACCCACCACCAGCCGTACACCTTACCTTACGCCGTACCCTATTCCTGGCCCGTACGCAGGCACTGAAACGTGCGTCAGCACGTAGCCTGACCCTCCCACGTTTCCGTATCCTCTCCTTTGCCCTAAGACTTGCCGTTCCCTAACCCTAACCCTAGCCCTGATTAGAAACCCACCACCAGCCCTACACCTTACCTTACGCCGTACCCTATTCCTGGCCAGTACGCTGGCACTGAACCGTGCGTCAGCACGTAGCCTGACCCTCCCACGTTTACGTACCCTCACCTGTGCCCTAAGCCTTGCCATTCCCTAACCCTAACCCTAGCCTGGAACGGAAACCAACCACCAGCCGTACACCTTACCTTACGTCGTTGCCTACTCCTCGCCCGTACGCTGGCATTGACCCGTGCGTCAGCACGTAGCCTGACCCTCCCACGTTTACGTACCCTCACCTGTGCCCTAAGCCTTGCGTTACCTTACCCTAACCCTAGCCCGGAACGGAAACCCACCACCAGCCCTACACCTTACCCTATGCCGTTGCCTACTCCTGGCCTGTATTCTGGCACTGAACCGTGCATCAGCACGTAGCCTTACCCTCCCGCGTTTCCGTACCCTGACCTGTGCCCTAAGCCTTGACGTTCCCTAACCCTAACCCTAGTCCGGAACAGAAACCCACCACCAGCCATAAACCTTACCTTACGCCGTTGCCTACTCCTCGCCCGTACGCTGGCATTGACCCGTGCGTCAGCACGTAGTCTGACCCTCCCACGTTTACGTACCCTCACCTGTGCCCTAAGCCTTTCCGTTCCCTAACCCTAACCCTAGCCCGGAACGGAAAGCCACCACCAGCCCTACACCTTACCCTACGCCGTTGCCTACTCCTGGCCTGTACTCTGGCACTGAACCGTGCATCAGGACGTAGCCTTAGCCTACCGCGTTTCCGTACCCTGACCTGTGCCCTAAGCCTTGCCGTTCCCTAACCCTAACCCTAGCCCAGAACGCAAATCCACCACCAGCCCTACACTTTATCCTACGCCGTTGCCTACTCCTGGCCCGTACGCTGGCACTGACCCGTGCGTCAGCACGTAGCCCGACCCTCCCACGTTTCCGTACCCTCACCTGTGCCCTAAGCCTTGCCGTTCCCTAACCCTAACCCTAGCCTGGAACGGAAAACAACCACCAGCCCTACACCATACCTTACGCCGTTGCCTACGCCTGGCCCGTACGCTGGCATTGACCCGTGCGTCAGCACGTAGCCTGACGCACCCACGTCTCCGTACCCTCACCTGTGCCCTAAGCCTTGCGGTTCCCTAACCCTAACACTAGCCCGGAATGGAAACCCACCACCAGCCCAAAACCTTACCCTACGCCGTTGCCTACTACTGGCGTGTACTCTGGCACTGACCTGCGCATCAGCACGTAGCCTTACCCTCCCGCGTTTCCGTTCCCTCACCTGAGCCCTAAGCCTTGCCGTTCCCTAACCCTAACCCTAGCCCGGAACGGAAACCCACCACCAGCCCTACACCTTAACTTACGCCGTTCCCTATTCCTGGCCCGTACGCTGGCACTGAACCGTGCGTCAGCACGTAGCCTGACCCTCCCACGTTTCCGTTCCCTCACCTGAGCCCTAAGCCTTGCCGTTCCCTAACCCTAACCCTAGTCCGGAACGCAAATCCACCACCAGCCCTACACTTTATCCTACGCCGTTGCCTACTCCTGGCCCGTACGCTGGCATTGACCCGTGCGTCAGCACGTAGCCTGACCCTCCCTCGTCTCCGTACCCTCACCTGTGCGCTAAGCCCTGCGGTTCCCTAACCCTAACCCTAGCCCGGAATGGAATCCCACCACCAGCGCAAAACCTTACCCTACGCCGTTGCCTACTACTGGCCTGTACTCTGGTACTGACCCGTGCATCAGCCTGTAGCCTTACCCTCCCGCGTTTCCGTACCCTGACCTGTGCCCTAAGCCTTGCCGTTCCCTAACCCTAACCCTAGCCCGGAACGGAAACCCACCACCAGCCCTACACCTTACCTTACGCCGTTCCCTATTCCTGGCCCGTACGCTGGCACTGAACCGTGCGTCAGCACGTAGCCTGACCCTCCCACGTTTCCGTACCATCACCTGTGCCCTAAGACTTGCCGTTCCCTAACCCTAACCTTAGCCTGGATAGGAAACCAACCACCAGCCGTACACCTTACCTTACGCCGTTGCCTACTCCTGGCCCGTATGCTGGAATTGACACATGCGTCAGCACGTAGCCTGACCGTGCCACGTTTCTGTAACCTCACCTGTGCCCTAAGCCTTGCCGTTCCCTAACCCTAACCCTAGCCCGGAACGGAAACCCACCACCAGCCGTACACCTTACCTTACGCCGTACCCTATTCCTGGCCCGTACGCTGGCACTGAACAGTGCGTCAGCATGTAGCCTGACCCTCCCACGTTTCCGTACCCTCTCCTTTGCCATAAGACTTGCCGTTCCCTAACCCTAACCCTAGCCCGGATTAGAAACCCACCACCAGCCCTAAACCTTACCTTACGCCGTACCCTATTCCTGGCCCGTACGCTGGCACTGAACATTGCGTCAGCATGTAGCCTGACCCTCCCAAGTTTCCGTACCCTCACCTGTGCCCTAAGCCTTGCCGTTCCCTAACCCTAACCCTAGCCCGGAATAGAAACCCACCACAAGCCCTACACCTTACATTACGCCGTACCCTACTCCTGACCCGTACGCTGGCACTGACCCGTGCGTCAGCACGTAGACTGACCCTCCCACGTTTCCAAACCCACACCTGTGCCCTAAGCCTTGCCGTTCCCTAACCCTAACCCTAGCCCTGAACGCAAATCCACCACCAGCCCTACACTGTATCCTATGCCGTTGCCTACTCCTGTTCCGTACGCTGCCACTGACCCGTGCATCAGCACGTAGCCCGTCCCACTCACGTTTCTGTACCCTCACCTGTGCCCTAAGCCTTGCCGTTCCCTAACCCTAACCCTAGCCCGGAACGGAAACCCACCACCAGCCCTACACCTTACCCTACGCCGTTGCCTACTCCTGGCCTGTACTCTGGCACTGAACCGTGCATCAGCACGTAGCCTTACCCTCCCGCGTTTCCGTTCCCTGACCTGTGCCCTAAGCCTTGCCGTTCCCTAACCCTAACCCTAGCCCAGAACGCAAATCCACCACCAGCCCTAAACTTTATCCTACGCCATTGCCTACTCCTGGCCCGTACGCAGGCACTGACCCGTGCGTCATCACGTAGCCCGACCCTCCCACGTTTCCGTACCCTCACCTGTGCCCTAAGCCTTGCCGTTCCCTAACCCTAACCCTAGCCTGGAACGTAAACCAACCACCAGCCCTACACCTTACCTTACGCCGTTGCCTACTCCTGGCCCGTACGCTGGCACTGACCCGTGCGTCAGCACATAGCCTGACCCTCCCACGTTTCCGTACCCTCACCTGTGCCCTAAGCCTTGCCATTCCCTAACACTAACCCTAGCCCGGAATAGTAACCCACCACCAGCCCTACACCATACCTTACGCCGTACGCTGCTACTGACCCGCACGCTGGCACTGACCCGTGCTTCAGCACGTAGCCTGACCCTCCCACGTTTCCGTACCCTCACCTGTGCCCTAAGCCTTGCCGTTCCCTAACCCTAACCCTAGCCCCGAACGGAAACCCACCACCAGCCCTACACCTTACCTTACGCCGTAACTTATTCCTGGCCCATACGCTGGCTCTGAACCGTGCGTCAGCATGTAGCCTGCCCCTCCCACGTTTCGGTACCCTCACCTCTGCCCTAAGCCTTGCCGTTCCCTTACCCTAACCCTAGCCAGGAACGGAAACCAACCACCAGCCCTACATCTTAACTTACGCCGTTGCCTACCCCTGGCCCGTACGCTGGCACTGACACGTGCGTCAGCACGTAGCCTGACCGTCCCACGTTTCTGTAACTTCACCTGTGCCCTAAGCCTTGCCGTTCCCTAACCCTAACCCTAGCCCGGAACAGAAACCCACCACCAGCCGTACACCTTACCTTACGCCGTACCCTATTCCTGGCCCGTACGCTGGCACTGAACCGTGCGTCAGCACGTAGCCTGACCCTCCCACGTTTCCGTACCCTCTCCTTTGCCCTAAGACTTGCCGTTCCCTAACCCTAACCCTAGCCCGGAACGGAAACCCACCACCAGCCCTACACCTTAACTTACGCCGTTCCCTATTCCTGGCCCGTACGCTGGCACTGAACCGTGCGTCAGCACGTAGCCTGACCCTCCCACGTTTCCGTACCCTCACCTGTGCCCTAAGCCTTGCCGTTCCCTAACCCTAACCCTAGCCCTGAACGGAAACCCACCACCAGCCCTACACCTTACCCTACGCCGTTGCCTATCCTCGCCTGTACTCTGGCACTGAACCGTGCATCAGCACGTAGCCTTACCCTCACGCGCTTCCGTACCCTGACCTGTGCCCTAAGCCTTGCCGTTCCCTAACCCTAACCCTAGTCCGGAACGGAAACCCACCACCAGCCCTAAACATAACCTTACGCCGTTGCCTACTCCTCGCCCGTATGCTGGCATTGACCCGTGCGTCAGCACGTAGCCTGACACTCCCACGTTTACGTACCCTCACCTGTGCCCTAAGCCTTGCCGTTCCCTAACCCTAACCCTAGCCCGGAACGGAAACCCACCAGCAGCCCTACACCTTACCCTACGCCGTTGCCTACTCCTGGCCTGTACTCTGGCACTGAACCGTGCATCAGCACATAGCCTTACCCTCCCGCGTTTCTGTACCCTGACCTGTGCCCTAAGCCTTGCCGTTCCCTAACCCTAACCCTAGCCTGGAACGGAAACCAACCACCAGCCCTACACATTACCTTACGCTGTTGCCTACTACTGGCCCGTACGCTGGCACTGACACGTGCGTCAGCACGTAGCCTGAGGCTCCCACGTTTCCGTACCCTCACCTGTGCCCTAAGCCTTGCCATTCCCTAACCCTAACCGTAGCCCGAAATAGTAACCCACCACCAGCCCTACACCATACCTTACGCCGTACGCTGCAACTGGCCCGTACGCTGGCACTGACACGTGCGTCAGCACGTAGCCTGACAGTCCCACGTATCTGTAACCTCACCTGTGCCCTAAGCCTTGCCGTTCCCTAACCCTAACCCTAGCCCGGAACGGAAACCCACCACCAGCCGTACACCTTACCTTACGCCGTACCCTATTCCTGGCCCGTACGCTGGCACTGAACCATGCGTCAGCACGTAGCCTGACCCTCCCACGTTTCCGTACCCTCTCCTTTGCCCTAAGACTTGCCGTTCCCTAACCCTAACCCTAGCCCGGATTAGAAACCTACCACCAGCCCTACACCTTACCTTACGCCGTACCCTATTCCTGGCCCGTACGCTGGCACTGAACAGTGCGTCAGCATGTAGCCTGACCCTCCCAAGTTTCCGTACCCTCACCTGTGCCCTAAGCCTTGCAGTTCCCTAACCCTAACCCTAGCCCGGAATAGAAACCCACCACCAGCCCTACACCTTACATTACGCCGTACCCTACTGCTGACCCGTACGCTGGCACTGACCCGTGCATCAGCACGTAGCCCGACCCTCCAACGTTTCCGTACCCTCACCTGTGCCCTAAGCCTTGCCGTTCCCTAACCCTAACCCTAGCCTGGAACAGAAACCAACCACCAGCCCTACACCTTACCTTACGCCGTTGCCTACTCCTGGCCCGTACGCTGGCACTGAACATTGCGTCAGCATGTAGCCTGACACTCCCAAGTTTCCGTACCCTCACCTGTGCCCTAAGCCTTGCCGTTCCCTAACCCTAAACCTAGATTGGAAAGGAAATCAACCACAAGCGTTACACTTTACCTTACGCCGTACCCTACTCCTGGTCCGTACGCTGGCACTGACCCATGCGTCAGCACGTAGCCTGACCCTCCCACGTTTCAGTACCCTCACCTGTGCCCTAAGCCTTGCCGTTCCCTAACCATAACCCTAGACCGGAACGGAAACCCACCACCAGCCCTACACCTTACATTACGCCGTAACCTATTCCTGGCCCGTACGCTGGCACTGAACCGTGCGTCAGCATGTAGCCTGACCCTCCCACGTTTCCGTAACCTCACCTGTGCCCTAAGACTTGCCTTTCCCTAACCCTAACCCTAGCCCGGAATAGAAACCCACAACCAGCCCTACACCTTACCTTACGCCGTATCCTACTCCTGACCTGTACGCTGGCACTGAACCATGCGTCAGCACGTAGTCTGAGCCTCCAACGTTTCCGTAACCTCACCTGTGCCCTAAGCCTTGACGTTCCCTAACCCTAACACTAGCCCGGAACGGAAACCCACCACCAGCCCTACACCTTAACTTACGCAGTTCCCTATTCCTGGCCCGTATGCTGGCACTGAACCGTGCGTCAGCACGTAGCCTGACCCTCCCACTTTTCCGTACCCTCACCTGTGCCCTAAGCCTTGCCGTTCCCTAACCCTAACCCTAGCCTGGAACGGAAACCAACCACCTGCCGTACACCTTACCTTACGCCGTTGCCTACTACTCGCCCGTACGCTGGCATTGACGCGTGCGTCAGCACGTAGCCTGACCCTCCCACGTTTCCGTACCCTCACCTGTGCCCTAAGCCTTGCCGTTCCCTAATCCTAACCCTAGCCCGGAACGGAAACCCACCACCAGCCCTACACCTTACCCTACGCCGTTGCCTACTCCTGGCCTGTACTCTGGCACTGAACCGTGCATCAGCACGTAGCCTTACCCTCACGCGTTTCCGTACCCTGACCTGTGCCCTAAGCCTTGCCGTTCCCTAACCCTAACCCTAGTCCGGAACGGAAACCCACCACCAGCCCTAAACCTTACCTTACGGCGTTGCCTACTCCTCGCCCGTACGCTCTCATTGACCCGTGCGTCAGCACGTAGCCTGACCCTCCCACGTTTACGTACCCTCACCTGTGCCCTAAGCCTTGCCGTTCCCTAACCCTAACCCTAGCCCGGAACGGAAACCCACCACCAGCCCTACACCTTACCCTATGCCGTTGCCTACTCCTGGCCTGTACTCTGGCACTGAACCGTGCATCAGCACATAGCCTTACCCTCCCGCGTTGCTGTACCCTGACCTGTGCCCTAAGCCTTGCCGTTCCCTAACCCTAACCCTAGCCCAGAACGCAAATCCACCACCAGCCCTACACTTTATCCTAGGCCGTTGCCTACTCCTGGCCCGTACGCTGGCACTGACCCGTTCGTCAGCACATAGCCCGACCCTCCCACGTTTCCGTACTCTCACCTGTGCCCTAAGCCTTGCCGTTCCCTAATCCTAACCCTAGCCTGGAACGGAAACCAACCACAAGCCCTACACCTTACCTTACGCCGTTGCCTACTCCTGGCCCGTACGCTGGCACTGACACGTGCGTCAGCACGTAGCCTGACCCTCCCACGTTTCCGTACCCTCACCTGTGCCCTAAGCCTTGCCATTCCCTAACCCTAACACTAGCCCGAAATAGTAACCCACCACCAGCCCTACACCATACATTACGCCGTACGCTGCTACTGACCCGTACGCTGTCACTGACCCGTGCGTCAGCACGTAGCCTGACCCTCCCACGTTTCCGTACCCTGACCTGTGCCCTAAGCCTTGCCGTTCCCTAACCCTAACCCTAGCCCCGAACGGAAACCCACCACCAGCCCTACACCTTACCTTACGCCGTAACTTATTCCTGGCCCGTACGCTGGCACTGAACCGTGCGTCAGCATGTAGCCTGACCCTCCCACGTTTCGGTAACCTCACCTGTGCCCTAAGCCTTGCCGTTCCCTTATCCTAACCCTAGCCTGGAAAGGAAACCAACCACCAGCCATACATCTTACCTTACGCGGTTGCCTACACCTGGCCCGTACGCTGGCACAGACACGTGCGTCAGCACGTAGCCTGACAGTCCCACGTTTCTGTAACCTCACCTGTGCCCTAAGCCTTGCCGTTCCCTAACCCTAACCCTAGCCCGGAACGGAAACCCACCACCAGCCGTACACCTTAACTTACGCCGTACCCTATTCCTGGCCCGTACGCTGGCACTGAACCGTGCGTCAGCACGTAGCCTGACCCTCCCACGTTTCCGTACCCTCTCCTTTGCCCTAAGACTGGCCGTTCCCTAACCCTAACCCTAGCCCGGATTAGAAACCCACCACCAGACCTACACCTTACCTTACGCCGTACCCTATTCCTGGCCCGTACGCTGGCACTGAACAGTGCGTCAGCATGTAGCCTGACCCTCCCAAGTTTCCGTACCCTCACCTGTGCCCTAAGACTTGCCGTTCCCTAACCCTAACCCTAGCCCGGAATAGAAACCCACCACCAGCCCTACACCTTACATTACGCCGTACCCTACTGCTGACCCGTACGCTGGCACTGACCCATGCGTCAGCACGTAGCCTGACCCTCCCACGTTTCCATACCATCACCTGTGCCCTAAGCCTTGCCGTTCCCTAACCCTAACCCTAGCCCTGAACGGAAACCCACCACCAGCCCTACACCCTAACTTTTGCCGTTTCCTATTCCTGGCCCGTACGCTGGCACTGAACCGTGCGTCAGCACGTAGCCTGACCCTCCCACGTTTCCATTCCCACACCTGTGCCCTAAGCCTTACCGTTCCCTAACCCTAACCCTATCCCGGAACGCAAATCCACCACCAGCCCTACACTTTATCCTACGCCGTTGCCTACTCCTGGCCCGTACGCTGGCACTGACTTGTGCGTCAGCACATAGCCCGACCCTCCCACGTTTCCGTACCCTCACGTGTGCCCTAAGCCTTGCCGTTCCCTTACCCTAACCCTAGCCTGGAACGGAAACCAACCACCAGCCCTACACCATACCTTACGCCGTTGCCTACTCCTGGCCCGTACGCTGGCATTGACCCGTGCGTCAGCACGTAGCCTGACGCACCCACGTCTCCGTACCCTCACCTGGGCCCTAAGCCTTGCGGTTCCCTAACCCTAACACTAGCCCGGAATGGAAACCCACCACCAGCCCAAAACCTTACCCTACGCTGTTGCCTACTACTGGCGTATACTCTGGCACTGACCTGCGCATCAGCACGTAGCCTTACCCTCCCGCGTTTCCGTACCCTGACCTGTGCCCTAAGCCTTGCCGTTCCCTAACCCTAACCCTAGCCCGGAACGGAAACCCACCACCAGCCCTACACCTTAACTTACGCCGTTCCCTATTCCTGGCCCGTACGCTGGCACTGAACCGTGCGTCAGCACGTAGCCTGACCCTCCCACGTTTCCGTTCCCTCACCTGAGCCCTAAGCCTTGCCGTTCCCTAACCCTAACCCTAGCCCGGAACGCAAATCCACCACCAGCCCTACACTTTATCCTACGCCGTTGCCTACTCCTGGCCCGTACGCTGGCATTGACCCGTGCGTCAGCACGTTGCCTGACCCTCCCACGTTTCCGTTCCCATACCTGAGCCCTAAGCCTTGCCGTTCCCTAACACTAACCCTAGCCCGGAACGCAAATCCACCACCAGCCCTACACTTTATCCTACGCCGTTGCCTACTCCTGGCCCATACGCTGGCACTGACCCGTGCATCAGCACGTAGCCCGACCCTCCAACGTTTCCGTACCCTCACCTCTGCCCTAAGCCTTGCCGTTCCCTAACCCTAACCCTAGACTGGAACAGAAACCAACCACCAGCCCTACACCTTACCTTACGCCGTTGCCTACTCCTGGCCCGTACGCTGGCACTGAACATTGCGTCAGCATGTAGCCTGACACTCCCAAGTTTCCGTACCCTCACCTGTGCCCTAAGCCTTGCCGTTCCCTAACCCTAAACCTAGATTGGAAAGGAAATCAACCACAAGCGCTACACTTTACCTTACGCCGTACCCTACTCCTGGTCCGTACGCTGGCACTGACCCATGCGTCAGCACGTAGCATGACCCTCCCACGTTTCAGTACCCTCACCTGTGCCCTAAGCCTTGCCGTTCCCTAACCATAACCCTAGACCGGAACGGAAACCCACCACCAGCCCTACACCTTACCTTACGCCGTAACCTATTCCTGGCCCGTACGCTGGCACTGAACCGTGCGTCAGCATGTAGCCTGACCCTCCCACGTTTCCGTAACCTCACCTGTGCCCTAAGACTTGCCTTTCCCTAACCCTAACCCTAGCCCGGAATAGAAACCCACAACCAGCCCTACACCTTACCTTACGCCGTATCCTACTCCTGACCCGTACGCTGGCACTGAACCATGCGTCAGCACGTAGTCTGAGCCTCCAACGTTTCCGTAACCTCACCTGTGCCCTAAGCCTTGACGTTCCCTAACCCTAACCCTAGCCCGGAACGGAAACCCACCACCAGCCGTACACCTTAACTTACGCAGTTCCCTATTCCTGGCCCGTACGCTGGCACTGAACAATGTGTCAGCATGTAGCCTGAACCTCCCACGTTTCCGTTCCCTCACCTGTGCCCTAAGCTTTGCCGTTCCCTAACCCTAACCCTAGCCAGGAACGCAAATCCACCACCAGCCCTACACTTTATCCTACGCCGTTGCCTACTCCTGGCCCGTACGCTGGCACTGACCAGTGCGTCAGCACGTAGCCCGACCCTCCCACGTTTCCGTACCCTCACCTGTGCCCTAAGCCTTGCCGTTCCCTAACACTAACCCTAGCCTGGAACGGAAACCAACCACCAGCCCGACACTTTACCTTACGCCGTTTCCAACTACTGGCCTGTATTCCGGCACTGACCCGTGCATTAGCACGTGGCCTTACCCTCACGCGTTTCCGTACCCTGACCTGTGCCCTAAGCCTTGCCGTTCCCTAACCCTAACCCTAGCCCGGAACGGAAACCCACCACCAACCCTATACCTTACCTTACGACTTTCCCAATTCCTGGCCCGTATGCTGGCACTGAACCGTGCGTCAGCACGTAGCCTGACCCTCCCACTTTTCCGTACCCTCACCTGTGCCCTAAGCCTTGCCGTTCCCTAACCCTAACCCTAGCCTGGAACGGAAAACAACCACCTGCCGTACACCTTACCTTACGCCGTTGCCTACTACTCGCCCGTACGCTGGCATTGACCCGTGCGTCAGCACGTAGCCTGACCCTCCCACGTTTACGTACCCTCACCTGTGCCCTAAGCCTTGCTCTTCCCTAACCCTAACCCTAGCCCGGAACGGAAACCCACCACCAGCCCAACACCTTAACTTACGCCGTTCCCTATTCCTGGCCCGTACGCTGGCACTGAACCGTGCGTCAGCACGTAGCCTGACCCTCCCACGTTTCCGTACCCTCACCTGTGCCCTATGACTTGCCGTTCCCTAACCCTAACCCTAGCCAGGAACGGAAACCAACCACCAGCCCTACACCTTACCTTACGCCGTTGCCTATTCCTGGCCCGTACGCTGGCACTGACCCGTGCGTCAGCACGTAGCCTGACCCACCCACGTTTCCGTACCCTCACCTGTGCCCTAAGCCTTGCCGTTCCCTTACCCTAACCCTAGCCTGGAAAGGAAACCAACCACCAGCCCTACATCTTACCTTACGCCATTGCCTACCCCTGGCCCATACGCTGGCACTGACACGTGCGTCAGCACGTAGCCTGACCGTCCCACGTTTCTGTAACCTCACCTGTGCCCTAAGCCTTGCCGTTCCCTAACCCTAACCCTAGACCGAAACGGAAACCCACCACCAGCCGTACACCTTACCTTACGCCGTACCCTATTCCTGGCCCGTACGCAGGCACTGAAACGTGCGTCAGCACGTAGCCTGACCCTCCCACGTTTCCGTATCCTCTCCTTTGCCCTAAGACTTGCCGTTCCCTAACCCTAACCCTAGCCCTGATTAGAAACCCACCACCAGCCCTACACCTTACCTTACGCCGTACCCTATTCCTGGCCAGTACGCTGGCACTGAACCGTGCGTCAGCACGTAGCCTGACCCTCCCACGTTTACGTACCCTCACCTGTGCCCTAAGCCTTGCCATTCCCTAACCCTAACCCTAGCCTGGAACGGAAACCAACCACCAGCCGTACACCTTACCTTACGTCGTTGCCTACTCCTCGCCCGTACGCTGGCATTGACCCGTGCGTCAGCACGTAGCCTGACCCTCCCACGTTTACGTACCCTCACCTGTGCCCTAAGCCTTGCGTTACCTTACCCTAACCCTAGCCCGGAACGGAAACCCACCACCAGCCCTACACCTTACCCTATGCCGTTGCCTACTCCTGGCCTGTATTCTGGCACTGAACCGTGCATCAGCACGTAGCCTTACCCTCCCGCGTTTCCGTACCCTGACCTGTGCCCTAAGCCTTGACGTTCCCTAACCCTAACCCTAGTCCGGAACAGAAACCCACCACCAGCCATAAACCTTACCTTACGCCGTTGCCTACTCCTCGCCCGTACGCTGGCATTGACCCGTGCGTCAGCACGTAGTCTGACCCTCCCACGTTTACGTACCCTCACCTGTGCCCTAAGCCTTTCCGTTCCCTAACCCTAACCCTAGCCCGGAACGGAAAGCCACCACCAGCCCTACACCTTACCCTACGCCGTTGCCTACTCCTGGCCTGTACTCTGGCACTGAACCGTGCATCAGGACGTAGCCTTAGCCTACCGCGTTTCCGTACCCTGACCTGTGCCCTAAGCCTTGCCGTTCCCTAACCCTAACCCTAGCCCAGAACGCAAATCCACCACCAGCCCTACACTTTATCCTACGCCGTTGCCTACTCCTGGCCCGTACGCTGGCACTGACCCGTGCGTCAGCACGTAGCCCGACCCTCCCACGTTTCCGTACCCTCACCTGTGCCCTAAGCCTTGCCGTTCCCTAACCCTAACCCTAGCCTGGAACGGAAAACAACCACCAGCCCTACACCATACCTTACGCCGTTGCCTACGCCTGGCCCGTACGCTGGCATTGACCCGTGCGTCAGCACGTAGCCTGACGCACCCACGTCTCCGTACCCTCACCTGTGCCCTAAGCCTTGCGGTTCCCTAACCCTAACACTAGCCCGGAATGGAAACCCACCACCAGCCCAAAACCTTACCCTACGCCGTTGCCTACTACTGGCGTGTACTCTGGCACTGACCTGCGCATCAGCACGTAGCCTTACCCTCCCGCGTTTCCGTTCCCTCACCTGAGCCCTAAGCCTTGCCGTTCCCTAACCCTAACCCTAGCCCGGAACGGAAACCCACCACCAGCCCTACACCTTAACTTACGCCGTTCCCTATTCCTGGCCCGTACGCTGGCACTGAACCGTGCGTCAGCACGTAGCCTGACCCTCCCACGTTTCCGTTCCCTCACCTGAGCCCTAAGCCTTGCCGTTCCCTAACCCTAACCCTAGTCCGGAACGCAAATCCACCACCAGCCCTACACTTTATCCTACGCCGTTGCCTACTCCTGGCCCGTACGCTGGCATTGACCCGTGCGTCAGCACGTAGCCTGACCCTCCCTCGTCTCCGTACCCTCACCTGTGCGCTAAGCCCTGCGGTTCCCTAACCCTAACCCTAGCCCGGAATGGAATCCCACCACCAGCGCAAAACCTTACCCTACGCCGTTGCCTACTACTGGCCTGTACTCTGGTACTGACCCGTGCATCAGCCTGTAGCCTTACCCTCCCGCGTTTCCGTACCCTGACCTGTGCCCTAAGCCTTGCCGTTCCCTAACCCTAACCCTAGCCCGGAACGGAAACCCACCACCAGCCCTACACCTTACCTTACGCCGTTCCCTATTCCTGGCCCGTACGCTGGCACTGAACCGTGCGTCAGCACGTAGCCTGACCCTCCCACGTTTCCGTACCATCACCTGTGCCCTAAGACTTGCCGTTCCCTAACCCTAACCTTAGCCTGGATAGGAAACCAACCACCAGCCGTACACCTTACCTTACGCCGTTGCCTACTCCTGGCCCGTATGCTGGAATTGACACATGCGTCAGCACGTAGCCTGACCGTGCCACGTTTCTGTAACCTCACCTGTGCCCTAAGCCTTGCCGTTCCCTAACCCTAACCCTAGCCCGGAACGGAAACCCACCACCAGCCGTACACCTTACCTTACGCCGTACCCTATTCCTGGCCCGTACGCTGGCACTGAACAGTGCGTCAGCATGTAGCCTGACCCTCCCACGTTTCCGTACCCTCTCCTTTGCCATAAGACTTGCCGTTCCCTAACCCTAACCCTAGCCCGGATTAGAAACCCACCACCAGCCCTAAACCTTACCTTACGCCGTACCCTATTCCTGGCCCGTACGCTGGCACTGAACATTGCGTCAGCATGTAGCCTGACCCTCCCAAGTTTCCGTACCCTCACCTGTGCCCTAAGCCTTGCCGTTCCCTAACCCTAACCCTAGCCCGGAATAGAAACCCACCACAAGCCCTACACCTTACATTACGCCGTACCCTACTCCTGACCCGTACGCTGGCACTGACCCGTGCGTCAGCACGTAGACTGACCCTCCCACGTTTCCAAACCCACACCTGTGCCCTAAGCCTTGCCGTTCCCTAACCCTAACCCTAGCCCTGAACGCAAATCCACCACCAGCCCTACACTGTATCCTATGCCGTTGCCTACTCCTGTTCCGTACGCTGCCACTGACCCGTGCATCAGCACGTAGCCCGTCCCACTCACGTTTCTGTACCCTCACCTGTGCCCTAAGCCTTGCCGTTCCCTAACCCTAACCCTAGCCCGGAACGGAAACCCACCACCAGCCCTACACCTTACCCTACGCCGTTGCCTACTCCTGGCCTGTACTCTGGCACTGAACCGTGCATCAGCACGTAGCCTTACCCTCCCGCGTTTCCGTTCCCTGACCTGTGCCCTAAGCCTTGCCGTTCCCTAACCCTAACCCTAGCCCAGAACGCAAATCCACCACCAGCCCTAAACTTTATCCTACGCCATTGCCTACTCCTGGCCCGTACGCAGGCACTGACCCGTGCGTCATCACGTAGCCCGACCCTCCCACGTTTCCGTACCCTCACCTGTGCCCTAAGCCTTGCCGTTCCCTAACCCTAACCCTAGCCTGGAACGTAAACCAACCACCAGCCCTACACCTTACCTTACGCCGTTGCCTACTCCTGGCCCGTACGCTGGCACTGACCCGTGCGTCAGCACATAGCCTGACCCTCCCACGTTTCCGTACCCTCACCTGTGCCCTAAGCCTTGCCATTCCCTAACACTAACCCTAGCCCGGAATAGTAACCCACCACCAGCCCTACACCATACCTTACGCCGTACGCTGCTACTGACCCGCACGCTGGCACTGACCCGTGCTTCAGCACGTAGCCTGACCCTCCCACGTTTCCGTACCCTCACCTGTGCCCTAAGCCTTGCCGTTCCCTAACCCTAACCCTAGCCCCGAACGGAAACCCACCACCAGCCCTACACCTTACCTTACGCCGTAACTTATTCCTGGCCCATACGCTGGCTCTGAACCGTGCGTCAGCATGTAGCCTGCCCCTCCCACGTTTCGGTACCCTCACCTCTGCCCTAAGCCTTGCCGTTCCCTTACCCTAACCCTAGCCAGGAACGGAAACCAACCACCAGCCCTACATCTTAACTTACGCCGTTGCCTACCCCTGGCCCGTACGCTGGCACTGACACGTGCGTCAGCACGTAGCCTGACCGTCCCACGTTTCTGTAACTTCACCTGTGCCCTAAGCCTTGCCGTTCCCTAACCCTAACCCTAGCCCGGAACAGAAACCCACCACCAGCCGTACACCTTACCTTACGCCGTACCCTATTCCTGGCCCGTACGCTGGCACTGAACCGTGCGTCAGCACGTAGCCTGACCCTCCCACGTTTCCGTACCCTCTCCTTTGCCCTAAGACTTGCCGTTCCCTAACCCTAACCCTAGCCCGGAACGGAAACCCACCACCAGCCCTACACCTTAACTTACGCCGTTCCCTATTCCTGGCCCGTACGCTGGCACTGAACCGTGCGTCAGCACGTAGCCTGACCCTCCCACGTTTCCGTACCCTCACCTGTGCCCTAAGCCTTGCCGTTCCCTAACCCTAACCCTAGCCCTGAACGGAAACCCACCACCAGCCCTACACCTTACCCTACGCCGTTGCCTATCCTCGCCTGTACTCTGGCACTGAACCGTGCATCAGCACGTAGCCTTACCCTCACGCGCTTCCGTACCCTGACCTGTGCCCTAAGCCTTGCCGTTCCCTAACCCTAACCCTAGTCCGGAACGGAAACCCACCACCAGCCCTAAACATAACCTTACGCCGTTGCCTACTCCTCGCCCGTATGCTGGCATTGACCCGTGCGTCAGCACGTAGCCTGACACTCCCACGTTTACGTACCCTCACCTGTGCCCTAAGCCTTGCCGTTCCCTAACCCTAACCCTAGCCCGGAACGGAAACCCACCAGCAGCCCTACACCTTACCCTACGCCGTTGCCTACTCCTGGCCTGTACTCTGGCACTGAACCGTGCATCAGCACATAGCCTTACCCTCCCGCGTTTCTGTACCCTGACCTGTGCCCTAAGCCTTGCCGTTCCCTAACCCTAACCCTAGCCTGGAACGGAAACCAACCACCAGCCCTACACATTACCTTACGCTGTTGCCTACTACTGGCCCGTACGCTGGCACTGACACGTGCGTCAGCACGTAGCCTGAGGCTCCCACGTTTCCGTACCCTCACCTGTGCCCTAAGCCTTGCCATTCCCTAACCCTAACCGTAGCCCGAAATAGTAACCCACCACCAGCCCTACACCATACCTTACGCCGTACGCTGCAACTGGCCCGTACGCTGGCACTGACACGTGCGTCAGCACGTAGCCTGACAGTCCCACGTATCTGTAACCTCACCTGTGCCCTAAGCCTTGCCGTTCCCTAACCCTAACCCTAGCCCGGAACGGAAACCCACCACCAGCCGTACACCTTACCTTACGCCGTACCCTATTCCTGGCCCGTACGCTGGCACTGAACCATGCGTCAGCACGTAGCCTGACCCTCCCACGTTTCCGTACCCTCTCCTTTGCCCTAAGACTTGCCGTTCCCTAACCCTAACCCTAGCCCGGATTAGAAACCTACCACCAGCCCTACACCTTACCTTACGCCGTACCCTATTCCTGGCCCGTACGCTGGCACTGAACAGTGCGTCAGCATGTAGCCTGACCCTCCCAAGTTTCCGTACCCTCACCTGTGCCCTAAGCCTTGCAGTTCCCTAACCCTAACCCTAGCCCGGAATAGAAACCCACCACCAGCCCTACACCTTACATTACGCCGTACCCTACTGCTGACCCGTACGCTGGCACTGACCCG